>NC_134857.1:90024892-90345725 GCF_049852395.1 Peromyscus maniculatus bairdii | reverse complement strand
GTCTAGAAACTCCCTCACTGAACAAGGTCAAGGGCTCATTTTCATGGTGATCTTAACTCCCATTGAGTTAATAATCAAAATTTTCTATCAATTCATCTGTGGGTTCATAACAAGTAAGTGGCAAAGTCAGCATTTGGATTCATGTTTTCAAACGCTTGCACCAGAACATGGAATCTGGAAGGTCCTTTGTTACAAACCTCATTTCAAATAATATATTGAGGCGAGAGCCTGGAATTCATGTGTCAGTGGTAAAAGAGATAAGGGGCTGCAGAGGCAGAAAAGCAAGATATACTCATTGTATATAATTGTTCACCTATTTTAAAAGATATTTGCAGTGCTCCAATCTCCATGCTGACACATTTTCTAAAAACAATTTATATAATCAAGGGTGATCCAAAGTGGGAATTGTAATGAAGGATAGATCTAGGTCAGGTCTGGTCATGGTTAAAACATACCTTTGAATAGCTATTAGAGAGGGGAGTTGAGACTTAGCTCACTAAGAGCTGATTTACACATAAATAATGTCTTACATGTGGAAATTATACAAAGGCATATGACCATGAGGCTTCACTGCTAAGGTCCTACTCTGTGTCTGAAATGTCTGTAAAGCTTAAAGTTCTTTTACTTAGTAACAAATCCTTCCTGGATAAAAAGTAGATTAAACCCAAGACCTGCAAGACAAAGCATAGTCCTCCTTTCTGTGTTACTTTTTAGATAGAAAGCTTCCCCTAGTCCTGGTGTCGCCACTGGAAACATTTCTAATAGACTATACAGACCTCTGGCTGGCAGGAAATTCTGGCCCAGAATAGATATATTAAGTTATAAAGAAAAACCGGGCAGACTGCATGGGTTTTTCATACCTACTGGCAGGTGGCACAGAACTAAACATTGGAGCGATTTTATAAGCAAGATTAAATTGACTCATGACAGCTGGTCACTAAAATACAGGAAGTACAGACCTGGTTGAAAGTGAGAACACGCTGGTGTTCATTAAGTTTGGAGCACAGAATAGAGGTTATTTTTGTTTAAAAGTCAGAAAGAGTAGCTCTCATTTGACAATGGCTAGTACTTGTCACTGCACACAAACAGATCTTCAAGGTAAATGCAAGTCAATTAGTTCTATCTACAGCATGTTTATATGCACTCTCTATATGTAAGCAACTCCAGTGAATAGCACATTTGGAGCATCAGATACGTGACTATTATCAAAGACAGATCTCCACATGTACAGTTCCTCTCCTGCCTGTGACAGTAGATGTGGGAGCTGGATGACCATGAAAATGAACAACGAGTTTGTCAGAGACAAGTGGGGTGGATTCAGAAATTTGCCCTCCATCTATAATAAGGCCAGAAGTCGTGACACCAAGCATTGAGAGCAATCTCTCAACACTAAAATGCACTTTTATTTATTTATTTACCATTAGAGGAAAAGTCAGTCTGGTTGGCAAGGGCTCTAAATAAAGGATTTTAGCTTCTGATTGGAATGGGAGTGATGAGAATAAAGTGAGCTCTGGAAAGGGAAAGGGAGCTATTTCCAAATACAAGGCAAAGCCATGGTGCCACAGTGTGCACTTTCAATACTTGGCCCTTGCATGTCACCATTTCAAGGACTGGGAAGGACAGCTAGAAATCCACCCAGGGTCAGCAGATTTACTTCTGGGGACATATAAATGTTATCCAGTGTCAAAACAAGGCTCCATCAAGCTCCAGCTAAACTGGGGTAGCCATCTCAGCACAAGGACTTGAAGATAAAAAGAAATGCAGGCTCTACAATGAGAATGCTATATACCATGCTGTTTTTCCTCTTCCTTGAGCTGTGTCATTTTCCTAGATCTTTAGGGATCATTATAGGAGAGCTCCTAGGTTCAGTTTCAGTCATCTGGCAAATCCTCAATAGTTTAAATTAAATTAAATTGAGTTAGTAAGATCTCACCAATTTGATAGAATTCTCTTTGCCAAATAGGGAGTGTGTTTTGTGAAAACTTATAACAAAGTATGTGGCAGTTTTTAACATACATCATAGAGTGCTTGATTGGGTCCAGTGCCTACTAACTCTACTATTAATCCATTGCTATGCTATACACAGTATGACATGCATGTGGAGTTCCTGCCTTTAGGGAGGTTATTCATTTTCTAGTTACTTGTTTAATCATCTAATACATTTGGGCACCTACGATGTGTCAAGCAACTTGCTATATGCTGAACTTCTTACAATAAATAGGCAGACATGAGTGCTGCCTCTCAGTGAGGGCACGAACAGAAAAGCAACAGAAATACAACCTGTATCTGTTGCAGAGAGATCACGGGCTTCATATAGATAAACAGAAGATCAGCATTTTACAGGATAGAAAAGGCATTTAGTTAGTTGACTGACAAATGGTATTTGAATATCAACAAAGAACCAGGCCCTGAGCTTCCAAAGTTCACACCTAAAAGGAAGAATTATTCAGATGGAAGAGATATGGGATGGAGAATGAAATGTTGAAGGAAGAAAAAATAACTTCTAGGAGTACATGAGTGTAAGTTCAAAAACCCAAGGAAAGAGAAGTTTTAACAACAAAGCTGGAAAAGAGAAAAGAGGTAAATTGCAGAGGTAGTTGAAGGCATACCATAGAGCTTAGACTCTGCTCTGATAATAATACAAAATCTTACAAAAGTTCTAAGCCAGAAATGACCTGAAGATATTTGAGTAAGAGACTGGTTGAAATTTAGTATTGGAGTTGGGCAGAGAGAAGTGTAACTGCAGCGTTCACTTCTGTTTAGAAGTTTTTATAAATGTCTACGTCACATACAGTGACAGCCATCACCAAGGACATAATCTCTGCTAAAGCTATGGATGGAGTGATACTGAAGGAGCATTAATCTGAAGACTTGGTGGTATATGGAATGATGACCAGCTAGGTGGAGCATGAAAGCAATAGAGAAGAATACTTTGGTTAACTGAGATGAAGGAGGTCCAGTTGAAAAAAACAAAAACAAAAAACAATACTTCCTGAGGGAGAAAAAAAACTCAGAAAGAGGTGTGGGCAGGTGAGGAAAGTCAAGAAGATTGGTTTGGGACCTTTCAAACTTATGTCCACAAGGCATTTTGATAAATAAGTCTGAGGCCAGAGGGAGAGAGACCTGTGATGAGGATACAAATGGAGGGCTTCTCAACATATTTATCACAAATTCTTACCTGCTGATAATAGAGCATGGGGCTTCTGTAGACCCTCCCACCATAGGACATAGAGAATCCAAGTCTCCTGAAATGTTTTCATATTTTCAAGGTAACTTTTACATTTGAGGGTTAATGAGGATGATAATGTAAATTGGCCATTAAAGTCTGTAACTCAAGAAAACTTAGGAACACAGAAGAAAATGAAGGAAAAAAAATTAGACAAGAGTGTCCAAGGCTAATGATGTTAAGTTAGAACCCAAAGGAACAGCCTGTCCAGAGCAAACAGAGTCCTGAAAATGAGCTTAGGCACACAGTAGGGACAGCTAGCAAGTAAAATAAGTGGTCATAGTCAACACATCTGAAGAAGTCAAGGTAAGTTGAGAATAGCCATTGGGTTTTCAGTAAAGAAGACATGGGTAATTTTAACAAGAGAGGCTAGCTCCTTAGAAGGAGTGAGCAGGAGGTGAGTTAATAAAAATACAAGTAAACAAACATCACAGACAGTGAAGAAGTGTCCTGGTTAGGTTCATTGTTTTGTTTTGTTTTTACCCACTTGGCACAAGCTAGTTAGTTTTCTAGAAAGAGGGAATCCCAATTGAGAAAATATCTCCATGAAATTGTCTTGTAGGCAAGTCTATGAGGCATTTTCTTGAGTAATGATTGATGTGGGAGGACCTAGGTCACTGTCAGTGATGCCACTCCTGAGCAGGTGGCCTTGGGGTATGTATAAAAGCAAACTGGAGAAGTTAGGAGGAGCAAAACCAGTCAGCAGAGATCCTCCATGGCTTCTACTTCAGTTTTTACATTCAGATTTCTTCCCTGCTAAAGTTCCTGCCTTGAGTTCTCTGGATAATGGACTATAAGCTGTAAAATGAAATAAACCCATTCTTCCCTAAGTTGTTTTTTTTGTTTTGTTTTTTTTTTTTTTGTTTGGTTGGTTTTTTTTTTTTTTTTTTTTTTTTTTTTTTTTTTTTTTTTTTTTTTTTTTTTTTTTTTGTCATGGTGTTTTCTCACAGCAACAGAAACTCGTAACTAAGACAGGGAAGTAGATGGAGAAGGCCAGGTACAAGGTAGACACTACTCTTTCCAGAGGATAAAAGGATCATATATTCAGTTAATAATTAAAAAAAAATACTAAAACCTTAAGTAATAGTTTTCAAGCCAACACATGGAAGTAACTTAATTAATCAGAAAAGTAATACTGGGGATGTATATGAGTTTTGGTTAAGGGTTATGTACTGAGTTGAACCCTCAATAAAAAGCTTTTAGATGGGTGAGAGTGAGTCTTTTACTGCCAGAAATCTAAGAAAAATAGTAGCAACAATTTATCTATTCTCCTTTTACCTCCTTTTGTTATTCAGAGAATATCTTTCTCAGCTAACATAATGTCTTTAGAATGGAAATTGCCTGGACCTCAAAGAAGAACGACGAGGATGCACACACTGAAAGTTGCTGGATAGATAATCCAGTTCCCACTGAGTGTTTGCATTCTCAGTCTTCAAATGTGAAGCAAGCATATTCTTTGGGGTCACACTGTTCATTTCCTCATTTGAAATTTTTAACACCAGATAGGATGTTAAATCAGGAGGATCTGCTGCTTCTCTCGCTTGGGTTTCAAACATCCTCCATATGTATAAACACGTCCATAAATAAAGGTGCTAATGGCAGGAAAGAAGAAGATCTCTTAATAAAATACACTTGTACACATAACTGCCTGCACATTGGAGATTGTTCTAGGGCCTAGTTCACAATTAAACACTATCTGTTTAAAGAAATTATTTTTCTCCTTCCCTTTAGGCAGATGGTGAAAATACAAGTCTCTAAAGATGTTATTTATATATTTAAGTTTGATTTCTATTATTTTAATGTGACCATTCCATCTTATTATAAATAATAGGTACACAGGGGAAGAAGTGTAGCTAGAACTATTATTCATTCTAGGAAAGCCATTAGGAAGCTGAGGCCTGCGCTTCCCAGAGAGATTTGACTGAATGGCCAATGCTTCAGGAACCACACCTTCTTAGAAGAGAGCCAAGGATCTCTAGGTCATAGCCTTACCCATTTGTTTTCTTCCTTGTCATGAATATGAGCCCATTTGCATCAAGCGAGAATAGCCATTGCCATGCAGACACTGTAGAAATAACAATAGTTAAACAGTTCTATTTCCCACCTATGAAAAAGTGTTCTGTTATTTTTTTTCCGGTTTATGACATCTTCCTCCAAAGAAAATACACAAAACACCACAGTATTTTTTATTATGAAACTTGGGTTTGGTTATTCTTACCTAGTTCACAGAAGATTCTCATTTTAACACACCTACACACAGGTGACATTTCAGTTTCTGAGTCTGACGTATGTTGGTATTTTATCCCTGGCCCTGTCTGTGTGGGCACACGTCTCTATTCATGGTCATTCTGCTCTGTGTGGGCACATTCCTATTCATGGTCATTCTGTCAATGTAGGTTTTACCTTTCCAGAGGACATGGCCTGAAAAGGATGTGAAACACTTTATTACCTGCTGCCTTGGCAAATAGCAAGTTAGCCTTCACAGTTTCAGTCAAAGCCTTTGAATCTAAGCATGGGTTAGGGAAATCATGTGTTCCATTGTTGCCTCTAATATGTCACTGTTCAAATGTCACAGTTAATGGCCTTAAATCACTGTCACATACATACATGTTTGTTTGTTTGTTCGTTCTGTATTTTCTAGGATTCTAAGCACCTCTTGCTATATGTTGAGAATGGGAAGTATAAAGATTGCTCTCTCACCTCCCCTAGGGCCAGGGTGAGGACTTGAGGCAAAAGTTCCTGTGATTATTTAGTCCCGGAATGAGAAAGCCTGATCATAAGCTGCTGAGTCCTTAGAAAAATACTGAGTAGCAAATTGTTTTAATGGTTGTCATGGTTTTTTACAACAAATGAGAAGTGTCATAATGATATGAAAAAAGACAGCATCTTTCTTTAAAGTCAGAGAAATTGGTGACATTGTCAGACTTCTGCTATCACAGATTAGCCATCCACTGGAGACAGTATTTTGGATGGCTTTGGAAGAAAGTCTTTAGGAGCGCTGCTGTCCAGGGAGAGCTTCAGGCCCATGTAGAACAGACTAGTATTAGGCTTCCTCAGAATGGAGAGGGAAGATGAGTACATCTCAACAGACCCTTCTCCAAAAGACCTTTGCTGAAGAGATCCTTAGGGTTAAGCCTGAATCTCCATGTGTTTCACCACTTGTTTCTGTATAGCACAAAAAATGCTGCATGGTTTGAGAGCTACCCATGACCCCTACTAGCTAGACTGCTAAGACCAACTTGACTGACAGAGAACTCTTTGTCTCTCCTCTGCCTAGGTGCAAGTGCAACCTGCATGCCACTGTGTGTGTGTATGACAACAGTAAACTGACATGTGAATGTGAGCACAACACGACAGGTCCAGACTGTGGGAAATGCAAGAAGAATTATCAGGGCCGGCCTTGGAGTCCAGGCTCATACCTCCCTATCCCTAAAGGCACAGCAAACACCTGTGAGTAACTTTGCTCTGTTGCAACATGTTCCTTGCATGATGAACTGTTTCTTCCTTGGTTCCACTTACAATTATGATTTTGCTTCTTTCCTCTTCAAAATGCAGCAGAAGAGTCACTCCTGATTTCACCATTTGTAAGCATGTGTTAACACAGTAATCACCTGCGTCACCTAACCTTCCCATTGTGTTACAAAATAGTTCTTTAAAATCACAGAGGTAATTTTGTTCTAAATAGGTGAAACAGGAGTTGGTTTTTTTTTCCTTCCCAAATTAATAGCCTATTAAAATAGCATAGGCCATGAAAATTCTCAATACTGACTAGACATAAACAAGTTCCAGAAATCTTTGGGTATTGACAGTTCCATTTCTATTTCTCACAGTGAGCAAGCCAAAAGTTGCTTTGTCCAGTGAAGGTTGGACCCTCCAATTCTAGGTAGCCCATAATGTTGTCTAGTGAGATAGGTGGGTTTTCCCAAATGCCAGACACTGAGCCATGACTGCTTTGGATTCTTTCAGGAAGGGATGCCTTTGGATTGAAAAGCATAACTGTAAACCTCAGGGTGCCACATGAAGAAAAGAGGCTTTTGTCTGTGAAAGAGCATAGGCAGTATCTGTATTCACAGAGGCCACATGAGATGCACCATTAAGACATCCCTAGATATGTAAAGACCAAAACTTAACATGCTTAAGGTGAAAAGGAACTATTCCCTGAATAATCTGCACGATTCTGTGGATGGACAGATTAGCCACCTGGAAAAGCCTAAGGTTTGCCCTCTTCAAAAAGCAGAGAAAGGGCATGGTTAGCATAGAACCACACAGCAAGAAGTCAGAAGAGCCACAGGACAATGAGAAGTTGAACAGCAAGCCACGGACTCCATGCAAGGCAAAGAATGTTATCTGGTACTTCAAAGCAGCAGCTGGGAGAAGCCGGAGATGAAATTCAATATCACAAGAACCCAAGCTTTATCGAGTTACATGTCAGAGTAATGGACCAGGTAACAAGCTATGAAGTGTGGGGACAGGAAATTAGGATAAATTTCTATGCAGCAGAAGAGTCCTCCCAGAGGTTAAAAAGAATCCCTTTGTAAGAATGTTCAGTTCTCTCTGTGTTAAAGGAGAAACTGACTTCTCACTACTAAAATTAATATATCAAAGCTCTGTTAATCAGAAATGTTAGGTTTTTTTCTAGGTGATTTATTAATGGGGACTCTGAGCATTCTGTGGTCATTGAAAGCAATGGACTCCTGACTTTGGAAGGGATCTCCTGAGGTTATCTGTTGCAGTCTTGTATGTCTGGCTACCTGTGAACGCCTATCATCATAGGTGTCAAACTTAGCTTAAGGCTCTCCCTAAGTGAAAATGGCTCAGATTTTACCTTTAGGTCCTAATGATTCTTTAATGGGAGAGTATGAAAAGGGCCAAGTCCACACATACTTTCTAGCATTCTGGTTCATGCTTAGGGTCTGAACCTTGCCAAAGTCACTGGGAGGGCAGTGGGTAAAATGTCTACTATTAAAGACATTAGCTTCACCCTACACTACCCCATTCTACCTGTTCCACTCCCTGTGCCTCAAATAATTGGTTTTCCATAATATTTTCTCTAAGAAGGTTTTGATTCTGAGAAGCTCCCTCCCTGAAATGAGTTTCTCGCTATATTCTCCAGGGGATCATTTTTTTTAACTCCCTTATCCCTTTGCATATTAAATACCACCACGTTAAGCCTGGCCAAGTGACCATAACTTCCTTTGAGTTACCCTATAGCCCTGGTTGTTCAACTATACCCTCTCCTGTTTTTAATTGGCCTTCTATGGACTACTGGAATTCTTTCACATCTGTGTTTAAGCAGCAAAATGACATATAGACCAAATGGCTAACAGTGGTTAAGGGGTCAATTCAATTTTCCATCAGTAGAGCAAAATCTTCACAAAAGACTTTAGAAATTATACCAAAAATTCTTGAAATCAAAATATTTCCTAACATTTCAGGCTGTAATTAAAATACCCACTGGGGTGGTGGTGGTGGTGGCACATGCCTTTAATCCCAGCACTCGGGAGGCAGAGGTAGGTGGATCTCTATGAGTTCGAGGCCAGCCTGGGCTACAGAGTGAGTTCCAGGAAAGGTACAAAGCTACACAGAGAAATCCTGTCTCAAAAACAACAACAACAAAAAACCCCACCCAACAATGGTAATAAACACTTTCACAGTTTGGCAGTGTGTTACAAGACCAAATCCACATTCCTCTATTTTCTAATAATCTGCCCTCTCCAACATCCTGTTTCCTATTCTTGGTGTGAAGATAATGGTTCTTCTTTCACAGCAATTTTCAGAAGATTAAGAAGCTAATTCACAAAATATGCTTTGCATAACACCTTCACAAAATGTACAAAATAATTTTATTTAAGATTCTTTTGTAGAAGACAGTTTTGCCCTATGTAAGATAGCTTTGTTAATGTAATTTATTTCTTAACTTCAATGTTGGATGTCTCCTAATCTTAACCCTTCATATCTTTCTAAATGTTATAACAACTCCATTTATCTTGGGTTTATTTATTCCAGGTTAACAATCTTCCAACACATATAACATCTTCATGTGAAAATGTTTCCATGTCATTTACTTGGATACCTGTCTTAGAAGTACTCCAGTTAATGACTATGGTTCTTCAACCAAGTCCCAAGCTCTTCTCTTCTTATAGAAAGCTTATAAAAAAGGAATCTTTCTTGTCTCCTTAATGATCTCCATTCTATTTTTTATAAAATATTATTTTTAAAACAGGTTCATTGAATTTCATTTTGTTTTCCAGAACCTCCTGTACTTTCATGGTTCTCCATACATATTGCTTGTTCTCACATGCATTCATATGTTAGCACATGTGCTTACACATATACACACACCCTCACATGACTTTATTCCATGCATTGTGAGTCAAATGTCTAAGAGGCACTCTTAGGAGGTCACATCTCCATAACAAACTTCAAGTCATTGGAATGAAAAAGAAGAGATTGAAACCTTCAGCATCCACTTTGGTGGCCTGGAGATGCCACCAATCATGCATAATCTCTACACTTAGAATCACAAATAGGTAGGAAAAATGTCAGATTCTGTATGCCTGCACAAGCTTGAGCTAGAAAGGCAGGAGATTTTCATTATAAGATCCACTTCAAAGACACTTGCATTACCATTTAGGAACAACTCAAACTGGGACCTTGCTTCAAGTTCCTGAGCTTTGAAGTTATTGCATTTTAGAGCAACTCAAAGCCTCTTTCTCATGATACATACAGCCCTAAGGAAGAAGTGTATAGAATACCAACATTAAAAAATAAAATCACCCTAGTCTTCTGGATATATCATACTACTCTGAGCTTTTTTACTATGATAAACTTGAACAATGCCAAGTAAGGACTTCTCTGATGATATTTTTTCCATTGTGCGTGTATTTAAGATCCAGTGTTTTTAAAGTCATGTGCATGTTCATAAGGATCTTTATCTTTTCTCCTAAAAAACTTGTTTTATAGAAAAAGCATCTTTTTGTCTCTCTAATGATCTTTATCCTATTTTTAATAAATAGAATACCCTTTGAATTTCATTTTTATTTTCCAAGTAGAGAGATACTCTGTCCAACATAATGCCTAACCGTGATTCTCTTGATTCCTATTGTCCAGATCATGATTAAAGGTATTCAGTAGCAATCCCCAAACTCTTACTCCTGTGGTATATGCAACATAAGCATGATATTTTTCTACATGCAACTTAATAATCTCCCTGTAAAAGCTGTATTTACAACAAAATGTAATGTCTCAACATCTGTTTCTCAAACTGTGTTCTTCTGCCCTTAGAAAAACTCTATAACAGACCTAATAGATGGCTCAATGGGTAAAGCAATTTATATGCAAGTATGAGGACCTGAGTTATGATATACAGAACCCACTGAATGTGGTAATATTTCACTTGTGCTCTAATAAATAAAGCTTGCATGGAGATCAGAGGGAAAAGCCAGCCATTATATTAAACATAGAAGTCAGGTAATGGTAGCACATGCCTCTAATCCTAGCATTCAGGAGGCAGAGATCCATCCAGATCTCTGTGAGTTCAAGACCACACTGGTAACAGAGCCAGGCATGGTGACACACACCTTTATTTCAACACTAGTTAACCATAAAGTTCTGGAGGGCTGCACAGACAGACAGGAAGTGATAGAGCTGGGCAGAAAGAGTAAATGATATAGCCAGGCAGAGAGAGGAAGTGAGATGGTAGGGACAGATTAGATATAGGCATGAGTATACAGGAAGTGGCTCTCTCTTAGGCTGAGGATTTCCTAGGGTAAGAATTTGTGGCTGTGGCTTGTTCTGTTCTTCTGATCTCTCAGCTTTCACCCCAATATCAGGCTATTTTTTTTTATTAATAAGACTGTTAAGTAATTTGTATTACAACTGAAAGCCAGATATAGTAGTGAACATCTATAATCCCAGAACTCCTATGTGGAGATGAGAGGTGGAGATAGAAGACTGTAGAATGGTGGTTCTTGACCTATGGGTTGCAACCCTTCTAGGGTCAATGGACTTTTCCACAGGGATCACCTGAGACCATCAGAACACACATTACTATTCATAAGACTAGCAAAATTACTGTTATGAAGTAGCAATAAAAATAATTTTATGGTTGGGCATCACCACAACATGAAGAACTCTATTAAAGGTTTGTAGCATTAGGAAGGTTGAGAACCACTGCTGTAAAAGCTCATGAACCAGATAGCCAAGGATGTGAAGCAGCAAACAACAAGAAATCCTCTCTCAAACAAGGTGGGAGGCAACTACTGACACCTAAGGCTGCCTTCTGACCTCTACACATGCAACATGGCAAGTATCTATCCAATTTATGCATGTGAACACCTGCCTACACACACCACACACAAAAACACACACAATCTTTTTAAATTCTATGACAAAAGAATTAGAAAATTACATTATGCTAACTTTTGCATATTCACATCCCATTATTTGAAATATTTACGAAGTTCTGCCACAAAGTACTCTATTTGACTCAGTATTTCCCAAACTTTTTATTTGGTTGAATATCCAATAGCTTTCTACTCTTATAGGGCATACTGATCTGAACAATTTCTTGCAGTGTGGGCTTAAGAACACCATGGACACAGATGAAAGCACAGTCAATTCAGTTGTATTCTATATTTTTACCTTTCTCTAAAAGACCTGGCCTAATATTCTTCAAGGAAGGAAAATTAAATTGATCTGACGTTGGCATTATTTGTGTGTTTAGATATCCAACTTGAATTGTTGTACAATATTGCCTGCTCCTATGAGTAATGAGAAGTAATTTGATGACTATTCTATTATTTTCCCTGATATTAAATTTGCATTGACCAGTTTCTATAGTCCCAGATGTACACATGGATGCATCATTATCCAGTTAGTTTCCTAAGCATTTAAAATGCATTAGTCCCTTCTAGACTCACACCAATCTTGTAAGTTGATGCTGTGGTTTTAAATTTTCAAGTATGGAAGCGTATGGTTATGATTCTTATAATTCAGGTTTTACACACTGTGCAGGTGGGAGGAAAACTTAAACCAGGGTTTATCTTTCCTTTAATGACTATACATTTCACATGTTTGCTCCTCAGGTTATCCGAGTGGCCATCTCTGTCTCCACTTGGATTTGAGCTCCCCTTTGATATCCATTCAAACAAGAGACTTTTCTCTAAGTCTTGTGGCTCTTCAGAACTCTAATCATTATTTCCTGTTCTTGAAACTGTCTCCCCTGAACCTGTTCATCATTCCCAAGCCCTGTCTATTATCCCTCTGTAGCCTGCCCCCTTTAGCATCCCAATCTATCCCATGATTTTAGTTCTTGGTTTAGCAGTCATCAACCAATTCTAATTCCAGTCTTTTTAGTGAGTACAGAACAATATTACCAGTAGTCTGTACAGATCACAACACCATAGAAAATTCATGTCTTTCTCCAAGAGTACTTTCTCTTCTCTCTTTATTGAAATTCTATTCATTTCTTCGAGACTCTGCCTCAAGCTATCTCATCAATGAAGCCTGCCTAAATTCTCCTGTGCAAACTATCTATTCCTTTCTTTCTCCCTCACTCTAATTTTTGATAGTGTGTCTAGACTTAATGGAACTGCTTGATTTTCTCTAACAAAAACTGTTAAAACAAGAGCTATTGCTGCTTTCTTAGGCTTTTGCACTTCATTAAAAACTTTACATATATTACAGACTTAAATCCCCACAATATCTCCATTTGGTGTGAACTACGATTATCCCATTTGAAATATGGGGAAACACAGGTACAGAGAATGAGCAAGATTTCCTAAGATATCACAGCTAATGTATGTAAAAGCCAGATTTAAACTCAGCTCTGTCTAGCTACAGGAGCTGAAACATTAGCCATTTGATAGCATGGCCATGCTTTATTCTTGGTCCTTTTAAGTGTTTATGGAACAGTTATTTTGGTAAATGATTGAGTAATCCTAAATAATCCTATAATGTATGCATGGCTAGATTGGCTTTGCATCTATCTTCTTATGTCTTCTGGAATATGTAGCCTTCACAGTCCATCAGCTCTAACACCAGAGTCTTCAGTTTCCAGCAGAGAGAGACCATCTGAGATCTTGGAGAAAATCCAGTAGTAAAACAGGCTCTTTGGTTCTCACTACCCATGAAACCGTCTAGAAATAGCATGCTGGCAGGCTGACTTTCACAAGCCTCCCTGAGCAGAATTCCATGTCTGGGTTACTGGACCACTTCTAGACATTGACCTCCAGCCCTTGAAGCTGAGAATCCCTATTTAATCACCAGGGTACAAAATGTTCAGGGCCAACTATGCACGCAACAAACTTCTAAACCCAAATATACAAGCAGAATTCCAAACTGTTCACAAGCCCCAGCCTGTATGCTCTTATCTGAAGCTCATGGGGACAGTTGTGGTTTTGAATGTAACACTTTCAGGAATTTTGAATGATAAGACAGTACCCATACATTATGTTGTTATAGTACTCAAGGAAGAATATCAACAGCCTTACTCAATCAAGCATTTTATATGATTATTCTCACCAAGGGAATAAGAGAAGACAATACATAATAGTTACTGGCTTTCCCTCCAAATTACTTTATATCACATTACTCGTGCTTCAGGAGTACTTTGGGGGAAAGCTTTCCACTTTCACATTTTCTGTTTAAATTTGAGAATGGTAGACAAGAGATTTCAGTCTGTAATAAATAGAATGACTATAATGTGATGGTTATGGTCTAGAATTACAAAACTAGTTCTGAGTTCAAAATTCAGTTTTCTTGCCAGTTAACTAGGTTGATCTTGGGCAAGTGACACATCCTCTTCTATTTATATTTTCTCCATCCATAAAATTATCTTGACTATTCATAGAGCTGACATAAAAATTAAATTAATGAATATATTCACACTGGGAGCTAGCACAGGATCAGTAGGTTCCCCTTGGAGATAGCTATATGGAAATATAAATTGTGGTCAAATACCAAGTTGTTACCCATACTACAAAATAACTACTATGGCATTAAAAATACTCAAAATCTTATGACCGGTAAAAATACTCAAAGCCTTATATCCTCCTTCCTGCACTTAAGGCTGCATGTTGCATCAGATAATATTCCAAAGTCTGCTCTGTAAGCTCAGGAGCAGGAACGTTAAATGGCTGCAGCATCCTGACATCCACATCCCACCAGAGTCCGTCTTCCTTCAAAGAGGAAGGGGAGTCGGAGGGTGTCCAGGTTGCCACCTTTCTTCCTGAGGCAGCAATGACACCATAATGCCACCCTGCCTTTCGGGGGATCCGTTTTCCTAGGTTTCCCACCTTTGATGAGTTTATTCTCCCATTTTTCAGATACATTAATACAGGAAGTCAGGTTAATATCACTTCTGTCACGCCTGCCCTGTATACTTTATTCCCAGAGCCCTCCTGTGACAGGAAGGTGACATTGACTCTCAATTTGGATAATTTACACGAGAATTCTAGAGTGTCATTTTGTGATGGCAATGCAATTTCCCTCACTTTTAAGTTCCTAGGAGACAACACCCCACACTTCCTAGTAACAACAGCTTGGACTAGCAATTCAGACTGGAAGACACTGAAGCAATTACTCTAGCATATGAATGAGTCTACAGAATATTTTTGTACCATTCCTGACCTCTTCTTTATGGCATTTTAGGACTAAGTGTTCCCAGTGGCTGCAGTGTGACTGGGGGATGATCTACTCCCCTACTCTATGGGTTTTTCAAATCATCTATCACAACAGTGGTAATTTTTACTTGCATTCTGAAGCACAGCTATCATGTTGCTTCCCTCATGATGGAAAGCTGCAAGCCTGCCATTGGTTCTCACAGGAGTTATAGCTTTAGCACTGCCTTACTCTGCTTTTGCAGATTGGGTATTTATTTTTTTGAGATCTCCACCATGTTGACTTCTCTAAGCTTAGTTACATACCCTTTAGCTATTTGCTTGATGGAGAAAGAGCTAGCCAAATAAAACAGTTTGAAAATGAAGAAAATATCACTTTATAACATTATATAATTCTATTACGTTCTTGTCTCGGTTTTCAGCAGAATTCCATTATAATAAAGTGTAGCTAGAGTTTTCCTGCCTTGCCCACAGTCAGGACAAATCTTTGTCACCCGCCAGTCCCACAGCCGCTCAGACCCAACCAAGTAAACACAGAGACTTATATTGCTTACAAACTGTATGGCTGTGGCAGGCTTCTTGCTAACTGTTCTTTTAGCTTAAATTAATCCATTTCTATAAATCTATACCTTGCCACATGGCTGGTGGCTTACCGGTATCTTCACATGCTGCTGGTCATGGCGGCAGCTGGCAGTGTCTCCCTGCCTCAGCCTTCCGCTTCCCAGAATTCTCCTCTCTCCTTGTCCCACCTACTTCCTGCCTGGCCACTGGCCAATCAGTGTTTTATTTGACATACAGACCATCCCACAGCAATAAAGATTAACAGACATTTGGGAATAGGAAGGGATGAACAACTGCATTTTCTTTTCCCAGGATACATTTACACTGCTCAGATAGAGACTGGGTGTCACATGCTCTAGTGCTGCATATGAAGGGGTCAGCTTCGGTGCCTGCAGCTCCTTAGGACACTTCTGTGGAATGAAAGGCTGAATATGATGATTTGTTAAATACCTGTAAGATCTCAAACCTTTACCAACCTTTGAGAATTAGCTTGTGCTGGTTCCCCACTTCCTTCTTTGTTAGTGTATTTTTATTATGTACCACATTGATTTATTTTTCTGGAGCATCATTAAAGCTAATGACATCTAAATTTCAAGTTCTTCAAATAAAGAAGTTCAATTTCATATCTAACTTTAAACGTTAAGGTGATATGCTTATTATTAAGAAGAATTCTTAAATTTCCTAATGTGTCCTTAAAAAAAAAAAAACCTGTATTTGCCCATAGGTAATTTAGGGGGAAATATAAATGAAAGCATCAAAATGGTAATTAAAATAAAAGAGACGGACAAAAAACTAGAAAGAAAATAGGCCAGACATTCAATGTCAGGCAAATTCTTCAGTTGAGCACAACGTTGGACTTGACTCAGTGAGTTTCATGAATGGCAAAGTGGTGAGAGGAATCAGTACATTTAATACTTCTTCCTATTACATCTTTGATCACAACCACTTGGAATCCTGAAACGGGGGGGGGGGTGTCACAATATTGGTTCTCCAATAAAAGTCTTCTGTAAGATGAATTGCTAAATGGTCTTATTAATAAAAAGCCTGGAGCTAGATATTGGGGAGAAACTGAAAGATCAGAGAAGCAGAAAGAAGCCAGCCATGTTCTTACCACTTGAAATCCTCAGCCCAAAAGAGATCCACTTCCTGTATACTCATACCTATATCCTTTCTGTGCCTGCCATCTCATTTCCTCTCTTCACCCAGCTACATCACTTTTCTCTTTCCACCTAGCTCTATCACTTCCTGTCTGTCTGTACAGACCTCCAGACCTCTATGGTTAACTAGTGCTGGGAATTGAAGGTGTGTGCTACCATGTCTGGCTCTCTTCCAAGTGTGCCCTTGAACTCACAGAGATCCGGATGAATCTCTGTCTCCCAAATGCGACGTCTAAAGGCATGTGCTATCATTGCCTGACTTCTATGTTTAATATAGTGGCTGGCTTTTTCCTCTGATCCTCAGATAAGCTTTATTGGGGTGCACAAATAAAATATCACCACAGTCTTCAAGGAGCATGGAGTGAATCGGACTGAACAACTCAGTGAGACCTTATCACAAAACATAAAGTAGAAAGAAGGCTGTAAAACAGCCCTGTGGTAAGCACTTGCCAAGCCTGATGAAACCACATTTCCAGTCCCCAGAACCAATACACTGATGTCTTGTGAAACTTTTCTGCATCATACTTTGTCCCAAGACAATATGAGGGACACCAAAAGGAAAAGGAAGTGGACTTGCTTCATCAGTGCTCTCAGAGAAACACAATTGAATTGCAGAACAGTGGATAAATCCATCATGGAAGGCTGAACAAAGAATTATGAGATCGTAGAGAGAGCAGCCAACATGAGGATATGGAGAAAGAATGGAAGAAAACATTTATGAGCTCAGTTTCAAAGGTAAAACATGCTTTACACAAAAGTTACCGCATTATAGGGAACATTACAAAGAAAAAGAAAACTGCCAACATGTATGTGCCTAGACAATTTTTTCCAACACAATCTGAGTCATACTATCACTTATGATTGCATTGGCCATTGTAAGATGGGATCAAATCCTTGGGTTCGAGTTTATGGAGCCTGAAAACACAAGCTTTCCACTTCTAGGCCTTCCTGCATTCTTT
Source organism: Peromyscus maniculatus bairdii (assembly GCF_049852395.1). Taxonomy (NCBI): domain Eukaryota; kingdom Metazoa; phylum Chordata; class Mammalia; order Rodentia; family Cricetidae; genus Peromyscus; species Peromyscus maniculatus. Next base: position 90,328,201 of record NC_134857.1, on the reverse strand, counting down.
TCTTGAGTTCTTAAAGCATTTCTCACAGCTTATATGTGGTCTTTCTAGTTGATGCACTGGGTTTACTAAGTTCTTCAGCTGCCCACAGACAAAAAGTAAGGAGCTTTTGACATTAAAGTAAGAACCATTAGGAGAAAATAGTACTTGGAAATAAATTAATGGACATCCCTTACTGTTCAGATATATTCAATTTCAAAACTTTTTATTCAAATGAGCAGTTTCAAAATCTTTTCTGAGTAATTACCATTTTTACAGACATGGAATGAAGAATGACTCATTGGGCAATACCTAAAAAAAAAAAAAATAAGGCACAGAATGAAGAAGAGCCTGAATTCTAAGCATCCAGCATTAGGTAATAGCATCTTCATGAGGGAAACGAACTCTCAGAATAGTCATGGTTGGCACTGTGTGGAAACTTGAGATGAATAGGGTTCTCCTGCACTTGTGGCCCCAAAGGAACAAAACCAAAAACACTTCTGCATCTTTCTGAAGCATTCTACAGAAGCAAGGGCTGCGGTAAGCTGCCTCGCAAGCTTGTTTATTATTGTGTCTGGTGGAACTCCCAGAGCAGTTCACCTTGCATTTATGCATGGCCCTCTGCCTCCGTGGAAGTTTGAAGACGCATGAAGAGTCTCTCCCTGCTATCTCAGCTTCCATTCTCTTTGATGGATTGCAACAAGCAAGCAGTGCCTTGCACGAGAGAAGAGTTTTCAATCATGAGGAAATTCTGAGCTTCTGCAATTGAGACTAAAATTATGATGCTGCCATCACACCTCACTCAGTGGGGAATTTGCAAAAATGGGGGGAAAAAAAGGTTCAGTACCAAGTCAATGTCACACTGCAGTAGACATAGTTGACTAAAGTGTCGGGCTCAGAGCCTAGCTATCCTTTGCAGAAATCACATTCAGTTTAAATTCAGTTCATCGGAGACAGTTGAAATATGGACATTTAGTTTTCCAATTGTGATTGAACAGAAATAAGTAATTAAGCTGAAGTACTTACTATAAACTCCAAGTATTTAGGGGCCGAGGACATGGCTCAGCGGGCAAAGTGCTCGCTGTACAAGCCTGAGAATGTGAGTTCAGATCCCCAGTACCCACATAAAAGATTGACCCAGTGACACATGCTTGTAAACTTAGCACTGAGGACAGGTGCAAGACAGACATACCACAGGCCCGACTGGCAAATCTGTCTAGCCAAAATTGTGAGATTCAAGCTGAATGTGAAACCCTGTATTAAAAAAATATATAATAGGAAGGATTAGAAGAAGACACCGAACACTGACCTTCTACATGTGAAGGCCGGTGTAAGTGCCTCCTCTACACACAAAAACATGTACAAACAATGCAAAAATCAGAATAACAAAGTAAGTAAACTCCACGCATCTAAAATAAATAAAATAAGATCTTTTGTGTACCTGATAACTGAAAAGACTCTATCCTTTCCTCTTTCCAGGGTTTTAAATACATAATAATAACTCTTTATTCTATAGTCTTCCATTTCTCACATTACCACAGAAAAACAAAGCTTTATTTTTAAAGGCTACAAAGCTAGAGGTCTCAGGGGAAAAAAAGGGTACAGTGATCAGTTCAGTTATGAAGAGGGCAGTTGTTAGGAAATGGGTGCTAAAATAGAAGCTTAACAGTTCTTACAGTTTCCACCTGTGAGAACATTTCAGTGATGTGAAGAACATGACTTACCAACTCATTAACAGATATTACTTAATGGTTGCATACCTTGGGTCAGACATGCTTCAGGATTATCTTGTTCAATCCTCACAGTAGCCGGATGCATTTGATATGACTGGCCACTTTGCAGATGAGCAAACAGGCTTGGATCAGCTAAAAATCACCTTACTAGTCAGTAGTAGCAATGCAGGCCCCTCACTCAGGACTGCCTGATCTACATCTCCTTGTCACCCATACAGAAACTATAAACTGGGTGTCAGGAGGTAAATCCCTGATATTTAATCAGCAATATTTACCACAGACCTGCTTTATGAGCAAGCTAAGACAGTAAGTGTAACTATTGCAAGAACACTACGTACGAAATAATGGTATAGATGCTTTCCACCTATCAGTTTATATAATTTCCACAACAAATAGAGAGATAGGAAACTAAGGGAACATTGAGATTATAGGAAACTTGCCCAAGATTACAAGGTTCATAAAGATTTAGGAGTTGGATCCACCCTTCAGATTTAGATGTCCTGGCTGCTCAGACTTGGCAGAAATACTATACTGGTTGGTAGGAGTCATAATGTGGATGCAGACTTAAGGTGTGTCCACATTTCTAAGATATCAAGCCAAACTTGGAAATAGTTTCACTAACTTAGCATGACTTGTGAATCAAAGAGCGGCTGAATAATCGGTGAGGTCCATGATCAATATGAACAATGTAATGTATTCTTGAATTATTCTGCTCAATTAAGTTTCTATTACAGAGTTTAATCCACATATCTGACAAGTAAAAGAAGAATAAAAGGGATGACTATGTCAAATTAATCAAATAAACTGTCAAATGATTTTCAGCAGCTAATGTATGTACCTGGTAACAGATTTAAAGAGACCCAGTGCACATGGCTTATATTCAGTAGTGTGGTCGGATCAAAACCCTAGCTTCATATCTGCTCCGAACCACATAGAATTAATTCATTAACCTTACAAATAAGCACAAAATCTTTGATGTCCCTAGGCGTCCTTGCACTCATCATTGAAGGTGAACATGAACTTTTCAATTCTGATGAGCTGAAGAGTTCGAGAATCAATGCCAAAGATGGCAGTGTGTGTGTACATACATACACACGTATAGTTTATGTAAATTTTCTATACTAATTTCTGATCATCTGAGTCACCAAGTGTCACATTTCTAAGACTTTTACAGTAAGTTAAAGATGTCACCGGATATGTAGCTAACAGTTCTTCACTGTTTTGTTTTGTTTTGTCTCTGCAGGTATCCCCAGCATTTCCAGTATTGGTAGTAAGTAAAACAATCACCAAACCCAACCTAGGCGAGCTTTGCTTTGTTGTGCAGCTCCTCAGAGCTCTTTTCTTACGTCCATTTCTGATGCAATATAGCATTTTCTAGGGGAATTTGATTTCCTTCTGGTATTAGGTACACGTGACTGGGAACACAGATAAAGTAGTGACCGGTGCACAGCTCTTCTGTAGATGTGCCATGCCAACTTCCCTAATGACTTTGGATACATGAAGGGCACCTGAACAGAGACCTGAACGGAGAAGCAACTACTTAGATAAATACATCTCATCTTAGATACAGTCTTATTTCATATTTAGTAACCAACAACAGATTGCACTCTCTCTGTAGGACCGAGCTTGAATTTCTAATGTAACTGAGAGAAGCAGAGAATGAGAGTCCATGAACGTCCTAAGTATGTTCATTAAAATTCAAGGAAAACACCATGGAGCCAGGGAAGAAATCTTTTAATGCATTAAAATGTAGGTTTTGTGAAGGCCTGAAAGAGGTGGGTTTATGATCATTAATCATCCTGAGAAATTAAAGGCAATCAGTTTGCACACCACCCACTCCTTTCTCCAGAATTACAGTGGTCTATTCATTCTGGAGTCCTTTGTTTCTTTGGTAAGAAAGGGATATATATGTATATACATATATATGGGACCAAAGCTTCCTAAAGAAATCTCTCAGTAGAAATCCAAGCAATTGAAGAGAGAAATCTTCCCTCCACTCTCTGGACAACCCTTTCTAACATCACTGCTTTGAACATCTCCAGCTACCGCAAGAGGCTAAGGCTGCAACTCTTCTTCCTGTCTCAATTAGTGCAGCCTTACCCAATGTTGGAAATGGTCATTCCAAACATGTATGATACTGTTTCAGAACATAATTTCACACAGTTTTTTTTTAACAGCATGCCCTTTATATTCAATGGCAAAAACCCTAGAGCCACTACTAACTCACTGGTTTAAAAATAAAATACTAAGGAAACCTCAGTTAGGACTGTAAATGGAAAGAAGACTGGTCCTTATGATGGTCACTCATCAAAAGGATATTTTTGCATTAGACATGTTGAATGCCATGAAAATCAGCTGCTCTACAATCAGAAGCAGAATTGACATCCATTTTGACACAAACCCACAATGGCAGCACTGTCTTTGTGATCTTACAAAAGTGGTCTTGGGGCCACCTTTCTAAGGAGCATGTTCAGCTCTAACATTTCTGCTTCGGTGCTTGGCACTTGTCTATGTGTGTAGCCCAATGTGCTCCTTTCAGGCCTTGACAACTGTCCTTGAGCAACTTTAAAGCAGAGGGAACCAGAGGGGCTCTTGTGATCTGGCATGGCCAGAGTGTCAGAAATGGATGAGTAGAAAAGCAGCTCTTTGGTGCTGGGGTGTGTTTCTGTTCTGGGAGCCAGTTGTGTGTTGCATGGACCTCTGACTGTACCTGCTCACTCCACATCTCATTTGGCCGCCTCCACCCCATTCCCCATCTTTGAGCATCAGCAGATGTTGACCTTTTACACAGTGAATCAAGAAATTCCAATTTTGTTTTGCACAATTTTGTTTTTGAAATCAGCGGTGACCTGAAAGGACGCTGTGTTGTTCCTTTGGAAAATGTACTAATCCTTATTACCAGGAACCTGAGAAAATGTTACTGCTAATATCTGTGACAAAAACTCTATGACTCAAAACAATAGTCTGTAGTCTGAATACCTCTGGATATGCACCTTAGAGCACAATGGGTGTTTTTTTTTTTTAATTTCTAATAAGCAAGATGGAAGAGTATTCAGGGATTATCCAGTATCACACACGACTAGCTAGCCTGTTGCCTGACTTTTAAGGTAAAGAGATTTATGATAACACCGTAAAACACCACATTATCTCCCAGGTGTCTTTAATGGCATTAGCAAGTTCCTTCTTTGTGGCCTTGCACAGTGCTTCTTGTGTGCACTGGTGGATTCTTTTCTTCTCCACAGGGAAAGAATTCACAAGTTGATGGTTCATTGCCAGGCCTAGAAGGTGCAGAGGGTATGGGCAGTTGGATTCAAGATACAAGATAGAGAAGAGGAAGCTCTTGGATATTTAGCTAAGTCTTGGCATTTTCCAGGGCTTCTCTCTTCATGGCAAAGAAGGAACCAATGAACACAATCCTAATGGCTACCTAGGAAGATCCCATTGTAACAAATGTAATACCCATGAGGCTCTGACCATCAAAGTATTTTTTGTGGAAAATAAATCATGTATATTATTGATGTAAAATATTGATGCTTGTAACCATAAGTTCATATGCATATGCTATATTTTATAATGACTGGAGCATTCAGCTCTAATAGACTTCAATATAGATTTCATATTGTCACCATCAGCATTAAGATTCAAATACATGGACAGAGTGGCTATCCATTCTGATCATCTGCTAAAAATATTTTAAAAACAAATTTGCCATTAAGGTTATTTGTACTTGCTGCTGTTTATCTACTAGGAGATAGGCTCCTCAAACATTCCAAGAGCACTTGATCTAAAACTCAGTCTTTTTGCTTTTTGATGTGCTTTGATCCATGGCAAAAACAAAAAACAAAAAACAAAAAACAAAAAAAAAAACTAATGATATTGTCAGCAATTAATGAATCCCCAAATCGATCCATAGCCATTTGAGCTTTGTGACCACTGTTTCTATTTAACCTCATATGACAGCAGTTCATATACATATAATTTACAATTTTATTCAAGTGAACATTTGTTGATGCTGATGATCCAAATTAATAGATGGTTTACTGTGGGTGTTTTTTGTTTATAGTGAGAACTTAATCATTACCTTCTAACATATATTATCTAATTCTCAGTCCAGCAACACAAAGAGTTGAACTAATCATGTTAAATAATATATTATAAAGAGTACAATTAGGCTGGCAAGAATTGTCCTAATGTTTAATAGCTTTGTGGGGGTGATTATTATTTCGTACAAAGGCAGATGATAGATTAGTCAAATATAAAAGGTAAATCCTCCAGAGAATGAAATATGACATCAAGAAAATGCATTTTAAAAATACTTGGAATTTTTAGATAAATACAAAAGAAAACACACAAAAGAAAAATAGGGAAATAGATGGTTTGCAACTCGGACTACAGATTATTCTCCTAAATAACTTTCATTTGACTGATGCGATGGTATACAAAGCATATAACAGTGATGAAGCTGTTTGACATCCCCTTCCCCCATGGCCCATTTATTAAATTTGAAACAGCAATTCACTTAAGGGAAATATCTTATTCTCCTGTTTTCTCTTATAATGAGCATTGCCTTCATCACAGAGTTGAAAATTCATCTCTAATTTGATTTAATTGGCAGGACTATTAAACAAGGGAAATGCTACCTGCAGGGATCCATCAGCCTGTTGAGAAAGCCCAGAGATGTTTTCATACTTGAGAACATTTGATGCCAGTTGGAGACCTTGTAAAAGTTGTTTTCCGTACAGCATCCAAATATTTTTGTGCAGTGATAATTTGTTGTATAAATTTGAATGGTGAGAAGGAAAAATAACAAGGTTAATCATTTGCCCACCCAAGGGTTATTAATAATCATGTTCACTCTACTCAGAGAGCTGCAGTGTCTGTTTGATTTTCCCCCTTGTTTTAATACTTCTAAATCCCCAAATAAAAGTTCCATTGAATTGCCCTTTAACTAATTAGATTTTATATAATGAGGGAAAAATCATCAGGCTAGTGTAGCAACATGGCAAATTGCATGGTGCGCTACATTAATTTTGAACTGTTTGCTGATGTTCTAGAAAGAAAGCTAAGGTCTCAGGTGTAATGCCTTTTGGGACTGTTTATCATGTACCCAGTATCCTCATCACAGATCCATTTCATATTTGTGTAACTAGCATTTCATATTCATGAAACCTTTGTTGTTATCCTAAAATTGAATGAACATTATTAGGACATAGCTGCCTTTTTAATCCTGAAAAAAAAAATCAAATATTCCAGCAAGAGGGTAAGAATCTTCCACTTACAAGAAGAATTTGAGAGGTTTACCAATTTTAATTGACAACAATTGCCCATCTTGAGCAAATTGACTTTTTTTATGTTTTAACTTTCACTTACTCAATTTTAGAATATCAATCCATTTTTTAAGTGTGAGCTAAAATCTCTACCTTTGCTAGTTGTCTTTGTAGGATAGGATGTTTTCTAAATGGAAGATATACCAAGGTTTCTATAATGAACCCTCAAACTGATTACTGTGAATCCTTATCCTGCAGTATCCCCTTTCAGAGTATGCCAATTGAAGTTTTCTCGGATCATAAGTCTTCTTGGAGTACCAATGGGTAGCCAACCAACTGACCATTCCACCTCTTTGGATAAGTTATACATAGATATGCGATTTGAATTATAGGGCTATGTCCCCCAAGTTTCTATAGACGGCAGTCCTACAAATGGTAAATCTGAGACTCAGAGTGGCTAAGTCACTTTCTCAATGTACTGTGAGCAGGACTGTCTATCTAATGTCACAGCATTAAATGAAGTGGAAACAATTACATAAAGGAAAAGAAATCTGGATTTATTGACTCCTGCTAAGACTATTTCTATGTAGTTAAGAGACCCCTTGATTCCTGAATTAACCCATTTCTGCACAAAGAAACACAGAGTTTGGAGAAGAATGGAAGTTATTTTGCTGGCACTTCACCGTGCTGTCAGCAGAACATATAAGCTTGGTGAATGAGGAAAAAGGATCACCAGCTCTAACCCCTTCAAAGCATGTGCTTCTTCTACCATCATACAACTCCCCAGCACACACAGCAGAGTGCAAGTATATAAATGTTGGGCTGTTGTAGAGTACAAAGCAGTATGAGAGTTATGCAAATTACGTAAGATGCTTACATAGACTCTGAGAGAATAAAACAATCTTTTTATCTGTTGAAATAGTTGCTTACAGTAAAATACAGGTAACTGTGTCATCTCAAGGATAGTCCTCCTACTATGACATTAAATTCATCTTTCCCATCAAATGATGCTGCATTTCTCAGAAGCAGGCTGGTATCTGTGAAGATGGCAAGATAACATCTCAGAGAATTTCTCCTGAAGAGCCTTGGAGCCTTCTATAGACACTTTTAAGGGACATCGATAGTACTATTTCAAGATTTCCCAAGGAACACTAGCAATGATTATTATATAAATACAAAAAGGGCCTGTGATAAAATTTCCACCCAATTTTCCATATTACCTTGGACATGTGTTTCATAATGGTTCGCCAGCATCTTTCAAGTACCAGCTTATATTATGGTGATGTTTCAGAATCAAAATATTATATTAACATTAGTACTGTTAATATATTTGAAGCCCAACTCATCTAACTTCATCTTACACATGAGTCAACTGATGTCTAGTTTCCAATTCCTACCTTAAACCTTCACCATGGCCTTAGAAATAGCGTCCCGGTTATTTAAAACACCATAGTACAAGACAGTATGCTATGAATATTCTAGAAAAAGTCAGTAAATTTTTTCCTTGATTGGAAAGGACAGTCAGTTTACTCGGTCCTTAAAGACTGTCCACAAGTAAAATGAAACTCACTTTCGATTTCTGCTTAGTGAATGTCATGGGATATAATAATCTAAGGCAATCTTACCTTCAAAACATGATTCTATAAATCAAAACTCCTTAGTTTCTGTTTCAAGACTTCTTTCCAGCTTGATTCCCTATGGTGTTGGAACTAGATGGTCAGCTTTAGCAGTTCTAGCATAGTTCTTTTCAATTTACAGTGCAGAGACCTTCCCTTGGGGCACAAAGTCAAGAAAAAAATGTTCTTCCAGATTCTGAGTTTTATATTTTGTTTCCAATTCATGAAAATAGATTTCAAGTGTTACAACTAAATTGTTTTACAATTTTCCACAAGAGTTTTGTTAACAAAAAGAATTCAGAAAAACTACTTATCTGAAGCATGTGCTAAGTTAATGAGTTTCCAAACAGAAATGTGCAAATTACCATCCTTACATTGTGAAAGGTTGAAATCTAGTATTTATCATAGTTTGGGAGATAATTTGCTTCATTCTAAACAGTATAGAACTAGTATAGAACCATTGATACAGTCTAGAACCAGATTATTCTCTAGAGCAAGCTACATCTTACTGAGCTTTAGGCAGGTCAGAATAATTTGCTTTGGGAAAAATGAAGAAAAAAAAAAGAATAGGGGAGCACATTCTTCTTTATACTTTGAGTCTGGAAGAACATTTATACTATATTATTGATCTCCATTACACGGTAATCACAAATAGAAAAGAGTTGATAGCTACTGGATGATCACTGCAATGCAGTTTCCATAACACATAACTCCATCTTCTCGATCTTACCAATGAGAAAACTTAGGCTTAGAGAAGTTAAGAACTTGTAAAGTGGTAGAATTTGAGTTCCAGTCTGAGATCTGTTTATGTGTACCATATTTTATATAAATTTCCCTTAAATAGTTATTTTCTAGGCTCTTAAAAATAAAATTTGAAATAAAAAATACTAATAGGATAATTGTAACCTATGGATATTGCAGATATTATATTGCTTATCTTTAAATATGCCTTTTGTGGTATATATGTTATATTCTCCTTATCGTATACATAGGTAGTCTATGAAGTCCAGCTAAGGAGACATCATAGCAAGACATCAGTCTCTTGTCCCATATGGCCAGTGTCACAGAAGTTTATTCCTGAGTGTTTGACCATCTGCAAATGGTTCTCTCTCCCCAGTAGTGCATTTTAAACTCAGATGAAGGAGTTACTGTGGTAGTGAAAAGGCTCATAACCAAAGCGTGCAGCAGTCATTCCCTCTTAGGGAGGGAACTATAAAGGGCAAACGTGTCATCCCAATAGGCTTCATGCTTCCGTAAACTTCAGGATGATCTTGTTAAGCCATGAGGAAGCCACTGGAGTGACAGAACTGGTCAGCTAAAAGAAATCTTGGAGACCACTTCTCCAGCATATTTGTCCTAAGTATAAGAAAAATGGAATTCAGGCAAATTAACAGCCAGATAGTTCCTAAGTGGTACAGCTAAGACCGAATTCCTCATCATATGACTCTCTGGGCCATTTGCCTCGTAATGAAGCACCACTCTGAGACTTGGAGATTCTCCTATCTGATTGGGGAATAAAATGAAATCAATAAATTTGCAGTAGTTTTCTTAATACAATACAAGGTCTTTTGGTGTAGTATAAGATTGTGCTATCTGCACTGTTTATCTGCTTGTAGCAAGTAGCCCAATGGCTAAGAATTCTCAGAGGCATCATTACATTTGAATTTGATAAGATGGAACTCGTCTCAATTATAGTATCTGTATACTTTCCAATGAGGCTAATTTCCTTCAGGGATTAAATATTTGTTAGTATTTATTGAATATTTAGCTTAATGCCAGGATCTTAAGAGAAGCAAAAGAATGAGAGAGTAATATAATCATTTTTATTGCTTTCTAAGTTGGCCTTGCAATTATAAAACAAAATATTTTCTAAAATATAAGATAAGATATCAAGTTTTCTTTAAAAATCTCATGTTTGGCCAAATATCTAAGCATATATGAATAGACAGTAACCACATATTAAAGTTTGGAAGCCACATATATTAATACTGATTTCTCAGGATGTTTTTACTCCTTAAAAAAAAATAGCATATACTATTTGCCCCATTGGAAGATTGGATAAGAACTTGTTCATCATTCAGGAAGGTTAGCGACCCTACATAACAACATCTATTAGGAAAATTTCTCTAATTACATTATCAGGCAACAACGATTGTTTCCCTTGCCCAGGAAACTATCTTAGTGACACAATACAGAGGAAATGATGCTCTGTGCAGAAATATATGTAGAGAACAAAATAACTATGTCCACCGCGAGAATCCCATGCAGGGCAGATAAATGATCCACACCATTTTTGTTAAGTTGAAGAAAGACCAATAAACTGCAACCTCAAATTCCCAGAAAAAAAAATCACAAAAGCTAAGGAAAGACCTAATCTAAAACATAGTAGATGTTTAATATATTTGAATAGGGAATAAAATTTAATTCATGAAATTAACTGCTAAAATTTATTTATAAACATATAAAATTGCTTAAATTTCTTTCATTCCTTAAGACAGACTTCCACTTCATGACTTGCAGCTGGCCTAGGATTGACTGGGCAGTCTAGGCTCAGATTTAACTCACGAAAACTTTCCTGTCTTTATTTCCCAGGTGCTCAGAATATAGGCATGCACTATCATGTCTGAAAAAAATGCTTGAAATATTTAATAAAAGTTTTTTGACAGATTAATAAACTAGATGGTTGTGTTCATTTCATCAAGACAAAGCCATTAAATACTAACCATTACAGTTATCAATAGTTCCCCACCGATGGCCTTTATTTGCCTCTCACTAAACTTATAACTAAATCTGGTGCTAATAATATGACTAACTAAAATCCAGCTAGTTAACTGAAGTATTTAAAAAAACAATTTTGGCCTAATTCTCTCAAAATGTAAATGTACAACTTCCCAAAGCTGATCATCAAAAGCCATTAGACTTCTTCCACTAATTCAGTACCTACCCAATGTCAAAATGGTGACATGAAAATCAGCATCCGATGGATCACCCATGTTTTTAGCATACATGTTACCAAGTGTTTGGTTTTTAACAATGCCCAGATACAAAGACAGAAAAATAATGTTCTTTCTCTGGTCATAAACTTTAATAGATGTAGTAATCTTAATTACGGTTTTCTTTGCTTGGGCATCCACATACATGAAAGCGGAGGAGGGTGGGGCAGTGGCACCAATGGGTCTATGAGATCAGCTTCCCCAACAAGTTATTCAGAGGAATATGAAAGTTCCATGTCTTGCTAGAACGTTATATTTGCTATAATCTAATGATAGAGGAAACAATCTGATAATACCTGTTTACAGTAGCCCAGCCGCTTGATATCAATTTCTCAATTATCAGATGCTTACTGCAGGTCTCTCAAAGGCTTTGTCCTTCTTTGAAGAGATCCAATCTAATCAGGGAAACAAAAAGTAGATCTATAAAATTTTAACTAGCATTATTAAAACTCATTCCAGTCCACATTACCAAGGAGAAGTCAGGATCACCCTCAGTAATGTGCTGAGGCAGGACAGAGTCACAGTTGCCCTGAGGACTGGGTGACCCCAAAGGATGAGACACAAGATGTGTTTCTGAGCTGGCTTTAATGAATGAGATTCAGTCATGAAATAGCTTCTTTACTTAACAAAACTGCCAGATTCAGAACATCAACTCTTAAATGTGGAGGGTTTCTTCCCTTCCCTTCTGGACTTAAAACGGAATTGATATTATTAAATAAAACCATGTCATAGCCGGGCGGTGGTGGTGCACACCTTTAATCCCAGCACTTGGAAGGCAGAGGCAGGGGGATCTCTGTGAGTTCAAGGTCAGCCTGGGCTACAAAGTGAGTTCCAGAAAAGGTGCAAAGCTACACAGAGAAACCCTGTCTTAAAAAACAAACAAACAAGCAACAACAAAAACAAAAACAAAAAATATGTCCTTGATTACTTCTGGTTTATAACAAGTACTTTAGAAATGTATTTCAAGGCAAAAACGTCATGAAAATATTGTATTGGTATACATACAAGGTTTAGATGTGATTGGAAGACCCTTGTGCTGTTCTTTAGCAAGAACCATCAGTAATCTCTTCTCTCTTTCTCTGAGAAATTGCATGCATAAAAACAGGAAATAGATCCACTTCCTGTCAGAGATAATGGCTCACACTTAAAACATACCACAGAGAATCTCTCATGAAAGACTAATGCAACCAGTTCATATCTGTAAATATAAATTGAGTAGAATGGAAACTTCAAGTGAGAAATGATTTCTTCAGTGTTATCTTCTAGCTTCAGGCTCCAACTTTACATATCAGTTTGGATTGCTGAAGTCCCTATTTGGTTATTTGTGTAAGAACATTCTACTTATTTCCAAAGTAGATGCTTTGTTAAAGAAGTAGCTATATAAATAATGTCCATTCAATGTTTTTGGAGTCGTCATTTGCTTGCTCTTGTTTGGTGTGGAAGTCATGTTTTGTTTAAGTGCATCACAGCCAAGTTTAAAAAACAGGTGTGTGGTTCGTGTCTTTGTCCATAGAGATATATTTTTGTTTGGACCAAATGACATCATAGTTGAAAATAACATGCCCTGATTTTTCCCGATGCATGCAGCTCCTCCAAAGTTTAATAGGATATGGCCGAATATTTCTTCCCTTGAGGTTTCTAACCCAAAACAAGGTAGGAGCATCTAAAATTCCTACTGATAGAAAAATCCCACGTTTGGGGAAAAAAAATCCTACATACCATCTTAATACTAAATAGAGCATTACCATGAATACCTTGTCTTTGAACAAATCATAATTTGGATCTTTTTTTCCTAATACGAAGATTGTCCAGCCAATGTTGCGGTAAAGGTGGGGTGGGCAGGAGGAGATGGCACAGAATTTATAAGTCTTGAACAAATTTATATTGACAGGCTCCCAAGAAAAGCCTAGAGTTTAGTTGTCATCACAGCGTGGGTGTAAATCTTAAAAATTAATGGGCACCATGAACTCCTTCCTTCCCTTTCACTTTTCTTAAGTAACCCACAGGTGCTTCCATTGTTTTGAGGGTCAGGATAAATAGATTAAGGCAGCACTGAATCTCCCAGCAGGTCTGCTTTCTTTTACTATTGCTCTATATTGACTTTGAAAACTTTAGTGTTCTCTCTCTCTCTTTCTCCCTTCCTCCCTCCCTCCTTCCCTCCCTCACCTCCCTCCCTCTCTCTACCTCTCTTCTCTCTCCTCTCTCACGTATCTACGATGATGCATACATACACATTCTAATAAATTTTCTTGTTGGGATTATCCCTCCATCTCCTTTACCAATGAACATTCATTTTTTTATTATTGGCTTTAAAAAAAAAACATACCTGGTTTCTGTCTGTTCTAAGAACAGTAATTATTTTATGGTTAATAACATCATAAGGATGGAAGGAAGGAAGGAAGGAAGGAAGGAAGGAAGGAAGGAAGGAAGGAAGGAAGGAAGGAAGGAAGGAAGGAAGAAGGAGAGAAGAGAGGGGAAGGGAAGAAAGGAAGGAAGGAGAGAAAGGAGGGAGGGAGAGTAGAAAGAAGGGGAAGCAGGAAAATGGGACAGAGGAAACAGAGTAGGATTATGTAGAAATAGAACTTTTCAGATGGATGATGAACTCCTTAAGTTGCAGGGTAATGTTAGATTCACACTGACATCTCGCCTGTATGTGCATGCGTTTGTATATAAATAGGCGCTTATCTCAAATAGAAAGCAGTGTTCTTTTGCCTTCTTTCTCCAAAAATAAAACACTCATCACTGACTTCTGCCTTCCTTAGTTATAGACAGGATGTTCCTTTTGAACTCTAATGAATACAGATGGAGGAGGAAATGAGCAAAAGGAGGAACCAGGAAATAGCTACTAAACAAAACAAAATATATTAGCAATTTGTTGAGGAGTCAAATTGGAAGGGCTGCATTTTCAGTCCACTATCAGTGATGAAATTGAGACTGTCCTAGATACATATATTACTAGCAAATAGAATTACCTTAATCATCTGCTCTAAATGAATTTCTTCAAGTTTCTGGGTACATATGTGGAAAAAGAAATACAGATCAAGCCCCTCCCTGTTAATATAATTCTCTGAGGAAAGGGTGGGGGTAGTGGGTTTTTTCCTTGGCATGTTCCCTGAGAATATTTTTGAAATGGCACACAGTATTTTACCACTGAATTCAGAAGTCCAACAAATATGCAGGAAAGGACCTAAGGCTTGGTACTTCTCCGCACTGAGTTTTGATCCGAGTGAGACTATGCTTTGTTCAAATCCTGAAATGGACCCATTTGATCATTTTGCTATGCTTTTGGTGTCTTGGGACCAAAACTTTCAGAACTGTCATTAGAGAAGGCCAATTGTACTTTTTGGATTTGGACAAGGAGCTCAAATGAATCTGCTTTAAAATGTAACGCAGCTGGATTAAGAGCTTAAACTTGAAATACTAGTGAAAGGCACTCTGTCTAGCAGAGGCCAGTTTTGTGGAACTGTAATTTTTCTTGCCAACATCTACAAAGACCCTCAGCCTCTATTCTGTATCTTGTTATTTACCCAAGCAGCTCATCATCAATAATTGGAAAAGAAACAACGGGTTTCCTTAGGAAGACAACCCTGTCATTAACAAAGTACACAGCACAGATGCAATACACACTGAGGGGGAAAAACCCACAGTTTTTAAAGGGATCCATGTTCAAGGTGCCTCTGAGATCAAATACAGCTGAATAATTGACCACTTGAATCTGAACTGACATCTAGAGAGTTCAACAACAACAAATGGTTTAGCTGGCTCATATGTAGAGAGACAGAGAGACATGATAAACTGAGGCATTGATATTGTTCATTACCCCAACAATACAACAGCTACTTATGATGCCGGACATTCAGGGATCCTAACATCCATATTGTGATGAGGACAAGCTTTGCTCACTGAACTCTTGATTTAAATACTATTTCTCCTTCCCCCTAAAAAAGTAAGCTTCTAGACTTTATTACTAAAGACAATGTTGAACCATTTTCAGACAAATAGATGCCTTCCTTGTAATTGCAACAGATTCCCAGGAAGAAAATATATGAATAGTCTCTTCACTTAGGGCTCCACAGAATGGGTTGGTAATAAGGTATTAATTACAGTTTGAACGTTTCACTGTTTCTAATTTACTGTTCATTTTTTTAAACCTATGCAGTTGCTCCCAAATTAGCTTTGTCAACAGTTTCTTCTGTTCAAGTTGCAAACCACAAGCGAGGTAGGAATTCTTGGATTCATACAGTGATCTCATGGTGTTATGTGTTGTGAAACATTGCACTGTATGAATCTGGAATATCTGTGAAGTGTACCCATCAGCTTATCAGTGAGGCATGTTGACTGATACCAGCCAATGCATCAGTGAGGACTGAGAATGTTATATATATGAAAAATGGTTTCACTCAGAGATTCAACTGCACTTAAAGATGCTGCAAATTTTGTTTTCTGAAAAACTAATGTATGAGTAGGAACTACAATAGTTTAGTTTCTTGGGTAGATCAGGAATTTGAGCATAACACTTCACTTATGCTCCTTGGTGTTGAAAACAAGAAAAGTCACTGGCAGTGGGTCTCAATGGTGCTTCTTATGAAGCCAGAAGGGCAGACTCTTTATATGGTGCCCATTTCATTTTTTGACAAAAGAAATGCCTTAGAGTTTATGATTCCAAACGTGGTTTCTAGTGAATGTGAAAAAATATCCATGAAGATCTGGTCTTGATTAAGTATTGATCATGTTCTAAAGTAATAGTCCTATCACTTTCTTTAAATTAAAATGGGCAGTAGCTCATCTGTAAGTCATGAATGGCCCACTTCAGCTAGCATCTGTCATTCACAGAATGAAGATTTTTCAGGAAACATGAAGACCTTTTTTTAATTTCTTCACCAATTTTCTTTAAATGTCCTCTGTAACAGGTGTGTCTTGTTTTCCAGTCTTTGCTGTTGGGCATATGTCTTCTTCCTTGTTTCTTATTTTATTTTCCATGAAACATCTCTTGACAAAATCTGAACTTGGTTTAATCTTCTTGATAAAATACCAGGAGAGCTTTCTTCTACTGTTTTTAAAGTTGTAGTCAATGCTGAATTTATATTTGAAGCATACAGGGAAAAGGAGAAAGTTGGTCAGCAAATGGGAAAGGGAAAATGATAGTGTTTAAACTATTATCTTCATGCCTCAAGATGTACTTTGAATTGGGAATATTGAGGATACTCTTTGGACGGAAATCCATCCAGACTGAGAATTTGAGAAAATAAGTAGGAACCAACCTGCTGTAGGTTCAGAATATCAGAAGTTGATCTGGGCTCATGATTTATAAGACAGGAGTCATTACAGGTATAATAGAAAGCATCCCCATCCATGATATGCAAATCTATGGACTAGAACCAAAGAAATAAAGAAGAAAGGAGACAGAGGGAACTGATGCCCTTTTATTCACTTTTACACTTAACATACAAAAGGCCTCTTGACATGAGTTCAACTCTGTATCTAGTTTGTTGAGGTCAGAGCACTAATTAGTGGCAAATACATTCCAGAAGCATGAAGAAGCCAACTAATAGAGATGTATCATTTAAAATGGGCAGAAGATGCTCAGTAGCTATATAAGGAGGCAAGACAGAGTGGAGTGAAGAAAAATGAAGAGAATTCTAGAGTTTCTTTATTGTCACCTTGGGAAAGATCTCAGAGGAAGTGTCACACTGTTAGTTCAATGAAGGGAAAAGAATTCCCACAATTGTTATTCCATTGCCTTTTTTCTAAAGTGACTTTCCCAATTCCTTTCCATGTGAATGACTGAAATGAATTTTCAGCAGCTTTGGATTTGAATAGGCTTTCCTTGTTTGAAAAAAAATACACATAGAGTGTATTTTGTTGTCATTGTTACAGTCATATGGGTGATGTAATATTATAATTATGAAGATAATAAGGGAAAAGAAGACATAGAAGGAAAATGTAATCTGCTCTTTTTCCTGACATTATTTTTCTTCAGTTCACTTTGTCTCCAACTTTTTGCTTTCCTGTGATTCTTATCTGCTGAGGTCTTCCACAGCCAGTTTCAGTCAGAAGAAACCTTGTGGAAAACTTCAGAGGGGTGTGGGCCTCATTTGCCATGGAAAACCAACTATGAACTCTCTCCTTCTCTGAAGCATCTCTAGCCTGCCCAAGTCCTAACTGGCCACAAATAAGTACCTCATTATCATAAGCACATTGCATGATGAAACATATACCATATATGTTATAGATCTAGACATAATTGTAAATGTAAATGTAAATATCTTCCTAGTAGATCACTAGTCCATGGTGGAAGACATATTTGATTGTTGCACATTGGGGTTTTCTACTGTTTCTAAGGCTAGGGATGCTTCTGACTTTCCTACAATGCAAGGTGGGACCAACTCAACAAAGTATTTGGCTCTGAGTGTCAATCACACTCATGCATGACTTGACCTCTTTCACTTTACCTCCTCATATAAGGTGCCTGGTACAGGAGAATCTTGATAAATTTGTTGCCTGTGCTTGCCCCCTCACATCATGTATTCATGTATGTGTGCTTTAAAAACTTCAGTGCTGTTTACAGAAGTAATAACACATGCCTGTTATATTATACATTATAATGTGATTTGAAATTTAAAAACATAAAGGCACAACAATTTGCAGAAACCTGCTTTTTTTCTGCTAAACTGGTCTGTACATAGATGTATTCACTCAGCTAATATAATCACTAACTCAGTTACATCTTATTGTGTGGTGCTGTTTTTCTAAACTGCTTAATGTTCAGGATATAGTCAGACTCTCTTGGGATTTGAATGGTAGAAGAATAAATTTAAAGATAACTTTCCTCTGTGTTTTCTCTGTCTCCCAAGGGAGGGTGCTTTGGGATCATCATTCACTCATTTATTTTCTCATTCAATAGAATTACTGAGTGATTAGCATATGCCAGGCAATGCTTTAAGTTCTGTGGTTCTATCTGGGAACAAAACAGACATGGTCTATATACATGCTTGTGCTGAATATATAGTAAGACCTTTCTAAAATGCAATTTTCAGATGTTATAAACGCTAAAAACATCAAAAAGGATTAAGAAATTGGAAGATGAGAGTGTCTAAATAGAGGGGCTCTTATTTCAGATAAAGTGCTAAGAGAATTTTCTTTCACCTGGGATTTGACAAAGGTGGGAAAATAAGTACTGAATAATGTTTGAAGAGATGTCTGGAGAGGAATCTGTCTAACCTAGCCGACAGACAATACAGTCACTGAGATGTGCTTGGTGTGTTTTAAAAGCCCTGAGGAGGGGTCCTGCAACAAGTGAGGAAGGAAATGGAAAGAGGAAGGAAGTCAAGGGCCAGTAAATTTGAGAATCAGGGAACTTTCTTTTATGAATGAAACAGGAAACCATTAGGACTGTGAGAAGTGGAGTAGCCTGGTCTAATATGAGTTTTCATTGGGTCATTCTCACTGCCTGAAAGAGCACCTTAGAGACGATGACAATAATGAGGGTGATGTTATCTGAGATGGGTGATGAGATGGCAGAGATGGTGATAAGAGGTCAGCTTTATCACAAATATAAAAGCATAGCCAGATGGATCAATTCATTGACTGGTTGTAGGGAAAGAAAAAAAAGGAAGTACCAAGGACAACCCTGGGATTTCAACCTAAGCATGGATGTAGTTGGAAGGATGTAGTTGTTACTTCTTAAGATGGAGCCATCTGCTGAGCAGCAGGGTTAGGAAGGGACACCAACGGCTCAGTTTCAAACATCTTCAAGTTAAGATGTTAGTTAAGTACCTAGTGGAGATGATGAAAGGCTGTTGAGTACAAGATGTGTATCTGAATGGAGTCTCACTCACTAAGGAGTCGATTCAGGATGGAAAATAGTGTTTTGGAGTGTTCTACAAATAGATGGTTTTAAAGTCTACATATAGATAGATTTCAAACTCTTAAAAATACCAATAGTGCCTCTAAAGATCATAAAGCTCCAAGGACTTCAACTCTGAGACATTTAAAGTGTGAAGAAAAAAGCAAATGTATAAAATAACCACAAAAACAATGGGTGTAGAAGGAGGAGATCCAACATAGAGTGGTAACCCAGAGGACCCAACTGTAGTTAACGAGTATAAACTTCAATGAAACTTATTTCAAAACAGTTGGGAAATATATTCCCAGCCATGTGTGACTGAAATTCAGCATGGTAAGGTAGATAATTTGATTTAATCATTAAGATGTTTTCCCAGGAGATTGAGTAGGAGAAAGGCTTTATAGAAGAAAGTGAGATTCTAAGAAGGTACCATATATTCTATGATTCACAAGAAAAAAAAACAAGAAGATGTGGTAGGTCAGTGACTTGAAGAACTAAGGAATTATGAAACAGTTAATATCATGTCTTGGGACTCGTAATACAACAGTACAACTCAAATTGTATCATTAGAGATTATTCATGGACTCTGCTTGAGTAGGAAAAGATAGTAAAGGATGGTAAATTCATAGATCCATGAAAAACAATAGGACAATATAATAATAATGTATGAGTTATTCTTTTTGTATAATTTTATAAACTTTATTTTAAAAATATTTACAAATAAATTAAAATATCACACACCAAAATTAACAAGACCCAAATTCTATACAACTTAATGAACTCACATACAATTATAAATGATATATGTATATGAAGTATTTTATCTACATATTATTCCAGTGTCTCCCAAGTCACTTTGAAACTCTCTTTTAATTTTATGTTCTCAAATATATCATAGCCGGAGAAGGCAGCTTTATCAAGATCCTCGAACCAGTCTAGAAAAGTTATCATTAGTTTACTTCCTAGAATATCTTTTATTTTTAATATCTATTTACCTTTGGAAACATGTTTATAATAGTACATGTGTAGCAGATTATAGTTTCTTGAATAACTGATATCAGATCTCCTATGAAATTAATAATTTGATTTTCAAACAGAACTCTCAAATAGTGCCATCACATATTGTGATGGGTAATTTGTTACTGTGGGTTGGGTAACTTGTTTCCAAAGTAATTCACTTCAAGATGTGTAACTTGACTGCTATTGGTACTATTGTAACTGATGGGGCATTTCTTACCTACACAATAGACTTCTATCCTTTCATTCTCAGGCTGAAGTTCGAAAGCCTTTTTCTCTCGGTCTTTTTCTTCCTCCTGGTCCTTCCCTGTTTTCATCCACAGCCCTATTCTGTACACATCTATATAAATAATCTCTAGTAAAGGAAGCCACGTGGCTTCCAGATTCCTGCCTTGTTCTTGCTTCTTTTTTAAGCAACTAGATCCAACGAGTTACTGACGTTGTCATGGCTCCCTTCTACTTCCCATCACCTCCCATGTTGTGTCCTCCTCTGCTTCTAGCCAAACTGGATTTCTTTCCATCAGGATCTTGACCTTGATCCCAATGTCTATTGGAGTAAGCAAATCTCATATCAATGAATCTACACTGTTCTGATAAGTGGAAGCACAGTAAATATAGTATATAATGATATATGCATATGTATTTATATGTCACCTCTCCTTATTCTATCTTAATTTATATATTCATTTTTACTCTGATCATTAAAGTGTTATATTTCTTTAAAAGATTTATGTAAATTAAAAAATAAATTAGCACCTATAAGAATTCTGAGGCTGTTTCAATAAAATACTGAATGAATGAAAGAATGAATGAATGGGTTCAAATAGTAACTTTATTCAGCTTCTTTATTGGGTAAAATAAAAGATAAGACAATAATGAGATGAGTATTGATAGACAACCACCATTTGCAAAATCATAGCTCACTTTCCTTATAAATGTCAGCTGGGCAAATCCTCATATTTTGATTCCCACAGAACTGTCCCTCCCAATTTTATGAGTTATTAAATAGTTATTTATGCCAATGAAGGCATTGTCTTTACCATTTCTTTTTAAAGGTTGAATTAGATTGAAGTAATTTCTTGTGTTTGTTGAGATGCAAGAGAGAAAAATCCAATGACTCTCCATTCCCCACTGGCTCCCATCCTCTTCATGTCTCTATAGCTCATCCTGCAATCACTCCTATAGCCTCATGGGCATTTCTGACATTCTATAGAGAAAAGGGAAAATAAATTCGAGGTACAGTCGGTCTTTGACTCCTCTTTGGTACTAGACATAGTAAGAAACTTGAGTGAAGGAAATTTTAAGTGTTTTTCCATAGGAATAATCTCCCTGTATTTTGTGTTTTCTATAACACTTAATCATGTGTATTTGACATGAAAGAGACAAGAAAGGCATATCCTCTTAGCACTGGAGAAAAACAAAATTAAGAATTATGTAGTTGCCTCAATCCTTATGAACTTGCCATGATGTCTATAAAGCCCCACCTAAGTCTTAAACAAAAGAAATGAAGGAATGAAGAAAATAAGAAAGAGAGAGAGAAAGAAAGAAAAAGAAAGAAAGTAGTGAGACAGAAGAGCCATGGGAATCAGCAGATCCACACACCTGCCGCTCATATGCTTCCCTCCCCCTTTTTAGGACTGCAAAGATGGAAGGAAAAATGATGCAAAGTCAGTTCATGTGCAAAATTAGACTTTTGCATCAGTTGAAACTGAACCTTCCCAAATTTTAAAAGGTGTACACCTGCAAATGCTTCTGTTCATCTTGTCTGCCAAGAATTAACAATCTTTAGTGGTGTTTGTCTGACCTTTCTATCCTGCTTGAAACAACTACTACTTCCATGCCGGTCACAACCACCTGCTGTCACCATGTGTTGTGTTGGTTCCCATATATGTAATACCATTCTGCCATCCTTTCTCCATCCCTCATTTCACTCAAGCATGTAGCGTGCTATTTCTCTGCTGCTGTATACATTCTGTATACATTTCTGTTCTTCCTTGCAAGACTGTGAATGCTTCGGCCACTCCAATCGGTGCAGTTATATCGATCTGCTAAACACAGTCATTTGCGTGAGCTGTAAACACAACACTAGAGGGCAGCACTGTGAGTTATGCAGGCTGGGCTACTTCAGAAATGCTTCTGCACAGCTGGACGATGAGAATGTGTGCATAGGTCAGTTCCATTACAATTTCAGCTTTTGTTCTGTGCCTTTGGAGCTTTGGGGATCTGGTTAGGGTGGAGAAGCTGGTGATCTGCAAAGAGCTGAGCCAGAATGAATATCATCAATGGAGCAAATATCCTTGAAGTAAACTGAAAATTCATTTGCATTTGGATAAAGTCATATTTGGTGGGAGGAGGGGTTAGAA
Organism: Peromyscus maniculatus bairdii; assembly: GCF_049852395.1. NCBI lineage: Eukaryota > Metazoa > Chordata > Mammalia > Rodentia > Cricetidae > Peromyscus > Peromyscus maniculatus. The sequence goes on along the minus strand of NC_134857.1, from coordinate 90,305,390 downwards.
TTTGAATCCTAATATTGTTACATTAAAGATGATGTCATGAGAAATCATATTTAGGAGATGAAGAATATTCGAATTTTCTTTTTCCATTCTTTACTTTTTCTTTCTTCCTTTTTTCTTTTTCTTTTTTGCATGAAATCTTAAAATCTGATAAATTTTGACCTGATTTAATTGCCTCAAATTGTACATTCAGCCTTTGAAATGATAAGTAACTATTTTAGATATGAAACTTTGTATTGAGACCCACGCATAATTGATGATCTACAAGTATTGGTACATAAAAATGTTGCCATTAAGAACTGAAAGCTACTAGCAAGTTCTAATGCAGAAGTTTGCCTACCTTTTCCATCTACAGTAATGAAATTCCATTTACTGGATTTTTCTATTGTTCCCCAAAGGGAGAGTAATTTCTCAAAACTTCTTCAGGTTATAAATTGCTAGATTATAAAATAGATTAGCCCTAGAAAATAGGGTCCTGGGATGGAAGATCCCTCCTCCATGACTAATTCTTCTCACCTGGAAAGGACCAGGTGTTGCTTCCTTTCAGAAAAGTTTCTATAGAGGGACCTGACTCTGAGGAAAGGAGTCTGGAGGCAGGCATGATGGGCACACTTGTAATCCGTGCAAGTGGCAAGTGAATGCAAAATATAAAAATAAAAATAAAAAATCAGGATTTTTAAGGCAGGCCTTGGCTACATAGTGAATGGAGACCAGCCTATCTCAAAACAGTGGAGTGAAAGTCTGGTAGAAAAACAGTAAATGGAATTTCATGCTATAATTTCCTCTAAAATATGCAAAATGTTTGAAGTGTGATGTCTGTTACCACACCAGAAAGTTTACAGGCCACTATTCTTAAAGACCAAGTTTTCCCCAGAGACTAAGTTCAGTAGAGTTTGTAAGTTGGAAAATTAGAGCATACAAGATGGAAACCGACAAGTGATCTTTTTATCAAGAAGGAAAAAAAGAAACAGTTTTTCAACTCAACTGTGTGTCTAGGATCCCTGTTTTCTGCCTGGGGTGTGACAGTCACAGAGATTCTTGCCAAGGATTAATTAGCTGTATGGTTATTGTGAATTTATTTGGACCAGGTATGCACAATACTGTTTATGTCTGCAGTATTTTCCATTTTTCAAAGTGCTTCCTTATTTATTATCTGTGAATTAGTGGAGAAAGCACTGGAGTTAGATGCTGGAGAGCTGGGTTCAAGTCCCAACTTGCTATTCCCTAGCTGTATGCCTTAGGTAAGTTCTTTAAACCTCCTGGCTTCTTTGTAAGCAAGAGGACAGGAAACACTGGGTAAAGTATGCACTGACCTGCAACTTTAAAAAAAAATCTAATTCTTATTAACAAAGCAGTAGGGTAAGTATTACAGTAATGATTTTTTCCTCTTTCATACTTGGAAAAGAAATAAGATAGATTGACCCAACTTGCACACTCTTTGCAAAGAGCAACCCGACTCCATAGATTGTACACTCCCTCCTAAGCACTCTGGCGCAGCCGGCAAAACTGGAGATGCCTAGATTTTACCTCTAGTGTGCTTGTTGAAGCATGACAGCAGCCGTTCCAATGCTAACTGTGAACAGAAGTCCAAGGCCTTCCTAATGCTTGGATTACAAAGACCAGAGGGCATTAATAAAAACCAAAAGATGCACAGCTGCCTGTATTTTGAAGACAGAATATATTCTGCTGAATTCCACTTGTGAGAATATATAAATATCATGCTATAAATATAGAGAAAGAATGGAAGAGGTAAAGTTAATAAGAACACTAGAATAAACCATAACCCGTTTTTTAAAAAAATATAAAATACATGAAATTAAAGTGTTTCACATTTAAATGCTTTAAATAAAGCTAAGCAAAAAGACCATACAGGGAAAGATTGAATATTTAATTTGTGAGGCCCCACTATAGCAATTGAGTACTAATTTTAATGCTATTAGTACAGAAAGAACTAATGAAATTGAATGGATATTTGCTTAACACATTCTCACTCATTGGGTACTAATCTCAGACACTTTGACCTCTATCTACATCATCTTTAAATTAAAAAAAAAAAAAAACTTTTCCAAAAGATGCCTTGCAAATTCTTTAACAATTGGCAATGAAATTCACTATTCCAGCTTTGAGGGAATAGCTCACATCTCTGATCCACCTAGGGTCTGTGAAGATGTTTTAAAGTCACTGGAAACTATGGCAAATAGGCAGTGCAGCAGGTTAGTTCATGCTGCCACGGTGATCCCTGCGTTGTGGCTACTGTTGAATTTGCCCAATTTTTACACAAATTCCAAACACAGTCATGTCTTCTTCAGGGATACGTGACATTTCCCCATGGTAATGCAACAATTACATGAAAATGGCATCTTTGCTTGCTTCTACTTTCTACAAACCTGAGCATTAAATGGGAAGCTAGAGGATGCATGGTTTCTGACCTTGAGTAATCACTGGTAATAATTTCCCTAACAAGTTTTGCATCAGAAAGAAACACGAGGCTCAGCAGTTGCCACAAAACATGTCTCAAATTTATGATGCATTATTTTTAATTCTCCTTCAAACACAGGATCAGAGGTACCTTACACAGAACAAGGGAAACTCAAGATGATTTTAATGCCCATAAATAAATTGTAGTATAATGTTTTAATTGAGCTGTGCAAAGTATTTCATGCTGTTTTGCAATCTGACAGCCCTGCATTTTATTTATTATTTTATGTGATAAAATATAATCTCCATGGCCATCCTCATTACTCCATCAACCATTGAATAGAGCTTCATAAGTCTGAAAAACTGAATTATTTGTGTGCAAGTTGGAGGAGGGAGAAGCTTACGTATTTCTCCTTACAATTTATTTTCATGACTAAGATTACATTTGCCATATTTCTTATAACAAACATGGGACACACTATGGGTTAGGTGCAGGGAGTGTATTTTTAAATTTTGTTTAAAACCTATCTCATTGATCAATGTGAACTAACTGGAACAGCATGTGAATTCATGCTGCCCAAATGCAACTCTACTAACTGACTTACAAAATATCGATCCCTCATTATCAATGTGTACACTTTGTGAAGTGAGAAACATTCCAGTATGATCTAGGTACAAGCTTAGTGACTACAAATGTACAAACAAACAAAAATTAAGAACCCACAAAAAAGTTTTTAAACTGCTCCTAGACACACATTAGAAGATGCCACTTTAAAACCTGGTTATTAAATACAAACCAAGCCAAGAAAAGAAGAAATGTTTTGGAACTGTGTTTTAGCTTCATACACACACACACACACACACACACACACACACACACACATACACACACACAACCATTAGCTTTTGTCAGTGTTTGTTTCATGAGAATGTAGAGCTCAAAAACCTGACTTAACACAAAATAAATCATAATTCTAAGGTAGTTACTCCACAATATTTAAAGAAATTTTCATTTGTCTCAATGACAAAGTTTGAGGTCTCTTCATAATGATAACCCAGAATCCATATTGCCAATAATATAATTCAGTCAATTGGTTGGTCATATGATTTTATTTGAATTTTTAGCAAGAGAACCTTACAATGGCTCTATTTTAAAACAAAGAAAATTGAGAAACAGAAAGTGATACAACCCAGCCAAGATCTCACAGCATGGGAACAGGGAAAAGAACAGCAGCTCTGAAATCGCTTGCCCCAAACCACCTGTGTGCCTCCAGCTGGGGGAAAACAGGTCTCCCAACTCCAGCTTAAGCTTTGCACACCAGTAGAGCTTCAGAGATGAAAACATCCTGTCTAAGAGTGTGTGAGGACCCCGTGAAATGTTCTATTGGCTTCTCACTATGCAAAGGTTACCTTGACCTGCCAACAAAGTTGCAATGACCAATATACATCTCAAAGTGTATCTTTGTGGAGATTTATTTGGGAGTGTGAAATTTATTTTTCTTTCATGGTTGTTCATCTACCATACATAAAAGCTATGTGATCATGCCCAGCAAATACAAAGTTTAAGGACTCATCTCAAAGCAGGATATATATACATAAATAAGTTAAGGCACCATCCCAAATCATAAAGCAAAACTACCTTTAAATGAGTAAAGTGCATCCATATTGCACTTTAAGATGCTCAGCCATTCTCAGATATTGAGTGTAGCAGATAAACCCATTTGAATAATTTAAAAGAGATTTTACACTGATGGAATATTGATTTATCCTTGATATACACGCTTCTCATGGCATTCATTAAACCATCTAAAAAATGCCCTAACAAATGGAATCTCCATTATGATCTGTTACTGGTGAAAGCATGTTGTCTTATTTCCTTGGAAGAGTTCAGATGTTTTCCTCCCATATCGTAAAAACGAGGCCATGGAAGGCTGAGCAAGTAAATAAATGGCCCTGAAATAGGCATATTTGCCAAAGCTTTTCATTAATGGACATCTTCCGCTAAGTAAGTGAATGCATCTAAGTTAAGTGAAGCTCCTGTGTTGATAACCTCTAAGCCATGCGAAGTGTCTCCAGCCTGTGTGTTGTCTTGTTTCTACAGAGTGTTATTGTAACCCTTTGGGCTCAATCCATGATCGTTGTAATGGCTCAGGATTTTGTGAGTGTAAAACTGGAACGACAGGGCCTAAGTGTGATGAGTGTCTGCCGGGAAATTCCTGGCACTACGGCTGTCAACGTAAGTAACTGTGGGAGCTGCCCTCTGCCTGCTGCAGCATGGCTGATTCTGCTTGTCTAGGCTGGTGTGTGCAGCATCTCAGAGCAGAAAAAGACCCAACCAGCTGACAAGCTCCAAAGGCTACTTAGTGGCCCAGCCCGCGTGCAGGAGAGTGATCTGTCAGCTGTCCAGCTGGCTTCCCTGAAGCTTGCCTTCATCTCCTCTGTTGGCTAGTGCAAACTTACATTGAAATATTGTATGGCAATGCATATACCTGGTCAGACCATAAATTAAGTTGCACAATAGGGAACCCAGCTTGGAAATCCTCACCACAAAATGAAGTGCGATGTGTATGTGGTTAATATATTTCCTGAACTGAAGGCTACCCTGGAACTGCAGAGTTCATAAATCCAACAGTATCTACATAACTTATAACCACACTTGCTATCATGCCCATCACTGAATCTTAACCTGGATCCTGGAGGCAATAAATCTAAGGCATATTGAAGTGCTACAGTAAAAGAAATGACAGGAATCAATATTGATTTGAGGATGTTGGGCTTAGGTTCCACACAGTGAGCCTTAGACAGTTGCCATTTGGTTCAGCCTCACCCCTCGGGAGACTATCATGTCTTCTAAGGAGCTCATCAACCAGGTGACATGTGGGTGTGTACATGGAATGGAAATGTTTAAATCAGAGCAGACACTTCCTGCCCTCATTGTAACTTTTTCTTCCTTATAATTCTGCATTTACTTCCCTTTCCATGTATATAAACTTACGAGAATGAAACACCCACAAACCATGTCCTCTGAAGCAGAGATGACTGATAAAAAAAAAAAAAAAAAAAAAAAAAAAAAAAAAAAAAAAAAAAAAAAAACAGAGCAAGCCACAGAGGTCATTTCAATTGTATTGCTGTCACATAAAAAAAAATGATAAAGAAATATGTAAAAGATATTTCAGCAGGTGATTTTTATTTAACCTTAAATGTGAAGGATATTATCATTTGAACATATAGTTAATATCAAAATTACTAAGGAGGTATACTCCAATTTTTATGGTCTTTGGAAGGAGCTGGGTATTCTTAGTTACAGAACATCTCAATCCACACTACCTATCTGATAAGACTTAACAGCCCTGTGTCTACCCTATTAGACAGCACAGTTATAATTCTGTGTGCTTATTTCTCTTTTGAATGAGATGGCACCATGCAGGAACTATCTAGAGACAATTTCTACGAGAAGTTATGTTATTTCTACAATACAATCATTTTATTTTCTATATAAAATTAAAGGTGGTAAATACTATCACAATAACTACTAGCATCAGATATTACTAGAACTATGTTCAGACACTAATCTAATTTTCTGTCTGCCACTCATGGAGTGTCTAGGTTTCTGGCAGCTATATTTATAAGTAACATAAAATGAGATGCTATGAGAAGAGGGACTGTGGCAATAAGCAGAGACATTCGCCATTGTGTAGGTCAGTGTTAGAATGGGTATCAAGAGCTGGGCAACAAGAGGAACACTGAAAGGCACTCAAATAGCCACCAGTCAAGCAACATACTTTCACAGCAGCTCAAGATAAGGCCAAGGATTGAAAGTCCTGTCTGCTGTAATTTTCCAGAAAGCACTTATCCTTAAGAGTGGTTCCTAAAAACCACATGAAGAAGCAGGACTCAGAAGACAGGCCATCAGTCCTAAAGCAGATGAACATGAGTCTCAGAGCTGACCATCAGTCAAAAGCAAGAAAGAAGAGACAGATGCCAAGGTAGAAACCAGTACCAAGATTCAACATAAAAAGAGTAGAGAGATTGTAGTTGAGATAAACTCCTCAGAGAGAAAGTATAATGGAAAATATTTGTTTATGTTTGTTTGGGTCAGGGCCTCACTAAGTAGCCCAGACTGGTTTTGAACTCATCATGTTCCTGCCTTAGCGTCCTGAATGCAGGTATTAGAAACATGTGCCACTATGCCTGGTGCCTAATGTAAAATCTGATGAGCCAAAAAAAAAAAAAAAAAAAAAAAAAAAAAAAAAAAAAAGAGGAAGAATAGGTTCTGGGATGTAGTAAGGGTAAGACTTGGATGAGGATACAAATTAATATTGCCATAAAGCCATATCACCCCTCATTCAGCTACTCTTCACTAGTGATTGGAGTACCGTAAGAAGTACCATTACGCGGGGCGGTGGTGGCGCAAGCCTTTAATCACAGCACTCTGGAGGCTGAGGCAGGTGGATCTCTGTGAGTTCAAGGCCAGCCTGGTCTCCAAAGCAAGTTCCAGGAAAGGCGCAAAGCTACACAGAGAAACCCTGTCTCAAAAAACCAAAAAAAAAAAAAAAAAAAAAAAAAAAAAAAAAAAAAAGAAGAAGAAGAAGAACCATAAGAAGTCCTGTCACCTGAGAGTTCCTTCTGGAAACAGAAGGCTGGATTTGAGTCTCTGATATACAATTAACAAAACTATCTGTGCCTCAGCCCCCATCAACTCTAATGCTTTTATGTGCATCACTGGCTATGAAAATATTGGAGTAGGTATTGAGTAACCCCTGAAGTATGGGCATTGGGTTAATGTTAGAAACTTCAAGGATGACATAGGTCATGGTGCTGAGTAACAATTATGATAGAATGAAATCAGAACTAAAGGAGATGTACACATGGAAACTTATTACTGATGCCCAAAGGGGAATGAGGCCCCTGAAATAAGAGACCGGTGAGTTAACTACTAAAGAACTAACAGGTGCTGTCCATGGTAGCAAGTGAACAGAAATGCATGAGCCAATGTATTGTCTGAGAAATATCAAACAGTCTTCATGTGACGTGGGAAGTGTGTGTGTGTGTGTGTGTGTGTGTGTGTGTGTGTGTGTATCCTCCTAGTATGCCTGTTTCTCTCTCTCTCTCTCTCTCTCTCTCTCTCTCTCTCTCTCTCTCTCTCTCTCCCTCTCTCTCGTGTGTATGTTTTCACATGAACATGTCTGTGTATGACAGAAAATATTTTTAAAGAAAGAAAAGAAAAGTAGAAAGTAGATTATGTGATTTCTTAAATTCTAGTCAAGAAGTTACATGTCATCGTGGAAAAGAACTGAAAGTATCATATAGGAGAGGTAGGGGACTCAACACATGCTTTTAATGAAAGGTTTGTAAGGGTGAGATTTATTTTTGGAAACACTGTTATTGCACCTCATTAAAGGAAGGATTGGAATATCTCAAGACTAGATTTGACATATATTTAATATATTTCAAATTTACCTTTGAACACACAAGTTTTTTGCTTTTTAGATTTTTTTAAACTTACTTTGAAAGCTTTTTACCAAACCCAGTATTTGAAACAGTATTGCTAGCAGAGAAATTAACCTGACAACAAGAAAACAATACCAAGAAGGAAATAGAGTAGGGCTGTCCATGAAACTTGTCTCAGTGATGGGCTGAGAATAAATATTGTAGGTACTAGAGTCTGAGAGGCTCAGGCACATGGCTATAGTTCTCTTAACACCCAGAAATCTTGTAGAAGGTTCAACATGGAGCTGAAGTCCTAGTATAAAGTATAAAGGAATCAAACTTTAAAACAGAAATAACCATGAAAAAACAAGAAAGGAATGAAATCATGACAATGTCACCTATATCCTGTGAATGAAGCAAAATGTACTCCGTGGGTGATTTCTTGAATCCTACAGACTGCTTTGAATTCCCTAGAAACTACTTAGATTTCTGAAGCCTGGATCTGCATGTTACAGCAGGGTTAGTAATCAGACCACACATGCGAGGCAACTGTGATAATTCAAGGGAAATGGTGGCTGTGGCCCTCATGATACACAACAAGGAATTAAAATGTTATTGTTTAGTTCCCATCACATGTTGATCAAAAAGAACTAGATAAAACTTCATATTCAAAAAGCACAGTGTACATCTTACAGACAGACTGGCCACTACTAATGGATTACAATAATGGTGTAGGGACTTCTAAAAGCCCCTTAGTTAGATTTAGGGCTGATACAAGAGACTGAAGCAAAACTTATTCTAAAAGTCTGTGTGTGTCATCTGTGAACTCCAGTTTCACCTGTAAACTTTCTGTCAAAGAACTGTCCATCATTTCTGTGCTGCAGTTTGTATGTATTCTCTATTGGAAAAATATGAAAAATTTGGAAATCACAATCCTGAATTGCCTTTAGAGAGTAAAACAAATCATCCAAAACCAAAATATAAGCAGGAAGATTTCAGCCAAGTATGGTGGCACACACCTGTGATTCCAGTACTTGGGAAGTAGATGCAGGAGGATAAAGAATTCAATATCATCCAAGGTTCATAGAGAGTTCAAAGATATTCTTGGCTACATAAACTCATTAACTTAAAAAAAAAACAGAGTAGAGGAGGAGAAAAGACATTTGGGGTTTAGTAGGATAAAGATTAGTGTGAAAGTTGTCCAAAAGAAAAGAAAAAGAAAGGAAGGAAAGAAGGAAGGAAGGAAGGAAGGAAGGAAGGAAGGAAGGAAGGAAGGAAGGAAGGAAGGAAGGAAGGAAGGAAAGGAGTTTGAGAATAAAGAAACAACTCTAAATAATAATGTTTTGAAACCAAAAGTCTCAGCTAAGTCACAGAAAACAAGCAGAATAATGCTTCCTATAACATATGAAGAGTTAATTCAGTCCTAGCACCAAAAAGATTGGGTATAAGTCTGCAATGTGTTTCAGTTAAGGAGAATGTAAGTCTCCACATTAGAATGAGTAACTCTAGTAAGAGATATGTCATGTTCCAGGAGGACACATACAAGATTTGTTAAAACCGCACATTGTTTATTTAAGTTACAAATACTCATTTTTACATAGCTTATGTTATGTGAAATCACACGCCATATAAGAAAATAGGTTCTGGGAAGGTATGGGCAATGGGGGAAGACCCATTTTAGAGGTCCTGATGTAATAACCATCAGGACCATTAGCTTTCAATGCAAATACTGAATAGGAGGGTATCTTGGAGATGGAATCCAGCTTTTGTTTGGAATAGGGATACACAAGGATAAGGCTTACTTCAAGGAAATACTTGGATTAGAAAGAAGAGGTATATTGCAAGAATATGTAGACTTGGAGTATAAATTAGAAAGACCAGACAGTGAGATATTCTTTAATCAAGACAAAAGACTGTATGGAAAAGGCATTGTGAAAGTGAGAGTGTATTATCAATGAAAGATCATTTAAGCATTTAAGAGTGTGTACTGTCTTATGTAAATTTAGAACTTTTAAATGTTCTTTTACTTTCCAATACATGTGAGTTAAAATGTCAAGCTATCTGATTAAAAAAAAAAAAAGTATTCTGCTGAAATTGTTGACATATATCGATGCAGTTTTCACCAAAAACAGTGAAAGAAGTTATGTGGGTTCTGTTGCTATTGTTTTGTGGGTTTTTTCTTTCTTTATTTTATTTTGTTATGTTTATTTTGAGATAGGGATCTTAAGTTGTAGCCCAGGCTAGCCTAGACATAAGCATGTAGCTCAGACTGCTCTCAAATTCAGAATAATCCTTCTGCCTCATTGTCCAACTACTAGCATTATAAAGACTACCATGTCCCTGTTACCAGTTCTTTGTTTATTTGGTTGGTTAGTTGATTGGGTAGTTGGTTGGTTGGTTTTGTTTGTTTGGTTGGTTTTGTTTGATTGGTTTGTCCTAATTAAGCTGAGCCCTCCATCCAGAACTGTAGAGCTGGTATCAGGATAAAGCCAATTAAGTGGTAAACGCCATGAAGGATTCTTTTTTGTGGCCAAGAATAGCAAAAGTAAGAAACAAACATACAAATCAACTTCTTGACATTGTAGGTCTGTCAGGTTATCCAAATAGAGCAAAATAATGAAGGAGGAAAAGGCCAATAAAAGGAAGACATATGTACATCTTTTTAGAGAATGGGCCAAGGTTTTCTAGGAATTCAGATATTGCCTCTCTTCTGCTTCTTACTTGGTTCTTTCCAGTTGTCACCCTGACAACTGTCAATTATCAAGACACTGGGGAATATGTCATTTATCATTCAAATTATAAGGAAGCAAAGGAATGTCTGGACTACTGGCAGCCATGTTGGATCCAATGCACCTGAAAAGGAACTTCTGACCTACAGGAACCCTATCCCTGCAGGCAAACTGGACTACACTGTGGTTGAAGTTCAGTTAGTTCCCCGAGTCAGAACTCAGAGTAACATACAAGGTTAGGAGATGAGAGTATGGAGATGCCAGAGTCACACAAAGGACTAAAGGCTTCTCAAATCTCTTGAACTGATGTCCACAATAGTGAAAAAAAAATTCATAATATTTTTGACAAAATTGATAAACCCTTTTAAAATGTGCATGTATGGAAAGAGGAAGCTTCATAATCAAGCATCTCACTCACATGTTTCCAGTGAGTGTTCATTTAGTCCTGACTGTATGTTGACACTCTGCTGCACACTTAGGCTAGAAAATAAATTGTAAAAACCCAGATGTTAGGGAACTGTTTTGAACAATCATTTAGGTGGCAGAGATGCCAAGGTCCCAGATAATGTCTGGATTTACCCTAGAATATTATGTATGCCAAAGGGGGACAACACAGCTTTAGCTGAACAAAGGCCAAAGGTCATGATCCCACTAAAGCATACTCCAAAAATCTAGTCTTTATAATACTCTGAGCATAGCAAGGTCAGGATACAGGAGAGCTGATCCCTTGATGTTTTTCACAGGAAAAGTTGAAGCATATGAGTAAACATATAACTTGGCAGATTACAGATGTCAGCCAGTATTTATAACTTTTCTCACTGCTATGACAAAATACAGGACAAGAAGTGATCTAAGCAAAGAAAGGTTTATTTGGGTTTGTAGTCCAAGGGAAAGCATTTCCTCATCATAGGGGAGACACGCAGCAGGGACAGGAGGCCAGCCAGTCCCAATACATCTGCTGCATTCAGCAAGCAGAGAGCCAACAGGAAGTGTGACCGAGCTATAGAACTTCAAGGCTCACACCACTGAGTCACTTCTCTCCAGTTAGGCTCTGCCTCCTAAAGGTTCCACAACCTTCCCAAACAGTGCCACCAGCTGTTAGTATTCAAATGCATGAGCCTATGTGGAACATTTCACATTCAAACCACAACTCAGTACCTTGAGGCTGTGATGAATTAAGTAGACCAGCTGATTAATGAGAACAGGACAAGGAATGTGGGTAAAATTAAAGAGACTGCTGTCAACATGGCATTTCCCAACGGCACTTATCTCTAACTGCCTGAGAAGACAGAGAGGTACACTGAGAAATGACAGATCCCCTGGTCCGTGGGAAAGTTAAGACAAATGATGAATGTGCCCTTTCTAGTGATGGTTCTGGACAGTCTTATGTCAATAGAGATTCTAGTGATGATGCCTCAAATTTTCCAGCTTTGATTTCAGACCAAGTCCATGGGGCAGAGGGCAGGTATGCTAAGAATATCAGGCACCATGTTGGGCCACTCCATCATCTTCCACACTCTAGTCATTCCTCACTTACATTCCCCAGAATTTTCTCTCACATGACTCATGTTGTTTTCTATTAATTTTTTTCACACAATATATTTTGATCTTATTACTTTCCCTCCCCCAAACTCTTCCCAGATCTTCCATATCTCCCTACATGCCCAACTTCATGTTTTCACTCTCTTCCTCAAAAACAAAAATGAAAATAAAAACAAACAGAAACATCATAAATTATTTTTAATCCTTGGAAAGTCAGTAACTAAGAATTTACTCCATTATTTTCTGATAGCTTCTGATCACAAATCTGCTATTATAATTCAGGAGGTTTTCTTCTTTTCTTTTCATTCTTTTTTATTTCATGGAGACTAACTTCTGTAGGCCTGACAACTTGTGATCACAGAGATATTAAGACGATGTTTCCAATTGCTTCTGTGAGATGAAGATTATACCTCCCAAGACAAATACCTTGAACCTAACTTGTAATTTTTCAATTGCCTCTAGTTGATGCCTCTTCCTATTTGCTGTGTTACATTAAAATGTCCAGTTCACATTTCACCAGATGACCTCGCGCATTGAATCTGTTGACAGGCAGCATGTCACCTAAACGAGAAGGTGTCTGTCATGCTTGAGAGCACTCACAGTCCTAAACACGAAATTCTACTTATTTAACTCTTTCATCATCATTACCAAAAGTTTCATTTTGCCAATAAAGTGTATGGCTCATTGGATCTAAACTTTTAATTTCCTTCCCACTAACTTAAACACCAGCATCCTTTCCCTAGCTGAGCCCCACATGCATAAGAACAATGAACAGTAAGTACTCTGAGAGAACTCCTGGTGCTCCTGCTGTCCAACCTCTCTGGGTAGAAAACAGTGCTCTTTAAACAGCCATTCAGAGCCTCTCAGAGGTCATTGCAAAGAGTAAATATTAGGAAAACAGAGATAGAAAGTGGCAATGTCTAAGCATTACAAATATGCTGGGTCATCCTCCCAGGGACCAAGGCTCATTTTATCAGCTAGAAGAGAAAGTTCAGGGCTGCCCCCAGTTGGGAGATTTCTCCTGATTCAGCAGTCATGCTAAGAGCTGTTGCTTTCCAGTTGCGGTTCTTGTTTCCCCGATACTTCCTTTTGATTTGGAGTTGTTAGACAAAGCCCACCTACCTCTACCCTATCAGAGACCCGGTGCAAACCCTGAGGGATGGGGCTACGGTGTCCAGAATTATGCTGGGGAAAGTGCTGGATCCCTCCACATACTAATGGGTCCATTCAGAGGAGCCACAAGAGGCAAATACTGGCATGGGCACCTTAGTGGGAGCAAGTGGTTCAGAATGTACTCAGTATAGGATTCTAAACTAAATGGATTCAAAACCTGCAATTCTTGAATTCTGAAAGCTCCACATGTGACAAATACGGATAGAGAGCAATTTCAAGCATGTTCAGTATTGTAAGACAGCCCAACTAGCCAGTGCCTCTGCTACCTTGTTATCAAATCAAAAAGCATCTTCAGTTCTCATCTACAGGGCAGACCTTAGCCTACTATTTGGAAAATCATGTTGGTTTTCTTCATCTTTGTTGGAAGAGAATATTAATAATGCAAAGGATGCCCAAACAAGCATTCTATACCACCAAACTATCTAAATTTAACAATAAAAGCTCTGTGAGCTGCCAATACTCCTCATCAAGTGCAGGTTCAGTTGCTTGGAAAGAAATACAGCAGCCAGGTCCTGTCTGATAGGTAATCAGAAGGCCAAGTGAAAATGAAAAGTGTAGCACTGCCTTTTACTTTAGGTAGAACAAATATAGGGTTTCACCATTGTCCATTTTTTTTTACTCACTAGTGAATGCATGTTTGAATGTGTGTGTGTGTGTGTGTGTGTGTGTGTGTGTGTGTGTGTGTGTGTGAATGATGAGAGAAACAGAAAGTACCAAAATCTTATAAGGCTGTATATTCAAAGATAAGGTCTAAGAAGTGTAAAAAATAAGCCCAACAGCAACATGGTCCCAACTAGAAACCTGAAGAAGAAAATCGCCATTGAAGTAGAGTCAGCCCTCAGCACTCATAAGTGCAGAACTGAAGTTTGTTAGAGACCATATGTGGTAGATGGGTTCTTGCTACTCAGATTGCAAGAGTTAATACAATTCATGGAAATAAGGCTTACACCTGAAGTCAGGGGCTTTTTAAAAAGCTGTGTGGTGTGGTGTGTGTGGCATGGAGGGAGTAGGGGAACAAAGAAGGATGGGGGGAGAGAGAGGTGGGGAGAGAGAGGTGGGGAGAGCACACACTACATGAGTTGCTTGTGTTCAGAGATCCAAGGGCCACCTTAGGTGCCAGTCCTTGCCTTCAGCCTTATTTGAGACAGGGTCTCCTTGTTTATGGCCAGAGGCCAGCCTAGCTACCTAGAGGGTTTCTGAAGGGTTTCCTGTCTCTGCCTCCCACATTGCAGTAGGAGTGGGTGGGAGTACTGAGATTGGAGTCCTGTGCAATGACAGCCTGGTCTAAGTGGGCTCCGGAGATTTGAACTGAAGTAATTCTGCTTGCATGCCAAACCCTGGAGTCGAGACTCTTGCTTCTGGGTGTAACTGTTGCTACTTCTCAACAGAATATGCCCTTATGCCCCTCACCTCTCTCAGGGCCACCCATGACACTCTCACAAAGGCTTGAATAGTCAAAGCACCTTCCAGGTCCGAAATTGCATAATCATGAAATCTCACAATGGGTCTGCACTGTGTGCACACACATCAGTTTCTGATAAGAACTATGATTATTTTAAGATAATAAAATTGTATAAAGCCATTTCTGTGTATAGGGAGCACTTATACATTATCCCCTTCTATAAGGGAGGTAAGTATTTTCATCGTTTTGTAGATGGCAAAGCTGAAAATTAAAAAGGTCATTTCCCAACAGAAACACTTAAGTAGCACAGCAGCTACTAATGACTGTTGGTGGTTATGTTTATTTTGGCTTTTTTACTTCACAGATTGAGAGAGAACCTTTGATGAGTTCTTCCATAGATCAGCAAAATTTTGCTCTAAAGACCTAAATAATCCCCATGATAAACTATGGCTCATACATCTGGGTCCCAACCACTAACCTTGATATCAACATACATCTCAGCAACACTCACATTTAGAAGGTGATGATGCCCCAAATAAATGTTATTCATTGCACCGGAATTTGACATGTCAAAAATACTATTTCTCTTAATTTTGTTTCAATTATTTTAAAAGTATAAAAACATTTTTTTGCTTAATCAGTAAAAAAAGAAGGCAGACTGTGCTTGGCCTTACAACCACAGCTTGATTTATTTCAAACTCAACACAACAATTGCAAAGAAACAGATGTGCTAGCAAATAATTTGGAGAGAATGTGAAGCAAGAGTTGGGAGATGTCATAAAAAGAAAGACTTTTCATTAAAATATTGACATGGCTATGGGGGGGGGGTGATCTAACAGGTTCATATTTACAAAGCCCTAATTGACCTTAAGAAAAAAAAATGTTAGGATTCCCAGAAACATGAAAGCTTTGACCATTTAATTTCCAGGATGAGATCACAGACATGGTCGATACCAACTGTTTAAAGGCCTTAAGAGCCAGCCAAGCCAATTTAGCATCAATTTAGTACAATCAGCAACTAATGAAAGAGAAGTCAGGGTGGCCATAATATAATCAGTACTGCTCATGTCCGAGGAAGAATTATTCTGCTGCATACTGCAGGAAGAGCCCATCACCTTGAATATCAGCAGAAAGGACTGCTAAGAGAATTACACTAATAAGACAAGGCTCCAATGCCAATGGCACAGGAAAAAATACATTTACAACATGTAAAGGATGTAAGATTTTTTTTTTACCATCACCTTTAATGTTGCCAGTAATTACCCTTAATTTGGTGCGTGTCAGTGCTGTGAACCCATACTCCTTCGGCTTAGATTCCTTTTTGAGTGTGACTGAGCCTATTAAACCCAAGACCTTTCATATTGCCCACAGGAACGATGTCACGACTCACCCATATTCAAATGCACAGATGATTTTCATCCTACCTTTTGCACATTTTCTGTTTTTAAGAAGTATGGTAAATATTTAGTTAGCCTTTGTTGAGTTATAGCAGTAGGTGTCATTCAGATGGCCAAAAGTTCACTTATGTTTTCATAGCAAATTATGAATAATTTCTATGTTATATTTTAAGACTTCCCCTATTCTATAGCATTGTAGGGTGAACACTGTACTGTGCACTTACTTCAAAAAAAATAATAATGAGGCATGAAACACCACAAAATGGTGAAATGTTGAAGTAATTATTTTTAAGAATTACAATTAAATATTTTAAAATAGTACTGTTAACTTTATGAACTTAGTTCATGTGTCTGTGTCATCATGAAATGGATAACATGGACCATTCTATTGTCCACATTGGGTTTGTTAAAAAAAAAAAAAAAAAAACAGTTTTGTGGAGTATCTGTCCCAAAGTAACCTAGTGAATGAGGCCACTGTCACTCTATGCTCCACGCTGCTGCTGACTCAGCTCTTCTGGACCACGTGGAAGTATTTCTTAAAATATTACACTTATGTCCTTTCTAACAAAAATAAAAATTAAAAGATTTCTAAAGGATGCTCAGCTATGTATCTATATAAAATAAGATTCTATTTAATTATATGAAACTTTGAAAATATTTAATATACTGTGAATTCATTCTTTGAGAACTTCATATATAAACATATATGTATGCATACATATATGCACATATATATGGATACACACACATATACATACATACATACACATTTTAGTCATATTTACCTTCTCAAACTCCTCCCAGATCCCCAATGTACCCATCCCAACTCCATTTCTCCTTTTTTTAATAATATGATAGATGATTGTTCAGTTAGTGCTTCTCATATATACATGGTTGTGGGGGTCATCCACTGGAACATAGTCAACCTACCAGAGCCCACATCCCAAGAGAAAACTGACTCTCTCTTTACCAGCAGTCATCATCTGTCAACTGAGGCTCATCTAGGAGTGGAGACTCACGTGCCTCCTTTCCATCCACGCTGGAAGGTTGACTGGCCTAATGCCATGTGTGCAACCTCAGTTGCCATGCATTCATGAGAACAATGGTCCTGTCTCTGTTCACCCCAGTCCTCTCCAACCTCTGTTCCTATAGTCTTTCTAGCTGGCTTTCTGGTCATAGACAGTTCTGACATACATACTTAAAAGTTCATCTGGACTGGAACCTTACAGAGTTCATTTTAGCCATTCTTTTTAAGTCATACATTAATTCTCCTTATTAGTATGCAATAACACTGATGATGACCAATGTTTTTCCATTGCTTTCTATGTCAGACATTTATAGTCTTGTGTAAGGTATGTAAAACACTATTAGTAGTCAACCTGATGACAAGAGTCTCAGTGAAGCTACATAACTTTCTTACTTGAGTCAATCCCACCTTGGTATTTCATATGATTCTTGGGCTGGAAAGATGAATCAGAATGTAAGAGCACTGACTGATCTTACAGAGGACACAGGTTTGGTTCCTAACCCCCTGATCCAGCTGCTTACAACCACCTATAACTATAGTTTCAAGGGACTTGGTGGCATATTCTGGCTTCCCTATGTCCCTCCATATACATATACATACACACATATACATATACTCAGGTGCATATACATTTACTCGGGTGTGCACACACATGCATAATAAATAATGAAAAAATAAAAGTATAATCTTTCAACCAGTAGCATGAACATTGCTGGTGAAATATTTAGAAGCTCAGAACCTCAGCCTTAACCACAAAAATGCAAAAAATAAAGAAAGAATAAAAAAGATAAGTGGGTGATATTAAATTTTGAGAAGTAGACAAGTAGGTATTTTAACCTCAAGTAGACAGACTCTTAAGCCTAACATTTTTTTTTGCTGTCACTGCTGTTGTTTTGTATATTTCTTTTATCACTTCATGTTCACAGAATAATGAGAGTTTAAAAACTGAGAGGATATACATGCTTAGAAAACTTTCCATAAAGGTCAAGGGCTCATCTACTCCTCTCCTCATCAGCTATTATCAGAATGTGTTTTACAAATCCGAACCATATTAAAATAAGAAAAATCATGAAAACTTAAACAAGTAGCCTATTTGTTTTCTTTCATCCATATAATTTAAGAGTGTTTAATATTTGATAGGTTAATAATAAATATTTTAATATAGTATATTGCATTTGGTTATGAATAGATCAAAAGAAAATACAAAGTGAGCTACCAAAGATATACTTTTATTGGGAACATGAAATAGAACATAAAATTTGATGGCAATTATCATTTAATCTATTCATGTTTAGAAACATATTGAAAGAGAAACACATAACTCAGTTAATTGTTATGAATTATTAATTGCTCACTTGAAAAGCGATGAGCAGGACTGTAGTTGTTGAAAATCTCTCTTTCTCGGTGGCTTTAACCTTTATGTCACTGGTTTTATGAGAACAAAGGAGAAAAGAATGACAGCACGATTCCCCTTCTACCAAACTAGAAAGTGACAAGACACTGAACATCTCAGTAACTAGGCAAAGGTTAATCCAGACTGAAATGAAGTAGTTATTGCTGGCCCCACTCCAGCATACGTAAGTACAACTCTCTGGGGGCAGCCCGGGCATCTGCATTCTACCACACTCCCCAGTTGGTTGTAATACTGCAGTCGGGATGGAAGACTGCATACTTTAATATCTATACATTCTCAGAAAGACTTCCTCCAGCCTTGAATCAACTCATAAGAGAACCCAAAGTGAAATGCAAGGTGAGCTGCAACTTGCCAGCCCAGTTAGAGCTGGAGATAAGAAGATCCACAGCACAATGGATGCCAATGTCATCCGACAGGCCAGTGTTTTCCCTAGATGGTCAGCAAAGCAGGCTAAGATGCAGAACATGCTTTTATTTTAAAGCATCTAATTCAAACACTCTCTTCTTTCTCAAACATCATTGCTACATATTTATTCTGTGGTATAAACACAAAACAGAACAAAACAAAGAAAAAAATCCTTCAAAACTAGAAGATGTTTTCTTTCACTAAATTCAGGAATGTATTACTTAGTGTCAACATCATAACTGCTATAACTGATATTTTTCTTATTTTATTTTTTATTAATTTTTTAAAATTTATTTTACATACCAACCACAGTTTCCCCTCCCTCCTCTCCTCCCGTTCCCTCCTCCCACCTCCTTGCTACCACCCCCATCCACTCCTCAGAAAGGGTAAGGCCTCCCATGGGAGCCAACAAAGCATGGCATATCAAGTTGAGGCAGGACCAAACCCTTGGGAATAGGTTCCAAAAAGCCAGCTTGTGCTCCAGGGACAGGTCCTGGTCCCATTGCTAGGGCTCCCACAAACAAACCGAGCTACACAACTGTCACCCACATGCAGAGGGCCTAGGTCGGTCCAATGCAGGCTCCCTAGCTGTAGGTCTAAAGTCTGTGAGCTCCCAAGAGCTTGGGTCAGCTGTCTCTGTAGGTTTCCCTGTCATGATCTTGAAGCCCCTTGCTTATATAGTCCCTCCTCCCTCTCTTCAACTGGATTCTTGGTGGTCTGCTAAGTGCTTGCTTGTGGATCTCTGCATCTGTTTCCATCAGTTACTGGATAAAGGCTCTGTGATGACAATTAAGATAGTCGCCAATCTGATTACAGGAGATGGCCAGTTCAGGCACACTCTCCACTATTGCTAGGAGTCTTAGCTGGGGTCATTCTTGTGGATTTCTGGGAGTTTTCCTCCACCAGGCTTCTCCCTAACCCCACAATGACCTCCTCTAACAAGATATCTCTTTTGTTGCTGTTCCTCTCTGTCCCTTCCCCAACTCGGCCACCCTAATCCCTCATGTCCCCACCCCCATCTCCTCCCCTCTACACATCCCCATCCGCACCGGAACCCCCAGCCCCGTCCCCAGTTTGCCCAGAAGATCTCATCTATTTCCCTTTCCCAGGAAAATCATTTAACTGCTTTTTAATTGATTTTTCTGAAGGGAACTGAAAACTTAAACTACCAAATTTACTTTACCTTAACATATATGATGACTATTACTCTAAAATGTATGTTACCAGACTCCTAATTATCATTTAAAAAATCAACATCTTGGGTATTTATTTTGATAACTCCTTCATCCCTGCTAACAACTATCTTCTGTTCTTCACAAATTTCTGTTTATTCTCAATTTGTTCTTTAAATAAATGGAGTTATTAAAATGCATTCACACTTGTTTTTTTTAAATAAAGAAATAAGGACTTTATAAAGACTATGGCAGAATTTTAAAGGTGATAAATAAAATACAGTATTTCCAACTTTGATTAATAAGCTAAAATTCTTACACCATAAAGGAACATCATAATCCGTTATTGCTGCAGACTTGAATACTTCATTGTAGCTGAAGTTTTCCTGTATCCTGCCTGGTCCACAGCTGCTCAGACCCAAGTAAACACACAATGGCTTATATTAATTAAAATTGTTTGGCCATTATCTCAGGCTAACTACTGACTAGCTCTTACACTTAAACTCAGCCAATTTCTGTTAATCTATAAGTTTCATGGCTTTACCTGTGTGCCATTACATGCTGTTCCCTGGACGATGTGCTGGCGTCTCCTGATTTAGCCTTCCTCTTCCCAGAATTCTCCTTGTCTGCTTATCCCACCTATATTTCCTGCCCGACTACTGGCCAATCAGCATTTTATTAAACCAGTGTGCAAAAGCATTATTCCATAGCACTTCATGATGAAGAAAATTGAGGCCTCATTTATGATAAATTTGTTCATGTAAAATGAAGATAAAAATGGAATCTACTGCATGTCTGTGACAGCTAAATAATACAATGCATTCAAATGCTTAGCCTGGTTTCTGACACACAGTAAGAACATTTAGTAAGACAATCTAACTGTAGGAAATGATATCCACCTCTGCAGGTTCATCTACAATTGTTTGAATTAACACACTTAAATAAGCAATCAAGTTTCAAAAAATAAAAACAAAATGAAATATATGTTAGTCATATTTGCTTCTGAGAAATGAAAGTCTAAACAATGTGTGAGATTAACAACTATTGTGCCTTATTTGTTATTAGTTTGAGCTGTCATTGCTACCTATAAATGCAGCATTTTATCTAATACTTTGTCTAAAACAAGTGTCTTTCAGTTTCTTTTAGTATCAAATTAGTAAATAAAACCCTTTTTAATAAATTTAATAAATTTTCATTCACTAAAATGTACCCTAACCTTAGCAGTAATTCTTTATCAATTTTAGCATCATCCTGAATCTTAGAAATCATTCTGTAATGCTAAAATGACTCCCTGCTAGACATGTCTTGAATTATATGATTCCTAAGCATACTAAAACTAGACTCAGTTCTCCTCTGGGACATAAACCAATTTCTCAGGAGTGATTGTGGGACAATTGCAATCCTTTGAGCCACCATCAGACCTATTGAATACATGCTATTTTCAGCTTGGTGACTATTGACACTCTTCAGGATTTGTATGTCAGAAATATATTCAGTCTCTTCTTTTTTTCAGAACTCCTCGGGAGACGTTCGGCAGGGTTATTTGGCTATTCTTAGCAAGTTCACGCTATATGCTATTTTTCAGCAGAGTTAAGGTTTCTCATCTTTCACTAGAAAAAATCCTCAAATTGAGACTCCTACTTTGAAGAGAATAAGGTTGTTTATTCTTATAGATCTTTAAAAATAGTATGAGTAACAATTTAACCACATGTCATGCTGTCCTTGAAGTGAAGTTGAATTTTCATAGTGAATCAAAAAGCATTAGTAACGGAGAATAAGTTAATAATTACTCTAGCTTTAACAATGCCACTCTTACCACAGAATGTAAAAGCGAAATGGAAGCATAAATTCTACAAAGGAGGGAGGATGACAGTGTGGTTATGTTGCTGTCACCTTCAGCATACGTATACTGGTCACACTGTCAGGGATCAGCCAACTGTGTTGACATTAAAATGTTCTCTTCCTGTATTCTTCACTATTGTCATATCATTCTATGCTTTGACATTGACTTGATTATTTTTTTCTGTTACTGTGATAAAGCACCATGGCCAAGGAAACTTGCAAAATAAAGCAATTAATTTGGGACTTACAGTTTCAGAGGGTTAGAATTCATGACCATCATGGGGAAGAGAGCATGGAAGAAGACAAGTAGGCATGGCACTGGAGCAAGACGGAGTGAGTCTTTTGAAACCTTAAAGCCTACCTATATTGACAGACCTTCTTCCACAAGGCCACACCTCCTAATTCTTCTTTAATAGTTCTACCAACTGGGGTCTAAGTATCCAAAGATGTGAGTCTATTGGGGGCATTCTCATTTGAACCACAGCAGAATGAATGTACTAGTCACTGAAAATACATGCCAAGTGAAGAATCATCAAAGGAGAGAGAAACAATACTAAGAGCAGGACTCTGTAAGAGCAAAGTAGGAGGGATAAGCCAATCAAGAGACAAGTGTTTATTGACCCTTTGAACTTTGCACTACCAGAAATACTATATAAGAAGAAAAGTCAGTTTAGCACAGATCTTTCTGAGAGATTCTTAAACCAGAGGAGACTGGAGTGACACACATGAAGCCATAGAGTAAAGCACAAATGTCCTGCTCCTGGTGCATGGGCTATCATACTTGCCCTATAATACTACAAGGAAACAAGGCACTATGCTGGGTTTACTCTAGCTGTACAGCTTTCTTACAGAGTGCTTGGAATCCTGTCCATTCCCGTTTTTAATGAATATAGTAGAGAAAAATTATGACTTATCCATCCTAAGAATTCACTTCTCAAAAATTATAATTATACCCCACAGGGCTGTTATCGATTTTATATCAAATGCCTAAACACTACTGAGAATAATTCCTGGTATGGTTTGTTTTTTTGTTTGTTTGTTTGTTTTTAATTGGTTTTTCAAGACAGGGTTTCTCCATGTAGCCCTGACTGTCCTGGAACTTGCTCTGAAGACCAAGCTGGCCTAGAGCTCATAGAGATCCTCCTGCCTCTGTCTCCCAGATGCTGGGATTAAAGGCATGTGCCACCACTGCCTGACTAATTTTTGGTATGTAATCATCTCCACAATAAACATTGTTGGTAATATCTGCTATAAGCAGATGCCAGTAGATAAGCTTAATGAAGAACTAGGAAAGATCTGCAATTGTCAATGAGCATTGTTGTACCTGTACATGCAGATACCAATCATAAGTGTTGGTATTTAAGCCAATTTTCAAGATAGTTAACTGTGAATGTCCATTGTAGGAATGTAAGAGGTTGCTGCTCATGGACAGTGTCCTCAACACGGCTTCCTTAAAGTGGAAGTGTCATAGATATAAGGATTTCACTGATTTTCCTTCCCTCATGAGGTAGCAGGCATCACTGATTTGCAATTCTATCCCCAGGAAGTTTAACGAAGTTCTACAGAGTACTTGAACACTGGGCCCCACTCTGGATTGGTGAGTCCTTCCCCTGGGTCCCTGAAGCGAGAGAATGAAGCTTCCATTCACTATGACTCATGTCTCTGAGTGTAATTGCATATCTTAAAACAACACTTAGCACTAACCATCTACACGGTGAAAGAAAGTCTGCATCTGTGTCCCATTTTAGATTCAAATTTTATTTTGTGAAACACCGCAGTCAACTGTGTTTGTTAATCTAATGGAAGTTAAAAGTAGTCTGTTGTTTCCCCCCACACCATCAGGAAGACAGCTACCACCTGGTCTTAGCTCCAAATTTAACACCAGTACCAAAAAAAAAAAAATGTTCCTTTAGAGCATAGATTTCTGTCTAAAACTTCAACCAGAAACCGACAGTCAAAAAGGACACTGCAAACATGTTTGCTTTCATGAGAAGACAGGAGTTCACTGGGGATCTTTTCTGTCCCTCAGCATGGTCCTAGTTTCCAGCCACAGAATATCATTACTCACTGAAGAGCGTATTTGAAAACACCGGCAGAGATCATGACCAAAGCTCCCCCAGGGAGAAGTCAGTACAGAAAAGTCCTATTTTCCCCTTCAGTGTACTTAAGATCTTCCTGCTGACCGTGTCTTTCTTTTCAAACTGCCATGATTCTAATAAATAGCAAAGAAATATGCCATGCAGGAAAATGTTGCTCTTAAAAAAACAAACCACTCATGTTATAACCATCTTATAAATTAAATTACACTAAAAACATTCCAGTAACAAGTGTATCTGGGTCCTTGGTTGGCTTGGACGTGCCCACATATATTTCATTTATTCTTCAAATAACCCTGCAAGGATATTCTAACATATCTATTTTATAGATGAGAAATATAATGTTTAGAGAGATTAATTTGTCCAAACTAGTAGGTGTTAGAGACATTGTAAAGCCAAACTATAACTCTTACTCTTTGCCTTATATGCTAAGGCTCTTTGCCTCATATGCTAAGAAAATTCAATACAGGAGTTACAAACTAGACCCATGTCAAACAACTGTCCTTCACTGCTGAGAGGGGACCAAGCAGAAACAATGTTCTGACCACAGTCCAGCTATACCATTGGTTTACTTTCAGTGAGGTGTTCATTAGTGTTAGTGTCCGTGAACATGAGAAGCACCACCTAAGAGAAAAAGAACTCTGGCGTAAAATAAGTATTAATGACAATGGCTAACAAAGGATTCTCTCTCTCTCTCTCTCTCTCTCTCTCTCTCTCTCTCTCTCTCTCTCTCTCTCTCTCTCTCCCTCCCTCTTCCTCCCCCTCCCCCTCCCCTCCCCTCCCCCTCCCTTTCCCCTCTCTCTCTCTCTCTCCCTCCTTCTGCCTGTCTATCATGGGCACACTCTCCCTCTCTTTCTCTCCTTTTCCTCTCCCCCCACCCCCAGTGTGTGTGTCTTTCTATCTTATCACTTTATCTTCTACCAATAATAGTAAATGTTTATTTGCTGCCTTATATGCAGTGAACTTTTTTTAATCTGGCTCATCAACTAATGAAATGCACACTTGCACACACAGGACACACTGGTTATGCTCAGATCAGCTCTCAAAGGAAATGCTCAGGTGTGTAAAGAGAAGAGATACTGTAATGATGCTTACCACTGAGAAGCAGTCAATAGTTTCATGTAGGCCTAGCAGGTAAAACAATGAGGTACCACCATATCACTGAGACTATGTAAGTTCCAGCCCCACACATCTTTTCACATGAAAACATGACTTGAGTGTTCTAACCAATCACTCACATCTGTCAAAAATTCAGATAAACAAATATTAAACAGTCCATTTGGCAGACCCTACAACAGTGACCTTCAGAAATCAGCACCCCAAAGGAAAAACAAAATAGAGCACATGTAATAGTTACGTGTATATAATCACAGATTCAGATGTAAGGAATAATGATACCCCTATCTACTACCACCATTGGGGTTAGAAATATGTTTTATCATCTTATTTCATTTTCACTAAGTCCCTAAAATAGGATATCATGTTCAGCAATTTATAGATGAAAAAAACTAAGGCTTGGCGAGGTATAAAAATATGTTCAAAGTCATGAGATGTCAACAGCAAGGAATAATCCTCGGAAATCAGTTCTCTCCCTTTCTATTCCACACCGAGTACACTCATCCCTCAAGTTCTGTGTACAGAGGACTGTGTTATGGTGAATATGGTAAGCTTTGTAGGGGAGATGAGAAAGACCGATGAACATCAGACACTCTCATGGTCATTTTTAGAAGGAATGAATTGTCAGTATCCACAATTGCCCAATAGCCTAGTGTGGAGATTCTCAGGACTATAGAACTGAATACTTGATGCTGGACAGGAAGATGCCCTTCTCTTCCAAAACAATGGGCTTGTCCTTTATCAACAGCTAAGGTAGAGCTTGTGGAAAGCAATAAATTCCTGATCCACTTTGAGGGTCCAATATTCTCAGACAGGCAGGGCAGCTGCAAAGTGACTCTAGGATGCAGCTCTGTGGTGACATGGACATTAACTGCTGTTGCACGACAGCCTTTTCTGTGAAATGAGGTGACAGCCCTGAATAGCATGGTAGGAACAATATGTGGGAGAGCCTTTATTCTAGTAGCAGCTTTCACAGTGCCATGTCCATCTTACATGGTCAGGCTCCCTCTGTTGCCCTGGAGACAAGGAAAGGCAAGAATTCTCTTCATCATCGAATCATTAGCTGCTGGGCACAGACACACTGTCTCAGCTCTATGTCCTATGCTCTGCTTGTCATCTGTTCTAGAAGGGTGTGTGAAGAGACGTAGAGGTGGTTTGATATGCTGACAGCAAATACTGAGAACAGGATCTTTGTGCATAAGGACTAGCCCTCAGTCAAGTTTAGAAAGATGTGTCCACTTGGGGAAGGGATAGGAGTTTCTTCCGACTGAGATACAATGACTCATTCTGATGGGAGATAGGTCATTTCATCTTCATGTGAAGTGGGTGACTAATGAGAGACAGGGCTATGAAATGGGACAGCAGAAAGCATCCTGGAACTATGTGTGACTTTGACTTGAGTGAGTGGCTCCTGCTTAAGATAAAAGGCTAAGATGACAGGATGACCCACAGGAATTTCTGACACACTGAACGGGCTGGTTGGATAAGCCACGGGTTACATGCCTGAACACTACTTTGTTTAGCAAAATTAAAATCCCTTACATAGCAAGCAGGTTTCTCTGCCCCTAATATGGAACTTTGGGTTGAAGAATGGAATTCGGACATGTGGAGTGCCAGTCTTCTCGTAGATACATGTCTAATTCTGGGGATTCTGAAAAAAAATGGATCACTTGCTCAGGAAAATGAGTCAAACTTCTTCGCTTTCAAGAAAAGAAAATGGACCCAGCAAAAGGCTCAGTCAGTTTGTTTACTGGGAATACTGGCTGAAATTGGGGATATCATTTGAATATTACACTGCACCTCATCTAGTCTGTCGTCTTCAATGAGAATTGAAGCTAAAGGGACCCTTCTAATCCAGGGTTAGTGACTCCATTAGGGTTCATGTCAGTCTGTGAAAGAGTTGATTTGGCTATGCAATGTACAAAGTTGCTTACTTATCATCATGCAAGACACCAGACCCCAGTTTGGATAGCATTCATGTTTTGATGGGTTATTGGCTCTGAGAGGTCCACTATAAAAAGTGTCTCTGTGTGATTTTTCTGTAATAGTGTTAAGTGTGTATGTAATTACACACGGCATTGTACCATAAGAATCAGTGCAAAAATACATGATTCTTTCATAGAATTGCTACATCTAACTGTATGAGTATATGCCTGACATTTGATAACCCATTGAGCTCAATACATACAAAATCTGGGAACATTTTTTAATATCATGATCAACTATAAGATACATATATTATCTTGGATATTCATGTAATAATCTGATAAAAATAGATTTGTCTTGAATTAGTTTCCTTGTTTTGAGAGATCTAGAAAACACTATTCATTTTTCCACTTGTAATAATTTATTTTTTCTTAAAATTTTTGTAACAAGAAAAATCACAACATTCTTTTAAAATTATTACAGCTCAAATCTTCCATAAGCTGCCAGAATAAATTATTTATGTTGGAATACTTATGTATAAGGATATTTTCTCTGCTTAATGTATTCGAAAATTACAGGTCTCATACTTGGCCATATTATCTCAAAAAGCAGAACATTAATTTCCAGTCAGTTGTATGTTACAAGTATTATGAAGAAATTTCTCTCAAGACATTTGTTTCATTTTGTATCAGAGAATCCTTATCTTTAAAGGTTGTACTCTCATGGTGGTATGTTCTATCCCATTAACAGTAGAACACATTTTCTCACATATTCCAAGTGCAGATATACACAACTGCAACATATTCTTGTCTATAGTTTGGGAGCCTTATTCACCATATGTTACTGTCAACGAGTGAGACACCTAGAACAATAGAGAGCTGTTTCAGAATCCCCTTACTTTCAATCTATTATTTAGGTTAATGGGGATGACACATTGGTTCTCCTGTTATATCACCACAGTGGCAATCTTCTAAAATTAGGGACTGCCAGTCTAGGGGGAGCAGAAGAACTTTATATCATTTTAAATTTAACTTCAGTCTACTTGGGAGCTGTTAGAAGTGATTAAAGGAGATTTCTAGCCACTGTATTCAGCCCAGTAGTCTGGAAGTTCAAAAGGTAAAAAGCATTTTTCACCATAAATAAACCGAGAGACAAAATTATTTTCAATGAAGTTTCAATTTCAGTGAAAATAAAGTAGGTAATTATGTTGGCTATTATTGAGGTCACTGCCTTCATTGACCATCTGGTTTAGGACTAAAAGATAGGTATCATTTGCGATGTGGACAGAAATGAGCAGTGTCCATTGCTTCCTTTTTAAAGTCCTGTAAATTCAGTTAATTCACATATTAACAATCTTCATAAAGCAATTACTGGAAGGAAAAAATGACTTAGTGGTCTTTTAGAAGCTGAAAAACTCGGGGGAGTGGGAGAAGGGGGGAAGGAACAAAATATGTCATGTCTTACCATTAATTATCATTGCCACATTTCCATAGTTACTGTTTTTCATATGATAGTTCATTGCATAACACTATTGCATGCCAAAAAAAATAGCAGACCTGATTTATCATTCCAATTTCTGTGGTCTTTGTATGTGGAATCTTCAACTTTATTTTCAAGCTAGAAACATTACTCCCTAGTAAGAAATAGGATTTAATTTTTGCCTAATTTTGCTCTATTGTCTGTCACCTTAGAAGGGATCAAAACAACACAGGAAATTTGGTGGATGCTCTTTAAAATCCTTTTCAATGCATAATGCCTATTTTATTATTTCCTTCTACATCCGAGAATGTCATTACTGGATTTTTGCATACATGTTGCTGCTACCTCTTATTGCTGGAGCATATCAAAGGAGAAAAAGTTACATTTCTTTGCTTTGTCTTCCTTTGCAACTTTTCAAAGACATAAGCATATTGTTCAAAGAGAGCGAGAGAGATGCATTTAATTTGATTTGAGTCTTTTACTTTAGAATGGCTTTTATACACATATCCTTTGTAAAAATCCAGGTTTGTTGTGTTGTGTTCTGCTTTCCTAACACAGAGGCCACTCGCTTCAGGTTATGCTATTCATTCAGCCTCAAAATAGAACACACACTTTATGAAGGTCTCCTTTTCTGAGTCCATGGTTGTCGGACAGGCTTTCAAAATACCCTTGCTGTTGAACAGAGATGTCAGCCTAAAAACAAGAGAGAGGGAGCTGGAGTTGGAGCAAAGCAGAGTAGAAAATAAGTTGCCAAGAGGAAAACAGAAACCTGTATTTTCAGTGCGAGGTCATTTCTATTCAGTCAAGCGGTTAGGAATGATTCACAGTCAAGATTAATGATTCCATACAGGTGGAGGGAGGGGTTCAGCAACATCCCCAGCAATTGCTCCTGACAAAATCCATTATGCAGTGACTCTCACATGGAAGTGGGTGTTGAAACATCACTGGAATAGAGGCTGCAAGCTACCAACATGTCACAGAGGAGCTGTTCCGGGGCAGGGGAGGGGGAGGTGGCATTTTAAGACAGCGATGAAGAGCTGGGTACTACTTGCAGAGTAAATAATTTACTTACAGATTTTCTCCTGGGGGTGGTAAAAAAAATTAAAAAAAAAATCAGACACCTGCCCCACCGCCACCTATCCAAATGGGCAGTTGGGAAGTAGAAATGAAGTCAGTGCTGGGAAGAACAAGTGTGACTCCCTCACAACCACCCGTGTGCACACCCACACCCACACTCACCTCTGCACTCATTTTACTCTGCTCCTTCCTATTTCTTTAGAGCACTGAGAGCAGAAGACACTTCCCTAGGTCAAGGGACCAAACCCTTTAAAAGTAGTACTCAGTGCCAAGAGCGTGCGGGCAGGTGCGGGCAGGTGCAGACAGAAGCTTCAGTACGCAGTGCAAAGTGCGTGAGGGCAGGTGTGGGCAGCGGAAGCAGTTGCAAGATTACAGATGGCCAGTTTTGTTTCTTGCCACAAGCTTCATGACTGCAGGAGTGGTCTGGTGCCCAGTGACTGAGATGTCCTTGCTCCCAATACCTCACTCTTAGTCCCCTAGACTACTTGGGTCATTAGTGGCTTTGTTTACCATGACACGGCTACTCTGCTCTTATCTCAGGAAGAGCAAGCTGACTTCACATCTGCTTTCCAAGAGATAATATTTCATCAGGCAGGACCAATTTTGCACTTTGGAATAAGCTTGGCAATTAGATGGACACAAAGAAATCCAATAGTTTCCTGTTTGGACTATGAAATTATTTCCTCCATTCCTAGTGGTATAATATTGACTTCTTACAATTATTTATATATTGGCATCTTAGCTGTATGGCCTAAGAGAGAAGACTCAGCCCCCTGTGGAAAGAATAGCTGTGATTATTGGATAGCGCCCCACAGCACATACCCTTTAGCCCCACTTTAATGCCAAACTAGAAATTAAGAGGTAGCCTGGCTGTGGAAATGGATGAGGAAAACTGTTCATCCATCACCAAGGAATGATTCCTTCTCTGAGGAGAATTTTCTGATGGATTGCCAAGTGCATAATATTCCCCTGGAGCAAGACTGCACACAGGAACCCCACTGTGACACATTCTGTGATGTTTAACTCTAGAGGGCCCGGCAGGCCCATGCACCAGTGGTAATCATGTCATACAGTTACTAGCAGCTCTTAAAGTCAGAAGGTCAGGGAAGTTTAGCTGGTTTCATTTAGCGTGAGGTAGAAGTGCAATTAAAACCCATCAGAAAAGCCTCACCAAAGCCCATTATCTCTGTGCTATTTGGGGCCCTTAAAGGATGTGTGCTGCATTGGATAACCTTCAGTTTATTCAATAAATATGTATTGCAGCACGAACTGTGTCAGCCGCTGTTCTGGATCCTGGGGTTAGCGAGGTAAGAAGGACAGACACAGACCTTGAGCTCATAGAGATGCGTTCTTCTCTGCACTCATATGACAGTGTTAGGAGATGGGGAGCCAGTCGGTGTCCTCAGCAAAGGCCTTTTCTCTCGTGGAATAGAAGGCAGAAAATACAGCTGGAGAGTGGTGAAGGGGAGGCAGAGATGAGATGGAGGGGGACAGGCATCACATCATTCACTATCTGTAAAGCCAGGAAAAGTAAGCGGTGTGGATTCTATTCTGAGCCCAGTGGGCATAGAGGATAGTGGTATGTCTGGGGTCTTTTCATTTCAAAAAGAGTAACTCTGAGTATTATAGCACTGTGGACAATGGATTTCATGTGGCAATGGGGAGGCCAGATAAGAGGAAGTGAGATCACAGTTTTTTTACGTGAGAGGTATGGGCAGCTTGTGCTGTGTTTAGGGTAAAGCAGATAATGAAAGTGGAAGGAGCCAGGAACTGCTGGAGTCCCATACCAGCCTTTGCACTTGGTTCTAAATCTAAATTTCTAGATAGTTTAGAACCAAGATGTGCCTTAGTTTCTTTATATTTACTCTGTCATGTAGATATCTTGTCCTGACAGCTCCTGCCTGATTCTACTTAGTGGATAGAGAAATGGAACACAAGTTGTGAATGCTTGTTGATGTCCAGTATGATGGTCAGTCAGATAAAAGAGCCTAGTGGTCATGTCCTTGCATCAGGTTGATCCCAACCATTGCCATCCATTACCTATGTGAGCCTGGATAGCTCAGATGCCTTCCTTGAACCTTGGATTTTTCAGGCCTCTGGATGACAGCGCCTACCTTATAAGATTAACAGAATTAACTAAGTCAAAGACAAAAAGTGCTTAGAATAAAGTTTACTACAGACCAAGTGCTCAAAAAACAAATGGCAGCTTTCACATTCTTTTTTATCATTTGACAGAATTGTGCTGCTTGTAAGGATATATCAACATGATTCCTTTTCATCACTAAACCTAAGAAGTACTATATAAAGAAATCATGTTTAAATATCTCTTCTAAATAAAAGAAGAACTAAAATTTGTTACTTGCTATATGTATCATAGTCAATTCTATCTCTTTTAAACCTCTCTATAATCAAAATAATTACCATCTGTGGGCAATCTTTTTATAGATGGGTATCTGTTTTCATCTCCAAATCTCTCATACCAGGTAATAACCTGCTGTACCCATTTCACAACCTGAGAGCCAAAACTCAAAAAGGTCCAAAGCCAGTGAGTTTGTGATCTAGGATGTGACTCTTGGTCTGTATGACTCACAATCCTTCCCAATTTTCTTAAATCATGGGTAATAGACTGAACAAGGCTACCTCCAACTATCAAAGCCATCATTAAAGCAATTAGGAAATTAGACCTCCCTACTCCTTGCCCTGTGCCAGCTCGGGTTTTCAATGTGCCTTGACTAGTTCCCAATTAAGAATGTTCTGAACTAAATTCTTAGCCTAGTTAGCATGTATTGATCATGCATTTTGATGTCATTAGTCAAGCCACCAACATCAATATGAATTCATTATGGGCTTCTCAAGAAATAAAATGAAAAGGGTTGGAAATCTCTGAAAACCTTTTTTTTTTAATATGGTCATTCAATCTTTTCCCATTATTCTCACTTTGTTGCTCTTGGCAATGTAGTTTAGGCTCTATTGATGTTAGCATTGTAAGCTAAATCTATATTATATGCTTTATCACTTGGCCATAAAAATTCATTTATCTTGAAATTTGGGCATGATTCTTCTTTACTGACTGAATTCTTTGTCATAAAGTTTTGTTGTGTGAGTTATGTAGTTCTAGAAAGAACAAGATACAATGTCAATTTATGATTTCTTTTCTTCCTGTTTATTCCTCCAAATAAGACGATGAATTTAAAATAGCAAGTGAATAACCATAATATTAATTATAGGGTTTTAGCTGTGTAAGCATTACAGCTAACAAAATCCAAGGGTTCTCAGCAGAAAGTTGTCAAAAAATATATCTGTGTTTTGCAAGACTTGATTTTCAAACACTTTGCTGCCTGGTCCATGTCAGGCAAGGGTCCGGGTGATAATGTTGGGAGTCAATGCCACATGTTTATCAAGTTGGTGTCCTTAGTCATTATTCATATCACTTACTAAAATTCAATAATTCCTATAATATAGGTGGAATGAAATGTGTGGTGTAGGTTTAGAAGATTTGGGGTAGTCTTAAAATTACAGACTTTCTTGTTAGACTGGTGGTTCTCGACCTTCCTAATGCTGTGACCCTTTAATGTGACCTTTATCCTATGTTGATGCCCAACCATAAAATTAATTTCCATTGTTACTTCATAGCTGTAATTTTGCTACTGTTATGGATCATAATGTAAATATCTCTGTGTTTTCCAATGGCCTTAGGTGACCCTTGTGAAAGGGTCATTCTAACACACACACACACACACACACACACACACACACACACTAGGAGTTGTGACCCACGGATTGAGAAACACTGTGTTATAGACTATAAAGCAGAAGGCTTCTAAAACATGTTTTCCAAAAACCAAAATTAGTGACAACAAGTGGAGCTTCCATGTTTGTTTACACGGGTGCCTTGCTCTCAACTCAGTACCTTTTGAGGTATGTTGTTCTTTCTCCCTTCTTAACACAAGCAGAAACATCAGCTTTGTGTTCCGTAAAAACTCTTACGTAGCTTTTCAGAGAACTTGTGAAGGCTGGATTGTCACAGAGCTAGAGACACATCTTGGCTCCTCAGGATGCTCAGCTGACAAGTAACCTCCCTAACCATGACTTCTCTTGCATGACTTTCCCAAAGGGTGATAGAAACAACTGTCTATTAGACACAGGTAGAACACCAACAACAGACCAATCTATGATTCCATTTCAGTCTAGTTTAATAAACCAGTGGATTTACCAAGGTTACTTACAGGAGCATGAGAAGGGGGTTGCTTTCACAAGCTTCAGTGACTCAGGCAACATCATTGAAAACTCCACCAGCACAGGTGACTTTTCACAAAACCTGCATCCTTGGAGCTCCCTGCCCAATTTGCATACACTTCCACTGAAAAGTCTCCACAACAGCAATTGCACATTGCTTACACCTTAGGAATGTGTCTTGTAACTCTCTCATGAGTTTCATAAACCCATTCCCTTCTCTCAACAAGGGAATGTTCCAATCCTAAGAAAATAGCTTCACAACATCCTCTGTCTTTGGAAAATAGGTATGCCATGTTCTAATCTAGTCTAACAGTTTTCAGGTTCATATGAGTCTTTTCTTTTTCTGCAATCAGTGGATTAACTAGCTGGCCAAGCCAGCCATTGCTTAGATTATTGACCAGAGCATTTGCTTTGTAGGTAGACTTGGCAAGCATTAAAAAAAAAAAAAAAGAGTTGTAACCTGCAACATCATTAACCTGATTAAACCTTGGTTTACACCTGAAATAGATACTAAACAGAATGTAAAAATGTTCAAAAACTTTGACAAGTTAGGAGCACCTGATGTAAAAGGCACCACTGTCCAGATTGCTGTGAACTGGATCCATAGGAATAATCAGACACAGCGGTGAAGGCAGATACCCTGGGAATGTGGGATGAGTAACACCAGAGGACTTTAGATGAACTAAGGGGCCTACACTCACTGGCTCTGTAGAAACATAATCAGAACCCTAGAAGAGAAAATCAGATCAGCCAACCTGAGTGGGATCACTAAATATGAAACAGCACATCGGTGGCAAGGAAAGTGTCTAACGCAGTAGTGTCTTTGACTCTACTGCCAAAGTAAGCCAGAGTTTGCCTCTCTTTCCCCTGTACCTTTACATGGGAATCCTGTGACTGTCAATCATGGTTTTAATTCCTGGAGTAAAGTGGCCTAGATAGGAGCTAAATACAAGATACAGTTCAGTGTAAGACCTTAACGTCTGTAAACATGTAAACATGATCCCTAGCTACAGACAACGGAGCAGGGACACCCACCAAGTAAGACAGGCACCACCCTCCAGGCAGCTTCATGTGTGTAATTCCCTGTCACTCAGCCCAAACCTGGTGCCCCAGTCATTCTGTTTTCTTTACTCTTTACTCCAGGCTACTCTCCTTCCCACAAGTCAAGAAATAGAAGCAAAATTTGTAGAATGTCACTGAGGGGAGGGACTTACCTGAAGCCACCACTTGAAGGCAGGGATGAAAACTCAGATTACTTTCAATTGTGCTCCAGAAATGATTTCTTCCCCCCACAGCCCTGGAAATGCAGAGATTGTCTGACAAAACATGATTTGAAAAGCAAAAAGTTACTGAGAATTTCTTACTACATTCCAGACAAAACCACAGATGCTTAGGATCAAAGATAAAAGATATGCCTGAGGTTACAGAAATAAAAGATGTCTACTACTCTCACTGAAAAAACGCCAGCAAATGTCTCCCTGGTGACAAGCATTTGATCAGTGTGGACAATGGAAGTCAGAAAGCAATGGCCTATTTCTAATAGCTTGTACTATACTTGAGAAGACAAGAAATGCATATGGAGAAGGAACATTTGTCATAGGCTTAGTAAAGCCCAGTAATACATGGTACTTATGGATGAACTGTTTATATGTCAGGACTTGTTCTATTTTAGTTATACATATTAACTCATTTAATTTACATAACAGTTTTGGGGTAAGATATCAGGTGTAAAATTAACCATTTTATTGATTAAATGATAATTGATTGAGTGACATACACAATCAGCTCTTGTTTGATGGAACCAATACAAAGTTTAAATCCAAGCTGTATAAACTCTATCTTCATTCACATCCATGAATGTCTCACTATGTAGACCATCTGCCCTGTGCTTCAAAGGTGAGATGATACATGTGGGTCAGGACAATCAGAGAAGTCTTCTTGGTGGAACTTGTCTAAAAACTGAACCTTGAAGAATGGGTGAAGAGTTTAGGTAAGGACACACCCATAGCAGAGTCACTCAGTCAGGGTGAGCTGGGGACACCAAAGGGTCAGGAGAGTAGCGTAGACAGTGCTTAAGAGTCAAAGAGGTGTCACTCCTGGCCTTACACCTTCTGGTCTACCACAAGGGTCCTTGGGTAAGATACATAGGTTGCCATAAACTGGAAATCATACTAATACTAATAATGCCTATTATGCCAAGTTACTGGAATATTCAGTAAAATGACACATATGACATATTAAAATCTCTAGTACTTTAATTTTAATTACATGCACACCAGTGTGAGCCTGTGTACATGTGTGTTTGCTAGCAGAAGAAAGACTGTTTCATAGAGCCAAAGCAGATGAAAGAAAGATTCTAATCATGTCCTGGGGGACCCTGGCTACACTGTGATCCAATTAGCAGTGGGGGGCCACTGGAGGTTGCAAGTGAGAGAATGAGTGGAGAGTACTGTGAAAACACTTTCTGAAGCAACACAATCTGGCTGTAGCACTTCTGCGCAACTTAATTTAGGGGCGAAAGAACAGACACAGTTGGGAAGCTATTTTAGAAGCAAAAAGGAAGCAATAGATATGTAATATATGAATTTTTCTATATATTTCATTTATTCATTCACTCAAAAATACTCAGATATTCATTGAGCACAGTCTGTTACAAAGTGCTGTTCTGGGCATTGCCTACCAAAAACCAAAACAAGCAGATTCCTTATCTTCATGCCGTTTACATTTTAGAAAATCTCATTAGTTTTATTAGGGGAATAAATTCAAAACATAAGAAAAATAAGTGTGGAAGAAAGCAAAAGGTGTAGAACAAGGTATTTTAAACATGTCCTGTGATGGCTCTTCCCCAACTCCACCCAAATCTCATTCATTTGTGCTTAACCTAACCTTGGTAAGGCTTCATCTGCTTTAGACAGAAACTCTAACATCTGTTCTCTGTGCTTTAAATAATACACACAGCCTCTCAACTATATCCAAACCAATCCATGATCTTTCTCTTTCCACGTCAGAATCTGATGTCCCCAAAGGCACAGCTTTCAAACACTTCTTGCCACTCACGTTTTACTCTTTGAAGTATCTCCCCCAACTCCTGGCCCCCCACAACTTTGCTCGTCTTAGAAAGAGCTGTCAAACGTCGCTCTGGATCCTTCAGAGACACCGCTGCCCCCTTTGAGGTCATGCTTTACACACCTTTTGCTTAACCAGCAGGGAAAGAGCTCCTGTAGCTATTAGGAGAGGATTCTGCATACTCTTGAACCTCCTGCCTGAAGGTCAGTTTTTGTAAGTTCTATTGCATGAAGTGAGGAAGTTTTAACATGACTCACTAGCTTGTTTAGCATCCCATGAAACTTTTTTCTTTTTTTTTTTTTTTTTTTTTTTTTTTTGGTTTTTCGAGACAGGGTTTCTCTGCGTAGTTTTGCGCCTTTCCTGGAGCTCACTTGGTAGCCCAGGCTGGCCTCGAACTCACAGAGATCCACCTGGCTCTGCCTCCCGAGTGCTGGGATTAAAGGCGTGCGCCACCACCGCCCGGCTCGAAACTTTTTTCTTAAGTGAGGGTTTTTGTCAGGTTTTCTCTCACTTAAAGAAAAACGAACAATCTTCAGTGTGTAAACAGTTCTTCTGTCACTGAAGGAATTGTAGGAGTGAACAGCAATTTTCTTTTCTTTCTGTTTTCAAGTTGGCAAGAACTTATCAGGCATCATGGAAGCTAGAATTTACTAATGATAAAAATGAACTGGAAGACACCAAGTCCGCATTCCATGAAGCTGCTTTACCTACTCAGTCAGAAGGACCCACACTGATCATAACACACACATACTGTTTCTATGGCTCTCTCTGTCTCTCTCTGTCTCTGTCTCTCTCTCTCTGTCTCTGTCTCTCTCTCTCTCTCTCTCTCTCTCTCTCTCTCTCTCTCTCTGTGTGTGTGTGTGTGTGTGTGTGTGTGTGTGTGTCTTTTCTTTTGTTTTGTTTTGTTCTCAAGACAGGGTTTCTCTGTGTAGTTTTGTGCCTGTCCTGGATCTCACTCTGTAGACCAGGCTGGACTTGAATCCCAAGTGCTGAGATTAAAGGCATGCGCCACCACTGCCCAGCAGGGTCTCTCTTTTTATTGTAGGACTTCCAATGATGCCTGGCAGTTACAAAGCAATTTAAGATAATCACAATTTAAGTAATTCTTCCTGTTCACAACAGCCATACAAAATGGCAGTAATCCCAAATGGAGAGTCCCAAGTAATGATGTCCACATTTAAACCTATATCTTTGGATGCCACCACCATAAGCAATTAAGTATTATGTTTCAAATTTTGAATCTCTCTGGAATTTACAGATGTGAAAGGACGATATGAGTTGATGAGATCAA
The DNA here is from genome assembly GCF_049852395.1 of Peromyscus maniculatus bairdii. Lineage (NCBI taxonomy): Eukaryota > Metazoa > Chordata > Mammalia > Rodentia > Cricetidae > Peromyscus > Peromyscus maniculatus. Next base: position 90,267,155 of record NC_134857.1, on the reverse strand, counting down.
CACTAACTTTACTGGAAAGATTTGCACACAACTTGTTCATAATTGTCACCTCTTTGTCCTTTTTTTAACCTCGGTAACGTATTTTAGAAAAATTAAATGTTTGGGCTCCAGTGCAGTAGCAAATGCATTTTTGAAAATTAATGATCATTTTCACTCAGAGTCAGGCATCCCTAAATGAGTGCTGTCATCATTTTGCACATACATTTTCTTGATTCCATAATGCTGTTTTCCTCACCTTGAATTTATTGACACCAATTCATTTTGCTTTGACATTGGCATTAACAAGGAAATGGCTTTGTTTCATCCCGACATTATGAAATCACCTCTCAAGACTTAGTTTGACATTGTCGGGAGGTGGTTATGGTGATGGGGAGGCCGCAGCAGACAAGAGTGAATTACAGTGATTCCTAGAGGAAAAAAATCATTAAGAAAAGTTACTGCTGTGTGATTTCTGTAGTTATTTTTCATGCTTAAATATCCCTGCTGTTTAAAAATCCTAAGAGGGCTTAGACCATATTTAGAACTCTCTTGCCAAGTATACATTGGAAAAATTGAGTCTCTAAGGAGACATTTGACTATAGCTTGACAAAAAGGAACCTCAAATTATATTTATAAAATACTCCAAGGCACTGAAATTCTGTCTTTAAAACACAACAACACCACATACACACATGGTCTCTCTCTGTCTGTCTCTCTGTCTCTCTTTCTCTCTCTCTCTCTCTCTCTCTCTCTCTCTCTCTCTCTCTCTCTCTCTCTCACACACACACACACACACACACATGAGAACTAATGACACAATTATCTCCTTTCAGCCCTAGACACTTGTGTTTTCTAATGCTGCATATCCAAGGCTCATGGTAGGTCCTCTGCCTCCTTCTCAGGATGTACAATAACTTACAAACTTGTATCAGCACAGCATGGGTCTATATAGATTATTCATCATAATTCCTACATTGTTTCAATACAAAATCTTCTTGCCCGTGTTTGCAATGCCCCCATAACAGGTCCATACCTCTCTCCTACCCTAACATAACCCAGCTCTATACAGACTTTCAGCCGGAGCTCAAAATTTAACTAACCTCTTTCCCAGTTGGAAAACAAACAAGCAAAAAAAAAGTTGCCAAGTTCTTTCAAGGCCTCAGAGACACCTCTCCCCCCCCCCCCATCATCTTACTCACAATGCTCTGAGTGCTCTAAGCATAATAGAAACTAATGTGTGTTGCTTAATGGAACGTGAAAGGAAGGCCTGTTGTCCCACATCTCCAAACACTGACCACCCTTGCTGATTCTCCTCACCTCCACCCCATTCCCAGGTATATTTTGGATCTTCAAAGGAAGAAACCTTAATACACATGCCTGTCCCCCTATTGTTGATGCACAAACAAACAAACAAAAACAAACATGGCAACCTTTAACACATCATGGTATGCAGCCTGAGTTGGAGTGATAGACACCTCCAAGTGACTTTCCCATGTGTTCCTGGTTTGCTTCTCCCATCCTCTGCCAATCCTCCCCTTGCCCCTCCCTTCCAAACACCACCCGTGACTGCCTTCCCACTCTTGCTTTTGCAATCACCCAGCTCCTACCCCAGGGGACTGAAATGAAGTCATCAAGGAAAACTTCGTTCCATTTCTTGCCCTCTGACCTTTAAGCTTTCCATATCCAGGAAGCTCTGTCTGTCCACTTCCTTGCTTGTCTGTCCTAAGAGTTAGCTAGCATGCTGTCTGCTTACCAGTAACAGATAGGCATGAGCCATTCATAAAGGGGTAGAGGAAAAGCTAGAGCAGATTTATGTATTTACCCAATAAATATTTATTGAGCCTGAGTTAGTGCCTGAGACAACTCTGTGTCGTGGTATAGCCAGTGAACAGGAAATGTAAGAAGAAGAGAGTGCCTGTGATAAAGACATTTATAAAGGTAGAACATCAAAGTCTTCAAAACTCAAGCTTTGTAAAAGAGGTTTGTTTTCTTCAGGTTGCTTTAAATTCAACTATGACTTCTTCTACCTGGAAAAGGGATAGGACATTCCATCTCAGTGGTTTCTGTGGCTCGGTCTTCAAAATCAACCATGTCTAACCATTTGCTGCCATCATCACTAGTCACTAATAAAAATGGATGTCTGTCCTCAGATGCCATTGGCTTCAGGAAGTTCTGCTGGTTGCCCTCTTGCCAGGGACTCTGGAATCCTTGGTAAAAGAAGGAGCCAGGACACTTGCTATGAGTATTGGATCATGTAGGAACTCATTCATTTTCTAAGATATTTTGAGACATTTAAGATAATTGACAACATTACTAGAAATATGTATTGATAACACAAATTCTAAATTTTGTAGAATGTGATATCAGGATTCACTTCTGAGTTGCTTTTTATCTTTTCAGTAAATTATACATTTCTCAAAAACAGTAAATTCTTTCAGATATGTAAAGAGGTAAGAAACACACATATGTATGTATAGATATATGTACCTTTATATGTTCAAAATACTGTATATATCTTCTGGGAAATTTGGACAGAATAAAATAGTATGAAGATAGAATTTAAACTGATAAAAATCAATTCCACTCTCCACAGCCACAGATAAATGTGGGTCATATTTGGTTATAAGTTTTCCCAAATTCTTAGCTAGGGCTTTCATTATATAAGACGTGGAAGGTGCAGATCTGCATTTACAGAGCAGACCATGGATGAACATCTCATCAAGAATAAACAGCCTGCATCTGCTTTTCTCCTGACATAATGACTTGTCCCTGGGAAAGATGATCTATTCCTGGATGTGTGTTGCCCTTGTGTGTGAATATGCTTCCCATAACAGCCATCTTTCACCTTGAGCCCAGACTAGAGGTTGCACCTTTTCATTAAATGAGAAAAGTATCTTTCTGATACCAAAGGAGAAAATCTGTGATTTCTCAGTACTGTCTTCATGAGCACCTTGCCTATATCTGTGTCTGAAGGTGTTGACCTAAATAGGATTTCAATACATCATTAAAGATCACTTTTGGAAAGGTGCCCAGCCTTAGGTTTGTAGGATTTGCAGTGAATTAATTCTTTCTCGACATCAATTGGGGCTTTTTGCATGGTATAAAGCCAAAGCCTTTAAGGTATTTAGATGGTGCTTCTTCCTCCCGAATTGGAGTTACTTGTCATCCCTTTCACACCTACTGGGATACTACAGCCTGCAGATATGTCTTCTTTAAAATAAATGGGGCTTTTTTATGATGTTGTAAGCAGTGTTTTCCTTGGCTGAACAAGAGAAAACATCACTCCTCTAACAAGTGCTCTGATAATAGATGAACAACAATAGGATGGCTGCTCCCTCAGGTCAGAACCTGCTGTCCCTGATTAAGAAGATGAGGCATATCTGACCACTGAGCTGACAGCCTCCACGCTGTTCCTGACAGACCCTTGAGCCCTGTTCCTTGGGTTTGTTGCTTGGAAATCAAGCAGACTGGATGCTGTCACATAAGGGCCATGCTTGCACCACCTATGTTCGTGAAGGGTACAGACACAGACAGAAACACAGGTGGAAAGCAAGCGATAAGGGGTCTTTGCCCATGATGGCTTCCAGATTTCAGTCTGTTATTTGAGTCTGTGCCTGATTCTTTCTAACCTTCATCATTAAACAGGCAAAGGTGAGCTGGGGAGCGGGAGAAGCAGGTTGGGTTCTCTACTCACCCCCCCACCCCACCCCCACACAACCTTACTCCTCAGGAAACAGACCACATTTCTGTATACTGACTGACACAGGTGAACACACATTAAATGAGTATAAATTTCACATCTGAGAGAATGGGCACTGCCATTCCAAAGTGACCTTGCAAGACTGTGGAGTACACAGCAATTGAATACAAATGTTTACCAACCACATGCTTGGACTCCAGGCTCTCTCAAGATTCATATCCACACAACATGTGCAGATGCTGCTTTGAGGGAGGCCATTCTCTATCCTTCTCGCTTCAGGTTTCTTGGATTGGAGATGTGAGAAATTCATCACCCTGAAGAATTAGCACTTTGCTCATCTACCCTGAATTTCTTGCATTAGGGAGGCTGGAAAGGGAACTGAGCACTAACAAAGCCGACTTGGGTTATCCTTTGTTCTTTGTAGAACACTTCTATATAATCCATCTCCAGCTTCCCAACAACTTGGGATGGGGAAATAGGACAAGTGCTATTATCTCTGCTTTAGAAGTGAGGAGAGAGAGCACCCAGAGGTTAAGTGATTTCCACAAGTTCACCCACCACATTAACCACAGAGATGAGACTTGAATCCAGCATTTAATTTTCCTCACCTACCTTATCCTGTTAGTACATGTGAGAGACAAACACTATCTTATTCCCATGGGATGCCAACTTAGACTGACAGGCAAAACAAATTAAATGAAGGTAGACACCAAATCTATCATCAAAACACACATAATTACACAAGTCTAGCTGTCCTCAGACATCTCATGAAATGGGGGAGAAATTCCTAATTGTATTCTTTTGTAGTGATAGGCTTCGCTTCCTATTAATAATAGTCATGCAGGGCTAGGGAGACAGATATGTTAACAGAGCACTTGCTTTGTAAGCCTGATGACCTGAACTTGACCCCCAGAGTCCACCCCCAAATCAACCCGCCCCCCCAAAAAAAGCCAGGCATGGTGGTATATGCTTATTAATCCTCTGCTGGGGAGGCAGAGTCAAGCAGAACCCTGAGTTACCTGGCCAGTTAGCAGTGCATACTTGGAAAGTTCCAGGAGAGTGAGAAAATATGTCTCACAAAAAGAAAGGTGGGTTGTAGCTGGAGTTTTCTCCAGTCCTGCCTGGCCCACAGTCAGGACAAATCTCTCTCACCCACCAGTCCTGCAGCTGCTTAGACCCAACCGAGTAAACACACAGAGACTTATATTGCTTACAAACTATATGGCTGTAGCAGGCTTCTTGTTATCTAGTTCTTATCTCTTAAATTAACCCATTTCTATAAATCCATACCTTGCCACATGGCTCGTGGCTTACCAGTATCTTAACATCGCCTTATGGCGGAGGCTGGCAGCGTCTCTCTGCCTCAGCCTTCCACTTCCCAGAATTCTCCTCTCTCCTTGTCCCACCTATAGTTCCTGCCTGGCTACTGGCCAATCAGTGTTTTATTTATTAACCAATCAGAGCAACACATTTAACATACAGAACATCCCACAGCAGTGAATAATGCCTGAGTCACAACACCCATGATTGTCCTCTGGCCTCTACACACATGTGCGTGTACACACACACACACACACACACACACACACACACACACACCTAAAAATTAATCATGCAAATAAAACCCAAGAGAGTTCGGAAAAGCTAATTTTCCCTAATGTTATAGTTGTAATCAAAATGACAAGCCACATGCATACATACATATCAGCATGTTGGTCTGGCCCACTATATGTTCAATACCAGAAAAGTATCTGGTTAAAAATAGTTGGACAGATGTCACTGGCCAGTCCATGATAGGGTCAATGTTTCCAAGTAGAGTGTGACTACTCAAAAAGAGAATTCAGGATTAATGGTCCCTAGCCAGTTTTCCTACCATGATACACCACCTCTTGTGGACACATGTGAGTAAAAGATGGGGAATAGAGCTGCTGTGCCTAGAACTTGCCCCCAAACTCCACTGCAGTCTCTAAAGTTTCTTCCATGCCTCGGGATCTAACCTGCGTGTTCTATTTTATGTCTTGCTCACAATTTAGTAAAACAGCCACAAAGGCTGTGTAAATGGGTCATAATCACAGCTCTTCAGCTCCCCGCTGCCTGAATGAGTCCTCAGTGCAGTACGCATGCCTTTGTTATTACCCCGTTTGGTGGAGGTTATTCACTCTTTGACGTTTCTTTGCAAAGGATGGGAACAATTTGGAACATCTTTCCCTCAGCGATCCTGGGCTCGGTTCAGGTGGTGAAGGTAGAGGTCACTTTATTAATACAGCCATCAAGGAAAGCTGTCATGGCAACGCATTGCATCGATTCCTTGAAGTACAGGAGGCAAAGCCAAAAAGAGACACTTTCAAGTCTATAAATACAGACCCAGCATTGCTCAAGCATAGCGGCAGCTCACGGACAGGGCCAGCCTAAACGTATAGCTTTGAACCAAACACAAACAGAGAAAGAAAATGTCTCTTTAGTAATGCGATGGATCATTGTGACCATAAGGGAATAAGTGACCCTTTCAGTTTCTAAAGGAAAAATGAATAGAACAAGGAATGACACTAAGTCCTTGCCGCTGCCCTCTTTGAACAATGTACAGGAGCAATTTCTAGGTCTGCTTTTTGACACGTTCTAGAAAGACCAACAGAAGGGAAAGAAATCAAGATTTTGTAATTCATATTTTGAAGATAGTTTGCTGTTTGGAAAGAACAGTTGTATAAAATGTTCAAGAACCCCACATACCTATATACATAAATGCCTGTATATATATATATATATATATATATATATATATATAGACACACACATACACATACTTATATATGCATACATGTGCACACATAGACACATATCACATGCACTTATACACACATACATATGCACACACAGACACATCACATGCTCTTACACATTCACATACACACACACTTGCACACACATACACTCACACACAATGTATAACTACATGCCTTTCTCACACACACACCAAAACTTCCCCACAAAAATAAGAAAAAAAACTTGAAGCTTTGAATAATTTAATGACATCCTTCTGGCTTTCCTCATCCAAGATACAGGAAAAACAGGAGTAACAGAAAAAGTAGCGTTCACTCCTACTTTCTCCCTATTAAATTCAGAATGGATTTATAAATCATGGCAATTCTGAGAGCTTGCTTATCTCCTTTGTGGCTTGCTGACCAATGCTGTGAGCAGAGCTATCCTAATATCCTGACGGCTTCAGCCTTTCCACCAAGACTCCACACTTCAACTGGCCACACAACTCTGTTTCAGTCTCACATTAATACAACCTTAGCTGCCAATGTCCTCTGATTCTCTTGGGCACAATTTTGAAAGCATCCCCAATACTGGAGCATCAGAAGGTATCAGGTTACGTGGCATTATGATTGGTCATTCCATAAATAAATTATTCTTATCAATAGTAAAAGGAAAATATAGTAAAAGGGAACCCTAAAAAAAAAGTCAGGCTATTACCAAAAGAGTATCAGCTTTTTCTGTATCTGACTCAGAATTTACCATAACAAAAGGAATTGTATATATCAACTAACTATTCACATCAATCCTAGGTCAAAAGTTATATGAGGGATTTAAAAATGAAGCCTCCTGTTTACTGAGATTAGACACCCCTTTACAGTCAATAACAATAAAAAAAGTTTAGATAAACTTAAAATAAATGTCACCAACTAAATTCAGTTTGAAGTTGATCCATATAGAAGAACACCAAATAGAGCTATAATGAAATGGTACATGTTAGGTGAAATTCTCCTATTATCTCTTTAACAACTTCATGCAGTACAGAATAGAAAGAACATGAACACGGTACTGGGGTCTTCATTCTCATGCTAGCTCCACAAGTTGATGGATGCTTAGAACTTTGTGATAAAAAGAATTCTAGAGTTCAGTGAAAAAGAGTGCCATGATTAAATAGCAACATTTCATTTTAGTTCATTTTATGTTACCATAACAGAATGTCACAGACTAATTTATAATAACAACTATTTAATATCTAACATTCTGTTTTTTATCATAAAGTTCTAGTATTTTCTCATAACATGCTGGGAGGCATCACACGGTAGAAAGAAAGATGCCCCTTTATCCCGTCACGTGGGCTTTAGTTCACTGATGATACTACTTCTAAAGGGTCCCACTTCTTAAGAATGTTACAATGTCAACTAAAATGAATTTTGAAGGAGCCAAACTTTGAAACCATAGCGGTCTCCTATGCTTGGGAAGACAAAGTTGGCACTCTAGATGTCAACAAGTCTCTCGCTCTCAGCCTAGACCTTTGGCATTTCTACTTTTGTTTTTCTGAGATGATTTGAATCTAGACTTCCATTGTGTCAGTAGAACTCATTATGTCAGTCGGAGCAATTCAGAAATGCGATTAACAGATACCTCTGCCCCATCAGTGTGGTCTGCAACTACAATAGCGAGGAGATGTAGTGTGACATTTATCATCTAAGGAGTGATTCCATAACTCCTAGACCTGGAATCAGCCATGTTTATGAGTACAAACTACTGCGCTGTCTGAAACCATTCACTGTGTTTCTCCCGAATCTTCCATTCCATATGACATGCAATTTGCAAGGATTGTCATTCAAGCTCTACCTTAAACTGATAGAGTCTCCTCATCTAGATATTGTCTAGATGGTTTGCAAAGTGGCCATGAGTGCTGATATAATTGCTTCAATGGGAATAAAGAACAAATCACATGACAAGTATGCCTGTGGGTCCTCTTTTCCTTTCACTCTATACAGTGTTAAGAAGGCAATCCACACTAGCATTTCTGACCTACCCACTTGCAATTCCTTTAATTCTAATGGCTGTGCTCTGAAAACTCGATGTTGTTTTGATCTAGAACTAACAAGCCTGCTTCCTGCTCTTCTTCCCAGTGTACATCAAGGACAGCTGTTTAATTTCGTTGATATGACTGTACTCTGACCCAGAACATCTTTATTTTACCCTTTGCATTAATTGAGGAATAATTCCTTGTTGGTGGAAGAAGAAGCTGCCCTAGCCATTACAGGACATGACATTTAGTAGCATCCATGCCTCTGCCCATCCATGGCATGCTATCTGTATCCAGTTGTGACAATAAAAAATAAGTAAATATGTAAACTCTAGTCACTTCCCAAGATCCTCTTGGAGTCATAATCTCCAAAATATTGAGACCTACTCCTGGCAGCTGATGTACAAAAACTTCCATAATTAGTTATTTCCTCCAATTTTCCCTGTACTTTTTCTACTCATCCCCAAACCTTTTCTGGCTGATTTAATCAGTTGAGACATACATTACACATTTGCTCTGCCCAACTCAAAGTGCCCTACTTCTCCTACTCTTCCACTTCACATGTTAATTCATAGATGGTCTTCCATAACAGGAAAGTATTTTTTATGATTATTCTCATAGTCATGTGACCACTGCGTTTTGTTGACATTTTTCTCCCAACCATTCTTCATGGTGCTGCTTTCTCTGCATATGGCTGAGACTCTGACACTCCTCTTTTTGACATGATTAATATCCTCCCGCCATGAGATCGTGTACTTTGTGTTTGATGACAATGACCTTCACCACCCATGTTCTCATCTCCATCTCCATAATGAACTGTCTCCTGAACCTCCAAGTCGTTTTTTCCAAGTAATAACAAAATATTTTAGAAGAATTTACAGACTCCTCAAAGTCGAGAAGTTCAAAAATATTCATTGGCTTCTCTAACTAAACTCCTTTCTTAGTGGCCTTTCTTAATAAATTTCTTTGTGACTTATCCACATACTGAAATGAGACCTTAACATCAGTCACACTTGCTATGCAAACTGCCTTCAGATGCACCCTTCCTTCTCTCCATTGCTCCAACCTAGCCCAAGCCCATTCTTTTGAGTGTCTGGTCTCCTTTTCACCAGTCTATCTTTGTCTAATTCCATCTTTCTCTTTCTTTCAAAACTCTAGATGACTCATTTGCCTTTGACAGCTTCAATATATATATATATATATATATATATATATATATATATATATATATATATATATATCAGCCAGAATGCCCCTAGCATTCTAATCTCCTTCTAATCTCCTAATCTCCTTTCTTCTATATGCATCCAGCCTCTTCCAAGTGCAGCCCACTCATCATTCAGTGAGATAATCTTTGTGTCTCTTAGTCTAGTTACTGTCAGAAAACAAGCTATTCTAGGTATTTCAACAGAGAAACATTATTAAAGGAAATGGGACAATAAGTATTTGAAGACTAAAAAATGAGAACGTGGCACCAAAGTAACTCGTGGAAAGCAACTGCTCATACAGGTAGTAGCTATCATTAAGGGATTGGGAAATTACAAGAAAAGAAGAGTACTTTCCAGAAATTGATAGTGTAAATAGGAGACTTCATACACTTTAGTACTACATCTCTGAAGGGAGATGATGTCTGCCTACACCTGTAGTAGTCCCTTGGAGGGATGCTACCAGGATGGTGCAAGAATCTCCAAGGCTCAGTGAGAATCTGGTTCTGAGTAAAGATAGAATGGGAACCAAATGTCAAAGCTGAGATGAAGAGCCATTCCTGGGCAGTACTGTTATAACAAACCCTTAAGTGGGAAGAGGGAAATAGCTTCACACACACCCTCCTTCCTTCTCTGTTCCCTCTGGGGTCCATTGTTGGTGGAATCTAGCAGACAACCTGTAGGGTTTTTATTGTAAAACCAGAAGGGGAATCAGTGATCAAAAATAGTTTAATAACCTACATGGCCCCTTTGCCTCTCTTTGCTTTAACTCATGAAGTCTCCCCATCCATGGTGGTTTTTTTACCAATATCTGCCTTGTGTAAATCTTTGTTCAAATACAACTCCTTTTCTATAATTTTTTTTTCTAATCTACAAAACATGGACACCATCGTTTGTGTTCACCTAACACTTTGCAAATACTTACTTTGTGGTCTTTTTCTATATCTCTGATTGTGTTTGTTGATTTTCCACCTAATTGTGAACTCTTTTATGGCAGTTAGAGTAATACCCATAAAACATGACAGGATGCTAGGCACTGGCAAATGACTTCGGTGGATGCAACTAATAAGGACGTTTTAATGAAATCAATGCTAGATCACTTCTAGAATGTATTTCATCTCCCTAAGTAAATTAGAACTCTATGAGAACAAAGACCTTGCTTTGTATTTGTTTTTATTGTCTCCATGGTGTTTAGTACAAGGTTTTACGTGCTGAAGAAGAGCTCATTGATACTTAACCATCTAGTTTGTTCATTAACCAACAGAATTTGGGTACTAAATGACATGAAGATGGAGCATGAGGTTATAAGCATCAGGTAAGAACTGTAGTTAGATTTAAGCATATTTCTAGCATGTGATTCCAGCCATGAGATGGTACTGTATGCACAGTAAAATCCTGTTCTTGTTGAATTTTAATAGGATAGGCACCATCAAGAACCCAAATGTAACGTGCTTTATAGTGAATTCTAAAATAATCAAATGTATGCTAGGTTCCATTTTTTCCCCTGTTTATATATTACCCAAGATACATTCCCCCAGTCCATGAGATGGCTAATCCTGGGCTACATCTGTTCCTTGTGTATTTATTAAATTTCTTACAACCATCCAAAACAACTAGCAGATTATTTACATGTAGGGAAGGTATTGAATTTTAACTTAATCATTGGCTTCTCAGACAAAAAAAAAAGCCTCTGCTCAACAGCTGCTTTACATTCAAGTCCAAGAGGAAGAAAAATAGCTTCACAAAAAAGAGGGGAGTGATATTTAATTAACTATTGATTTCTTCTCAATTATTCAAGGCAAGCAATTATCGATATTGATGGAACAGATATTTCCCTATGTCTAGTGCCCAAATGAAAGGAAATATCCCATTCTGCAATCTGCTGCCTAGAACAGGAAATGATCAGAATCTTTAACTTTAAATGGAAATGGTTACTTGGATCTGTTTATTCCATGTTGCCCAATTAAACAGATATTTCTTGATGTGTAAGCAAAATGAAACCCCAAGTACCTCTGTATACTTTCCAAATGGAAAAAAAATAAAACAAGACTTTTATCTGTTTTGTCCAAGCAGCTAATCATCCTGTGCTTGAGAACCATAGGTTCATAGGTACAGATCTTGACATGTCAAAAAAAAAAAAAAATGACTGACAAAATACCACAATTTGGGTTCAATCTAAGCCACCCACTGAGGGGCAACTTGTATGCTTGATGCTTATAATCCATGCGACACTGCCTCGTGTATCAGTATTTCAAACATGAATAATTTACTAGTGCTATTTATACCAATGTATTATGCACCTGTCTTCTACATCTCCCTGGAATGTTGAGGAATGTAGTCACACTGGACCCTGTTTAGGCACCTTATTATTAGCTCTGTGGATGCCCAGAACCACCTTTCCTCAACCCATTCATACACAAGAGCATTCATATGTTTATGTATGTGGACGAAGCCCCTCTTGAAGACTATGTGAGTACTGAGTATGATTAATGGACAAAGCAATTGCTATCTACTGAGTTACTATTTGGAAGGAGGAAATTATTTGGTAAAAATGGTTTATATTTAATAGCACCATTGTGGTGTGTGTGTGTGTGTGTGTGTGTGTGTGTGTGTGTGTGTGTGTGTGTGAATCCATGTGACATCCTTGGAGAAACTGGGCCATGACATTTTCTTTGAATGAAATCTGCTATCCTTTACAAAAAGACCTCCTTTTTCTGCTCTGTGTCCCGCCCTCTGTCCAGAGTGGTCTATGTGTTAAGTGCTTAAGCAGCATATGTTGCTGGAAACCGTTCGCTCTGCTCTTGGCTCTCTTACTCTTTGTTGTTGTGTTAATTTCCCTGGGTTCTATTTAACATTCTGCTAAATCAGTGAAACCTTGATTATCTAAGAGAATACAAGACATTGAATTAATGAGGATAACGGGAATTTTGAAGGTATGAGAAATTATTAGAGGTGAAAGTTGTGTGACAGAGGCTGTGAATGAATTTTAGTCAGGAGCTGCAGCTTGATTTTCCAGCCTGATTCTGTTCCTTGATGGATGTAATGAAATTTTGGTAATCAGGGTTTCACCGTTGCATTTATTACTGTTCCCAAATCAAGGTAACCTTGGGCTCTACTTCCCATATTTACAAAGCAATAAAAATCCTAATGGGCTGTCAGGGACGAATGTGACTGCTCTTCCTCACATGCCTCCCATGAAACAAGCTTTCCCTCTCCCCATCTGGCTGTCGCCTGCGGAGCATGCTACTTTTTTCACATCCCAGCCCTGCATTCCCTTGCTTCCCTGTGGCCTCTTTGCATGCACGAAAAGACTGGAATTGGTGCAGGGGCGATGGATGTCCTGACCTTAGAGGTTGTTGGTCATTTTAGCAACACTGCTTTGCATTTTAAAGAGCACTCATCTGACTTCAAGGTTCTGCATTCTTGTATCAGGCACTCGTCCTTTAAAAACTAGGAGGTCACAAAAGGTCCCAGGTACATAAGAATTTCCAAACCAGGAGCATTGCATTACTCAGTATTAGATAGCCTGAACTGGAGAATCACCAAGATTGCAGGGGGGGAAAAAAAACTATATGAAAAGGCCTAATATGATGAAAACAAAGGCAGCCAACTACATTTGTTTGGAAATTGGAGTCACATGCTTAGTTTGTGGAGGGAAGGGGGGAACACAAGATCGATAGAGAATTTCTTTTTTAAAGCTGAAAACATGATGTTCCAGATGAACTTAAATTGATTCTGCTTTTCCTCCCCTCCCCCTCCCTCCCCTCGTTCTGCAGCTAATGTCTGCGACAATGAGCTCTTGCACTGCCAGAATGGAGGGACCTGTCACAACAACGTGCGCTGCCTGTGTCCGGCCGCCTACACTGGCATCCTCTGTGAGAAGCTGCGGTGCGAAGAGGCAGGCAGCTGTGGCTCCGACTCCGGCCAGGGAGTCCCCCCGCGGGGCTCCCCAGCTCTGCTGCTGCTGACCGCGCTGCTGGGGACAGCCAGTCCCCTGGTGTTCTAGGGGGTCACACCAGCCCTCCAACAGGCCTGTGCTGTAGGGGAAGCAAAGTCCACCCAAGCGATTGCTACTAACATAGAAAACACGCACGCCCACTCCAACACAGTGTACAAACGAAGAGGGCCTAACTGAAGTAAGCCATATCTCTCAGACCTGGACAGCACATCGGAGTCAAGACTGTTCATCACTGACTCCAGAGGAACTGGCAGCTGTTGCTACTGTCACTGCAAATCTCATTGCCAGCTGCAGAGCCGATTGCGGATTGGGAAGGCTGTGAGAGCGCCCCCAGAAAGGAAAGACAAAAACAAACTGATCAACCAACCTAAAAAACAAAAAAAGAAAACAAAAAAACAAACAAACAAACAAAAAAACATTCGCTACTCTACCGTGGTGCACCCTAGTACCGCTCTGCCCAGTGTGTGGACCAACCAAATAGAAGCATTCTTTGCTGTCAGGTGCATTGTGGGTATAAGGAAATCTGTTACAAGCTGCCATATTGGCCTGCTTCAGCCCCCACCCCAGACCCCACCCTGAATCCCTTCCAACCTGTGCTTTAGTGAAAGTTGCTCTGTAACCCTTGTTGGTTGAAAGATTTCTTTGTCTGATGTTAGTGATACACATGTGTAACAGACCCCCTCCCAAAGCGCAAGCCAGTCATACCCCTGTACATTTTAGCAGCACTGAGACCCCCAGTGCCAGCTCACACCCACTTCACAAGAGTGGTTAGAGGAAAGAGAAAGTGTATCTATCCTTTTGTATTCAAATGAAGTTATTTTTCTTGAAATACTGTAAGATGTAGATTTTTTGTATTATTGCCAATTTATGTTACCAGACAATCTGTTGATGTATCTAATTCGAATCAGCAAAGACTGACATTTGATTTGTGTCCTCTTTGGTTTTGGTTTTGTTTCATTGTGCAGAGATTTCTCTGTATGGGCAACGAGCGTGCTGGCATCAAAGAATATCAGTTTACATATATAGCAAGTGTAATAAGATTCCACCAAAGGACATTCTAAATGTTTTCTTGTTGCTTTAACATGGAAGATTTCAAGAATAAAAATTCCCGCATAAATGGTATCAGGAATTTGTATTGCCGTTTCTTAGATGAAAGGAGCAACCTTCCAATAGTTTCACACTCGCTTCACTGATGTTGTGTGGACGGAACACAGTCAGCTGACGTCTCTAGTAGCCCAGGAAGATGGATTGATGGTCACTAGCTTGGACAACGTCTGCAAAACATGAGACTATTTTCCACCTGGGAAAAAATTATAACTGCAAGAACAGAAAGAAATATCTAAGTGATTGCCAAGATTATGCCAAAGCCTGTTGGCGGAGTACTAAGAGACTTTTATTTTTAAGTCATGCTATTTTCACAGATTTATGGTGATCATGTGACTCTAGGGATGCTGATCTATGTATCCTTCCAAATACAGTGTTTACATGGAGTATCATAAGAGGCCACCTGGGGAACCAGGACAGCAGCAGGGAAATTGAGTGATTAGCAATTTGACTTTGAATATATTCTAAGTATTTAAATGAAATATCAAAATATACAGCAGCAAGTAGACATAACTGCTGCTCCTGAGAATAAAGTCTGTTTCAAGTACTGCCCAAGGTGTAATAAATTCTTGTTTCTGCCTTTTATTAGGCCAATTACTGTACAAGACAGCAAAGGGAGCTGGGCGGGAGAGAAACACCACAAAGCTGGGGAGGGGCTGAAACAGTATGTTCTACCCCAGCATCTGCCACCCCACAGGTGAGGAATGTGTCAGCAGCAGCATCTCTCAGAATCAGAAACAATTATGAGGCCGAGCCAGAAGCTTAAGGACAATGAAGTCCTACGTGCCTGGGCGGGACAGTAACCTATGACAGTATTAGGTCAGAAGCCTCGTTCCAGGCTGAATTCTTCACCCTACTGCCAGTCTGTGCTGAACCGAGGGGGAGGAAATGTCTCCTGATAAATAACCCGAGTCAAAACTAGATGAAGGAACAGCATGTCTTATTGGTTTTGTTCCCAGAAAAGCCAATTCAAAGAAGGCAATAAAAGGTAAGCAGGTAATGCCTGTTCTGCCTGCCACCCCACGTCCAAGTCGATTGAATGTTTGTTATTCAAACCAACAGCCTCTTTTGATATAAGAAATAGGGAAAGATGGAAATAAATTAGCACTTTGGCTTCGTGCCAGAGTGGCCAACCAGAAATGGCAGATTTACATTAGAAGCATAAATAGAAAATTATATTTCCAGCTCACCAAAGAATACACATGAAAATTCTGATAGCATACAGAGTGTGAGATTACTTCTAATGAGATGGATTTCTTATATTAAGATGGAGTTTAAGTTGTCTTATAGTTTATTAGCACAAACCAAAGGCAGACTGTGTGGTTTCTGGCGACGGTGCACTTTATCATTATGCACTCACAGCTTTGTCACAGTGATCAGGAATCAGAAGCTGCACAATTCAATCCATGGGATTCCAAAAGCTAATTCTGAAATTTAATGAAGGCCTGATTTAAATCAATTCATCTGCATTTTATCTTTATAAGGCTATAAGAATCTAAATTGATGAGGAATATCTTGCATTCAGTGTATTTAGATATAGTTCTCTGAATTTCTTGGAGTGATGTGATCTACTTTTAATAAAAATTCACTTTTAGGTATATAACAGACGTAAATGAAATGTTCTTTTTAATCTGGATTCTTGAGTTCTTTAAAAAGTCAATTTTTTTTAAAGAAATGTCAGCCTATGGGATTTTCTCTGCTTTCTAGAATTCTTCCAAGTTGTAATATTCTGTCCTGAGACAGGGCTGAAGCAAACGGGGGGTCCGAAGTCATGCCCACATTTGAGGACCCAGCTCTTGCTTTGTTTCCCGGAAGGTTCCTTAGAGTGGGGTAACCAGCTATTCCATGAGTTCACCTGTCCACTGTCGACAAAGTAGGAACATCATTCTTCCCACTATCGATGTGTATAAAACTCAAAAGGGCTGGCAGAGGCAAAATGGCAACTATACAGAAATGTTGCTGTTCACAGCAGGTTCAGTCATCTGTCTTACCTACTGTGAAGTGGGGTTGACTTATCACCCAGCCTAAGGGCCACTTTCACCTCCCTTGGGTTTGCCCCACCGATCCAGTCTAGTTGGATGTCCCCACGGGATGGTGTGAACTCCTGGAGGCAGGCAGCACAAAGGTAGTGCACACCCTTGAGCACAGGGTTGGAAGAACACATGGACTCCACAGTTGGGGAGTTTCTGGTGTGTCTCATTCACCCTTTCCTGGACCTGTGACTTCACCGGAGTCTTAAGAGTCTTTAGATAGAAACCCTGAAGTCAAGTCTTTACTTTCATTTCCTTCACACATACTCCCACCATGAATAATCCAGTAATATGGGACTATAAAAACCCTATATTATGAAGGGTGATGTTGTGTTGAAATGGTCTTTTGTACTTCACCTATAGTATATTTCTAGGCAAAATATCTATTTAACAGTTTCAGTGCTCATAGGATTGAACAGGACACTAGGGAGCCTGGGGTTACATGGTGTTATCATAACATATTAAACTGTCTGTGTGTATTTGACAGTCAGTATGATTTAAAATTTCAGCTTCAGAAATCTGAAAGTGAGTTTTTTCCTTACCACTTTGACTCCCAGCCTGATAAGGAGGGTTTGATATCCACTTACCCGTGAACTGGAACAACATGAGCAACCAGGTTTAAAAAAGGAAGGCTTTTCAAAGAAACCCCAACCAGAGTTTTTATTATATATGAGAATAAAAAGCAAATAAGTGACACCCCAGGGATTTTGACACAAGTCTAACTATGAACAATTCTTTTTGTCTCAGGAAATCAGCACTTATTGTAATTAATGTTATTTGTTGATTTGTTTCTTATATATGGATGTTTTGCTTGCCTGTGTCTGTGCACATGCGCACTGGTGCCTCAGAGATCAGGAGAGGGAATTCGATCCCCTAGAACCAGAGTTAGAGATAGTTATGATGCTGGGAATTGAACCCAGGTCCTCTGCAAAAGTAATCAATGCTCTTCAGCCTCTCACTGATATTTTTAGGCAACATCAAACACTCATTTGAGGAATTTCCATATAGAATGTTTTTTATTTAAATTATAGTTTTACTTTCTTACATTATAAGCAGCTGTTTTATCCCCTTCAGTTATCTAAAATGGATGCCAACAAACTCCTCACATAAACTGCACACAAACACAAGATGATGTCAGAAAAGAAAAATAAGCATGCCAACTTCCATATTTTGAATTTTCCCCGAACAGTCTTGGGAACACAGAGAAATTCTTCTCTTCTCAACACCTGGTGTGGTGTGACTCACAGACGACCATCTTCATTATGCTTCTGCAGAACCAGGAAAGAAGACACAGGCTTGGCCCTTGCATAAACCACACTATTGCATTTAACTAGAAATGGAAAAATAACATCTGGGAAAAACAAGTTAATATTGACTAATATGCAGTTACTTAAGCTCTATTACAGAAAAAACAAACAAACAAACAAAAAAAAAAAAAACAGTGCCCTTACTACATTTTTGGAGAGAGTTCTGAAATAATTCTACAAGAAGATTTAAATAATTTTAAAGGCTGTTTTAAAGCACGTGAGCCTTTAGTAACTGCTGGAATCCCACTCCCTTCAGTCTGTTCCCATCACCCAAAAGCTGCCTTTAATTGATTGATGAATTAAAATGGAGTAGTAACATTTAAAATTATATGATGTTTTCATTAACCAAAAATGATACCTGCTAAAATGGGTCATTATGATTCTACAAAACCCAATTATGTTAGCACTAAAGATTTAGCTCAGCTGGCTGAGGCAAACTGCAGAGGATTCTAAGTAAAAATAACCCCCATTTTCTTAACATAGTCCCATTTTTTTTCCAGAGGTGTCATTTTAACTATTATTTAATTAGAATTAGAAATTCCACATTGGAAAAAAAACTCACTGGAGAGAGTAAAAAATAATTATTACATATCTTACCTCTCTGTGAATAGAAATGGAAATTTCTGTATGGCAAGCATGTGTCAAGTCCCTTAAAGACATCACATGCCAAAGTTGTACTCTGATTCCTTGCTGACAGTACTATGGTAGAGCTAACATAGTCTGTTTCTCTACCTGTCTGTTACACAAGGCAGCCACCATACTCGAATAAAAGAAAATGACAGAGAAGCACAAGTCTGAAGACCTGTTAAGTGTAGGTGATTTTTTTTTGCCCCCAGGCAGGCAATATAATGTCATTTTTATTTGTTTGTATTTGCACTCCTAAGGAGGGCTGCTCCTGTTGGGGAACCAGCTTCCCTCTGCCTGTGAGAAAGACTGCAGGAAAGTATCCTCCAAGGAAATAGCATCCTGCTATTTACCCCATGAAGCCCTGAGTAATTGTTTTGGCTTTCTTGGTGTGATAAACACCTAGAGGCAAAGAGATTAGTGTCACCACTCTCCATCTCTTTTTCTCTCCCTTTAGAAAGGTGTTGGGGTGGGGGTAGGGGGTCCCTTCCAATCTAGTGTGACAAGGTTTGTGAAAAACATTTCTGTTCACTGATATGTAATTATGAAGACCCACTAAAATATTCAGTTTATTAAATTAATAGTGTAACAAATATTGGAGCAGTTTTACAACCACTTAAACTTGTGTTTACATCCTGTATAATTACAATTCATAATTGGGAAAGCCGTCAAATCTAAACACATTCTGATCAATGGTTCTCAGGCTGCCGGACAGACCCAGCACAACATAACACAGTGAGTGTTTTTTAAAACAAAATCCAAATCAATTCAAGAAGGGTGAGAGAGGAAGCTTAACAGTGAAATGTTTTAAATTGTGAATTAGATTGTATGTAAATACGATGATCTTTTTTTCTGGACATGAAAAACAGTATACTTCTTTAAACATGAAAAATTTTATAAAATGTAACTAGGACTGGCATGAGAGCTACCATTTATCCCAACTTTTGAAAGTATCATCAAATAATACATGGTTGTCATGGGAGCACGATAAAGGCACACAGATGTATGAAAACCTACTGTCCAACAACAACTTTCATTTCAGATTACCTCTGCTCAGCTCCCTTTCACATGTATTTATATTTATTTCACATAAATTAAAAATGAAAAATGCCCTAGGTAAGGACTGTAATATGAGGCCAACTAACCACACTATCTTAATAACTTGACAGCTTTGCTATCTACACTTTTCACAGGAACATGGAGGGGCCATGGAGAAGGCCATCCTCTGGTTCCCTTTAACAACCTCCTTCCTGCTTTTGAATGGCCTGTGTTCCAGCAAGAGGTCTCAGATAAAGCTCTGAGGAGATGCTCTATCTCATTAACATTTTGGTCACAAAGTCCTCACGCCACTTGTCTTAGTTACATTTCCTGTTACTGTTATAAAATAACAAAAGCAACTTAGAAGAGAAAAGCTGTTTTGGATCACAGTTCAATGATAGAGGCCATCAGAGCAGGGGAGTCCGGTGGCAGGAACCTGAAGGAGATGGTCACATGACTTCTGCTGCCAGGATAGGAAACAATGAATGCCCATGTTCAGACAGATTTGTCCTTGCACACAGTCCAGGATCCAGACCCAAGGAATGATGCCACCCTCCCTTAAAGTACGTCTTCACACCTCAATTGTACTACTTAAAATAATCCCTTACAGGTTTGTCCAACGCTCACTTAATCTAAGTGATCCCTCACAAGTATTTCTAGAGCTGTGTCTCCTAGGTAACTGCAGAGTCTGTGAGGTTGACAATCTATACTAACCCTCATATCTCTTACTATAATGAAATACTAGTGATCAGATTCTTGAGGCAATCAAAATAGAAGTGTATGTCCATGTTAAATCCTCACCTTAATGCATATGGCATATGTACATATGTGTGTTAAGGGTTACCTCTATTGAAAGGCAGACAACATTCAGCTTATCTTAATGAATGCTAACATACTATGCAGACTTAACAACCTTTCTCTAGGTCATAATTTGACACTGGAAATGTCAACAGGCTCAAAAAAGTTCTGAAATAATGTGTGTTCAAATTCAGTTCTTGGGGCTCTAAGAATCACAACCTGCTCTGGTTTCTCCATTCCAGACATTTTACTAGCAAGATCTTCAACAATACCTTTTCCACCTTGCACATAAAATGTATGAAAAATAAAATAAAATGCACGAGCACACTTGGATGGAACGGCACAAAGCCATTTTCTCGTCCACCTATTTGTCCCATTTGTATTGTTAGTCTAGCTCACACGTGTAAGATTAGGAGCAAAGGTCTCCCTAATTATCTTGATGCTTCCCTGCGTGTGGACAGCGCTCTGAGTCTACAGGGCTCTTAATTCACACTGGAGTCTCTAGACCTGCACGAACCATCAGTGAGAGCTACCTATCTACAGCTACTGAGCCCCTGAACGTGATTAGTCCAAGCCGGCTAGTCCCGTAAGAACATCAGATTTCAGAGTCTTAGTACGAAACATACAAGGAATTTTGTGAATCATTTAAAAAATAATTTTTATATCGATCTCATGTTAGAGTAATAATATTTTGGATACACTGGATTGAATAAAATGCATTATCATAATTGATTTTAATTTTTCCTATCTCCTTCTCCAATGTGGATCCTAGGGGCTTTTAAATTATACAAGTGGCTAACGTTATATTTCTCTTGAACATCATTGCTCTAAACATCAAATTTTCCCAACTGTAAAATGAGATTATAGCATTCATTCTCCCGAATTGATATGAAAACAATAATGAGGTAACAAACCTGAACACTTGGTGAATTGTATAGTGGGGGAATACTTGACATAGCACACATCCTAAGACCTAAGTTAACATTAGTTGTGTCTTTGCTTTTTCTGTTATTATTTTTTTGTATCATTGCCACTTTTCTTTGTGGAATCAGTCACAGATACTAATATGAGTTTCATGTCCAAGCCACCTGTATCATTCACAACTTTAAAAACATTGCTCACATACATACTCCTGTGGGTGCCTTCAGACACTGTAGTGAGACCTCAGGTTGATAACTTGTTAGAATATGAAAATGTAGAATAAAACTCTGAAATATAAGCCAATTAAAAACCTCACTGCAATTTAATGCAACCCCCCCAACCCCCAGCTCAGTTGCCTGGGATTAAAATGGGTATCACAATTCTTACCCCACAGGAAAAGGTAACAATTAAATTGGGATAATTTACATGAAACTCCCCAATCCAATTTTCACATTTGGGAAATATCAGTACAATCAGACAAGGTCCATTCAGTCCTAAGTGGCTACACCATTCATTGCTCTTGGAGTCTCCCACTCAGGCAATTCCAGCTCCCTGTTAGGAATTCCAGTCTCTAAATTTTCAACTATATTCAGTGGCAAAGCAATGAATAGAATGATACACTTGGCCAAAGCCTTAGAGAGTTCCTGGAGGGAGAAGTTTCATGTTTTGGAATAGGTAAATAGTCAAGTCTTTTTGTTTACTTTTTTGATTCAATAAAGCAATCAAAAAAATTGAACAGGTTTCATGTATCATTCCCCAACTTGAATTTTTGACTTTTCCTAAATTGAATTATTTGACTGAAACAAACTATATCAGAGAGGGGGGGAAGAAAAAAAGAAATCAAATTCTCATTTTTCCTGTCAGCTCATGGCTGTAGCTTCAACACAGATTCTCTGAGGCCCTGTGAGATCCTACTTAATTAAAGCCTGGTTCATTCTAACTCCAGCTTGCCCACTGACTCACTCTGTGGCCTCACCCTGTGAAGTTTCTCTACCCACTAGAAAGGCTCAGGGGGCTGCTAATGCAAGGAATCAATGATCAAAAATTAATTTTAAGCCTGTCGTAAAGGCACATTAACATGAACTGAACATCCTGCCTTGTGGAGAGGCTGATGTGCAGAGCTGTGGCCTTCCAGAGGATCTGAGGACAAAATTCTACTGCAAGAATGTATCTTGAGAATAATGATGCATGTCACTAATAACCCAGTGCTAAGTCACAAGCCCAAATTGGAGACTTTTCAGAGAAATACACAGCCTCTGTAATTTCCAGTTTGGTGTAATAATATGGAAATGGATTTGGGTACTGGGAATAGATCAGCCTAAATAAGCTAGAATTGATAGCTGCCTGGAATAGTAGGGGCAGGAGAAAGTGATCATGTCTCTGTCCTTGCTGACTTATCTAGGGCTCTCCAGACATGACAATTTTAGGAAGTGAGCCTTTAAGAGTGTTGTGAAAAGTTACTACAATATCCTGTGGCACTGAGCACGGTGGTTCTAAAATCACCTCAACAAGAACTCGGAATTGGAGCCCTCTTTCCCAGGGAGGGAAAGGGCTTTTGTTCTTGTAAGAAGTGAAAGGAAATGGTAAGCTTAGGAAAACTAATGTGGGGCTAGGAGAATAACTCAGTCAGTAAAGGGCCTGCCTTGAAAGCTCGAAAGCCCAAGTCGGATGTGCCCCAGAATCATGGTGATGTGAGCTTGTAACCTCAGGTCTAAGGACAAAGAAACTGGCAGATCCCTGATGCTTGGCTGGCCAGACAGCCTAGATTACTTAGTGAGCTCCAGACCAGTGAGAGACTCTATCCCAATGAAAATAGGTAGATAGCACATGAGAAATGATGTTTAAAGTTGTCTTCTGGAGTCCACAAGCCCCCAACACACACACACACACACACACACACACACACACACACACACACACACACACACCGTATCACACATACAGAGGTACACACACATGCACACATATACACACACACTCACCACATACCACACACCCATGAACACATATGCACACACACTTGTGCACATGTGCACACATATATGATAGGGCAATCATATCTGTCCTCTAGACAGCAGGGCAATACCTTTCTTTCTTTGGGGGACAAATATATTATACATGGGTAGACTATCTGCTTATTCTCCTGATTGTAATGAACTGAAGTTGAATGTCTGTGGTCAGTGACATAGAAACCAAAGAGCTTTTATAGTTTCCATAATGCAGACAGCATCTTGAGCATTGCCCAACAATCATTTCATTCAGAAGTCATCAGAGGATAAAAAAGTCAACAGGAAGCATGGGGACAGCATCTGGTTTGGATTCGCATACATTGAACTATAAGGTTGATGAGGTCCATTGCAAGGAATGAAAGACTCTCTTATCTCCTGGCACTGTGCATTCCTTTATCCAAAGCCCCTTCCAACTAGGGGAGGACTTATATGTTCAGTATGATCTAGAACCTAGTGCCAAGACCCAACAAAAGACAATGAAAGGCTCCTTTTCTGGAGTTCATAGCTCAAGCACACCTGTGAGTGGCCAACATGGACACAGCACTGAAACAACAGGTGGAAAGTGACATGGAATCTGGTGAGAGGGGGTAATGATGCCACCTGAGATGGAGTTGAGATTATTTGGTGACAAATGGCATTTCAGAGGGCATACAAATTGTATGAAGATATTGGTATTACCAATATCTGGTGGGGGTGGGGACCATCACAGTTGGAAGGTACAGCAAAGACGGGATTCAGAATGCAAGAATGTGCTTTAGGAAGAGCATGAAGGATATGTAGCCGAAGGGGATGAACAAAGGAAAGACCAGCAAATTGGGGAGACATAGTAGGAGTTCACATCATCCTTTCAGTGGTATGGGAATTTATGTACATATTACAGTGAAGGTTTCTGGGAAAAATGAGTACAGTGACCCCTTTACAAGAGTCTGTCTTCTGTAGTCTTGTTTCTGTGTCACATTATGCTAAAAGTAGTCAAGTGTTCAATAAATGTTTCTAGAGTGATTGAACTCACTAATGCATGAACAAGCCAACTGCTCAACAGTTGTGTCCAGATACTCTGCCCAGAGCCATCTCATTGTAAATAATAGGTATCTATCAACCTATACCAGGATTTGATTGAGAAAACATGGCCAATAAATATTATTCCAAAATTAAAGGAGACGATACAAATCATAGAAATGTCTGAGGAATGGCCGCACGGTCGTGGTGCACGCCTTTAAACCCAGCACTCAGGAGGGAGAGTCAAGAGGATCTCTGTGAGTTCAAGGCCAGCCTGGGTTACAGAGTGAGTTCCAGGAAAGGCACAATGCTACACAGAGAAACTCTGTCTCAAAAAAAAAAAAAAAAAAAGAAGTCTGAGGAAATGTGTACATGTTCATGAAATAGAACCCCAAGCCTTCACCAGGGCTGTGAGAGTCACTGGCAGTCTCCCTGGACCTCCCCTGGCTTCATTTGACCTTTCTGTAGAATACAGTCTCTTTTGTGTGAAGGCCTCTGTGACATTTACCTATAGGCCAATAAAAGTAATGAAGGTATGTTTAACACCAAAACCATGGGCCTGCTCCCCCAACCTCCCTCCCTCTGTTCCCATCCCAAGTCACGGCTTCCTATTCCCCTGTTTGCCACAGCCCCGGGTTTGAAATCTGCTGGCACATATCCAGTCTTAGAAGTTACATCTCCCACAGGACCTGCTGGAGCAGCTGCCCGACCAGCTTCCTTTCTTCCAATCTCTTCTCCACTCACTCACTCTTCCTTTTAAGTGTGAAAGCCTTGCGTTCTCCTCTTCTCCAACGTGCCAGTGGCCTTCTCCTCACAGGTGGAGTCCAAAGAGCCCTTGAATAGCCCTCCACTATATCCCAGGGCATCCTGCTACTGAACTGGCCGTCAGGCACTGGCTCCAGACACATTCCCTGCCTTTTCCTCCAGCGCGCTCTGCATTAGAGCAGTGCATTTGTTTCCTGGAATCTTTGTCTCTAGACAATTTCCTTAATTCATTTAGGAATTCGTTCAAATGTCACTTCATCAGACAGGCCTGTCTCCCCCACCACTCACCTTCTCCTTCTTTGTCTTGCTCTTTTCTTTTGTTTTGTTTCTCTGCCACCTTCTCCCCGCTGACATTATAGTATTTGTTTGTTTATTGTCTGTCTTTTCCACTAGAAGGGCTCCAAGCACCTGGGATGGCATCCGGCGTTATAGAAGACACAAAATAAATAGTTGTGGAATTAGTAAATGAACTGGTGCCTCAGGAGACATTGATGATAGTGCAATTGCCTACAGAACCTGAAAGAGAGTCCGCTTGAGGCTGGTGTGAGACGTGTTCCAGTGGCCATCGCCGATCACAACAGAGAAAATAAAAGCAGCATGCCATCTTTGGACAAAACTATGGAAGCTTTTGTTTTCGTTGTTTTTATAATAGAGAGCATTTTCAGAGCCCTTAGTTGAAGACTTAATAAAAGTCTGGGACAAATTACCCTATGGCAAGTCTTTGCTCAGCCTGTTCTCAGTAGAAAAGTTTAAAAGTAGAAAAGGCTGTGGGACTTGTGGTGTATGAAGTTAGCCATCAGCATAGTAACTAGAGTCAATTCTGGAAGTATTTCCATCCAATATATTCCTTGTTCTCACCTCTCTCTTGTGTGGTTCCTCTGTGGGTTTGGAAGGAAAGGTAAGAAATGTCTCAGCATTAACTAGCTACACCAGAGGAGCCCCCACCCCAATCTCCTCCAGCAGGATAACCTACGGGGATATGGCTACTCATTCTGGCTTGGCATCTCTCCCTCACTACAGGGAGAGGGGAGATGTTGTCCTGTACTGTCCTGTACACAGGACTCTTGGAGGAAGTAGTGGTCTTGCTTATGCTTGTGACAAGAGCCCTTAATTTACAATTGACATTTGCTGTCTTCTAACATTAACACTCAGTCATTCAGGTGACATGATAGTCTGATAGGTCCCAAGAGCCTCATGCTCCAATGGCACTGATGGGATAAGTACTAAATAAAGACCAGGGAGGACAGGGACCCAGCTCTGTGTTTGCAAAACCTCTTTCAGCCAAGGTTCTCAGGGCCCCAAGTAGGCATTAGGAGGAATTATTATCCTCACTTTACATAAAGAGGAGAAACATTTGATTTCTTTAGTAATGGCCTCTTACAACAGTTTCTAAATGTAATTACACTGGTTGGAAATACCAACTTATGCAATGAAATTACCAGCACATTACATGAGAGGAATAAAAGGTAATAATATATCATAGAGCATATCAAGTGCAAGAAGTTTCCTTCACACTCTGATTTCTACTCTCAGAGGGGGCCCACTGTGTACATCATCACTGTGAGGAAGTCCAGGACAATGGCTGACTGTCCCAGCATTACCCTAGGAATGCAGGACCAGCTATGCAGCTGGCACAGAGCTGGGTACATTTGCACACCTCATTCCCGTCTGTCCCCAGCCCACCCCACTTTGCAGAGAACTGTGGCTGAAGGAGCAAGAAGCTAGGTGTTGAATTTCAGGATTGGTGTTGTTCCTATGGCCCACAGCACAATGGCAAGACCAGTGTAGAACTCATCTCCATCTTCTAATGTTTCCAATTCTTTTTCTATCCAGATATACTACACAGGGTATACCTGAGCCGTGATATTGATGAGCTCAGAGAAAGAACATGCTGGGAAATGACTTAGTGGCCTTCCCTCTTCCAGTAGGCCTCCACTACCCATCAAGATCCCAAGCCTCTTTTCTTGCCTAAGAAGTAGTTGGGAATGTACGTTATTAAGGTCCAACTCACTGGTTTTGTGGCCCAGTTTCTCTACTTACAGGTATATGATCTTGGTATTAAGTTATCTTTAATGTGCCTCTGTTTCTTTATAGTGAAATGAATTAATTAATATCTAACTCCCACTGTTTAAAAGAATTGAACATGTCACTGAAGAAGCACTTAATAAATATTGGACATTCTAATTAGTGTTGCTGTTACTATTAACTTCCTTTAGTGGCTACATATACTTATATTGCTATCTTTTAATTTTTGTTTCGTATGTATGGGTATTTTTGTCTACATGTATGTCTTTATACCCCATGCATTCCTGGAGAACTAAGAAGCCCAAAGAAGGCATTAAACGCTTGAAATGGGAGTGGCAGACAGTTATGAGCTGCCTTATGGGTTATGGAAACCGAACCCAGGTCCTCTACAAAAGGAGTAAACATTCTTAATCTCTGAGCCATCTTTCCTGTCCCTACATCTCCTGTTTTAAATTCTACTTCCACAGCCAACTCTTCCATCTCTCTAGTCTATTTAACCTATTCCTGAGAGGTGCCAGGAATGATAGATTTGATTAGGAGCCAGAGACCATGGCTCTACAGGAATCAGGTCAAGAAAACTAATTCTGATAATCTGGAGCACAAATAGGCAAAGAGTAAGTATACATAATCAAATAATCAACGTTTCTCTGAAATTTTCACTTTTGGGTTTAAATATGAGACAATACCAAATACAATTTAAAAAGCAAGAAGTTCATGAGCTAAGTAAGTGTGAAATAATAGGGAACCATGAAAGGAGAAAGGAGGCAGAGGGGGTGACAAAATGGAATTGGTTCATTCTTGGGCACAGGGATTCCAAGACTAGTAGTGCCTATATCCACCCCTCTCAGTTAGCTGCCCAGGCACTTTCGATCAGCACATTCCCGTGGTATGATCTCCACTGGATATTTTCCTTTAGACTTCCTCTCCTTTATCCTTACTTCCCCCATTTCACTCAAGTCAGACCTTCTTTACATACCACCTGAACTGCTGCAAATTCCTGCCTCTGCATTTCCCTAACCACTTCCCCCTGCTGCCAGGGAAGCTGTAGGATATATCCTCTGAGAATGCCGATCCTGCCCCTTTAGGAAGACCTTTGGAGATAGCCATTTTAATATTTAATGAAATCCATATGCCTTACCATTTTCTGATATCCACTAGCAAGAGTGAGTATTGGCTACATAAACTTATTTTTGGCAGCCTCTCTGTTTCAGTACTGTGCAGATACTGAACACTAAGTTTTGGTCACAGCATAGCAGAGACAAAAGTTATTGTGTGTCAGGAACAGGTGGAAGAAAAAGAACCCATTCAGACACGTCACTAAACAATGCTGGCTTACCGAGAGCTCTCATTTACAATGCTGCAGTTGTTGGGTAATTTTATTAATCAGTAAATTACTTTAATTAGATGAATACATGTGAAAGGGGGCTCGGATGCTGCCAACGAGCCGAATAAGAGATTGTCCTTTATCCATGCTCCTCCCACTTCTATGTGCCTATTGAGTCTCTGTTAGAGCACTGATCTAATTGCTCTGAGGCAGTTCCCATCTGAAAGTAACAGGAAGCAAGTTGGCTATAACAAGATAGATAAGTAGATTGGAACTGTGTAGAGAGGCCACAACTCAAGTGTCTTCAGTGGCCACACAGTGCCACGACCATAAGAATGATGGGGATTATACACCTTGCCCAAGAGCACAACATTCCATTTTTTTTTTTTCAAAACTGTGGAAAACCAAGTAGCTTCGTGGGGCAGGATTGCCACAAGGAAAGACTTTGCTAACCTGCCCATTGGATCTATGGGTCTAGGCTGGTGTTACACCACCTCTAAGAAGTTGTGTGTCTTTAGGCAAGTGCTACCAATTCTTTGAGTCTTCTGGCTTGAAAGCTGATGTGCAATCCATATGTCACATTCTAGGGTTCACAAATGTAGAATCTGTTTCCCCTTATAGGAGTGTGTGTGTGTGTGTGTGTGTGTGTGTGTGTGTGTGTGTGTGTGTATAACTGAAACTTGAACCCAGGACCTTGTCCATGGTTAGGCAAGCATTTTGCTACCTCTACCACTTAGCTAAGCCTCAGCCCCACAGGAGTGCTATGACACCAGGGAAAACAGTTTAAAAAAACGACTACAGGAGAGTTTCTGATACTGCTTCCATTTCCGAGTTACAAAGTTCAGTTTTCCAAAAGACACTAAACTGCTGTGGGATGTTCTGTATGTTAAATGTGTTACCCTGATTGGCTAATAAATAAAACCCTGATTGACCAGTAGCCAGGCAGAAAGTATAGGTGGGACAAGGAGAGAGGAGAATTCTGGGAAGTGGAAGACTGAAGGGGAGAGACCTGGCCAGCCGCCGCCATGAGAAGATGTTAAGATACCGGTAAGCTATGAGCCACATGGCAACTTATAGACAAATAGAAATGGGTTAATTTAATATATAAAAACTAGATAACAAGAAGCCTGCTGTGGCCATACAGTTTGTAAGCAATATAAGTCTCTGTGTGTTTACTCGGCTGTGGGACTGGCAGGTGAGAGAGATTTGTCCTGACTGTGGGCCAGGCAAGACTGGAGAAATCTCTAGCTACACTAAAACATAAGCAATGGTACCTGTGCTCTTTGCTTTCTAACCCATCCCCTCTTTTATTAAGATTTCTTTCTCCTTGATCCATCTGTCTGTAGATTATACAATGGCCCACATTACATATCTCTGGATGGTTCCAGTCCTGGCCCACCCCTTTCACCAAGAAATTGTCCTCTGAAGACAAGAATGGAATTATGCACATGGTTATTTGTAATCTCATCCACTTGGGCAATAAAGCCTTAAGAAAAGAAAATGTGGCCAGGCGGTGGTGATGCACACCTTTAATCCCAGCACTCAGGAGGCAGAGCCAGGTGGATCTCTGTGAGTTCAAGGCCAGCCTGGGCTACAGAGCAAGATCCAAGACAGGCACCAAAACTGCACAGAAAAACCCTGTCTTGGAAAACCAAAAAAAAAAAAAAAAAAAAAAAAAAGAAAAAAAAGAAAAAGGAAATGTGTATTTTGAGACATGGCCATAAACTATTTGGTAGGACCTTATAATCTCAAGGCCAAGAATCACAGAGGAAAAAGAAAATAGTACAGAAAGGAAAATTCAACCAATGTCACAGAATGGCATCTGTAAAACAAAACAACAAAAAAGATGCTTCCTGAACATAATAGCTAAGCATGTGAACTTTGCTGCCTTGTGAAGAAGAGAAATTCTCAAAATGAAATCAGTCAGAATGGCAAACCCAAGAGGAGCCTCTTGAATTAGACCTGGGCCTTGAGGCAGAAGGTGAGTCTGGGAAGTCAAGCAGAATTGAGAGGTTCCTCTGAGAGAGCAGTTAGGGTGGAATGAGAAGGTATTCACAAGTCCTCCCAAGTCCTCCCCTGAGAGAGCAGTTAAGGTGGAATGAGGAGGTATTCCCAAGTCCTCCCTGGCTCACAGGCTGTGGCTACTCAATTGAACACTCCACTTCTTCTTTATGCTTCTGCCTCTGCACGGTCCTTGTAAATGTGAGGATGTGGTAATGTGACTGCAGCTTGTTTCTGTATCAGAACCTATGCCTAGAAGGTACCCCTCAGCTATGCACTGTGTTAGGAGGAGACATAAAACATGTCCACAGCTGCATGATGCTCCAATATATTGATTGTGAAATAGAACATTAGGGATAAATGGAATCTGGGCCTCATATGCCCCCAGGAGAACAGTAGTCCTTCCTCCCTGGCTCCCTTTGCCTCTCTTGGAACTGGCATCAAGAGAACTCAGAGCTCAGATACCACCAAGGAGAGCAAGAAAGCAATTTTTTCCATTCCTGTTTATCCTCAATTTGTATCATTTGAGTCTCTGACTTATGAAAATACCAACATTGATGCTCACACCCAAGACCAAATTATAAGAAAGATTATAAAGAGCCATAAGAGAAAAAAAAATGACTTTGGAGTTACTGCTGTGGGATGGTCTGTATGTCAAATTGCTCTGATTGGTCAATAAATAAAACACTGATTGGCAGGAAGGAGGTGGGACAACGAGAGAGGAGAATTCTGGGAAGCAGAAGGCTGAGGAGAGAGACACTGCCAGCTGCCGCCATGACCAGCAGCATGTGAAGACACCGGTAAGCCACCAGCCATGTGGCAAGGTATAGATTTATGGAAATGGATTAATTTAAGCTATAAGAACAGTTAGCAAGAAGCCTGCCATGGCCATACAGTTTGTAAGCAATATAAATCTCTGTGTTTACTTGGTTGGGTCTGAGCGGCTGTGGGACTGGCGGGTGACAAAGATTTGTCCTGACTGTGGGCAAGGCAGGAAAACTCTAGCTACAGTTACTCCTACAGCCTAAGTCATAGGGGAGAATTTTGAATGTAAACAGTTATCCTTCTGGCAAGGGAGTTCTTCATCAAATAAGACTAGAGGTAAGTGGACTCAAGCAAACAATGACAGGTACTCAAAGGGAGACGCTGCCCATGTTGACTTAAAGGGACTATGCTTAAAGACACTGGTGAAAAATGTTAAGCCCTTTTGGCTGGAGAAACAGTTCTCTTCCTCTTGGCCTGGAACATCAAAAGAGCCAGCCATCACAATAAAACAAAAGAGCCTGACAACTGAAGGAGGCAGTTGAGCATCCATAAGGGAACATCCTCTGCCAGCCTTCATGTTGCAGGAAGGAATCCTAGGGAATAACCTTCTGCTCTCCAGCTCTGATCTTTGCATCTAAGTCAACCCCAGAAGTATCCAGAGGGCAACAGAGCCCATGCTTATGATCCATGAAGAACCCACAAGAAGTAAACAAAGGCAGAGGACTATAAGTTTGGGGTAGGTCACAGGGATAAATGGAGAGTATGGCGTGGTGGTATTGTGTTCCCTAAAATATCGTGTACCTTAATAAACTTATCTGGGGTCAGAGAACAGAAAAGCCACTAGTTAGGCAGTGATAGCACACGCCTTTAATCCTAGCATTCCAGAGACAGAAATCCCTCTGGATCTCTGTGAGTTCAAGGCCACATTGGAAACAGCCAAGCATGGTGACACACGCCTTTAATCCCAGAAAGCCAGCCTTTAATCCCAGAGAGTGGTGGTAGAAAGCAGAAAGATATATAAGGCGTGAGGACCAGAAATTAGCAGCATTTGGCTGGTTAAGCATGTGGCTGGTTAAGCTTCAGGTTTTCCAGCAGCAGTTCAGCTGAGAGCCATTGGGATGAGGACACAGAAGCTTCCAGTCTGAGGAAACAAGACCAGCTGAGAAGTTGACCAGGTGAGGTTAGCTGTGGCTTGTTATGTCTCTCTGATCTACCAGCATGGACCCCAATAACTTGCCTCGGGTTTGATTTTATTAATAAGAACTTTTAAGATTCCTGCTAGAGTGTGGGTCATCACAATAGCTATCTTACAGCTTGCTCCCAGATACTTGCTAAATGGGTCAGTCGGAGAGCTCTCACCATAGTCAACCCAAATGGCTTGATTAAGAGTATATATGAGAGGTTGTCTCATGTTATTCCATTTTGGCTGGCAGTACCCTGAAACATTAACAAGCTTCTGGTTCCACAAATGGGGGTTAAGGGGAGAGATGCTTTGGTACACAGTCTTCAAAGCAGGCAGTAAAAGTTATGGCCTCAAGTGCCTCCAAAGCCATCTAGAATGATGGTCCTTGTGTTAATTTTCTAGTTTTGTGATAAAACATCATGACAAAGGCAGCCTATAAAAGAAATTACTTAATTTCCATGATAGCTGAGCAATGGAACGACTAATCCACAACCACAAGGCAGAAAGAGAGAGAATTCCACTGGGAATCACATGAGTCTTGAAACCTCAAAGCCCATGCCCACTAACACACCTCCTCCAATAAGGCCACATCTCCTATCTTTCCCAAATAACTCTACCAGCTAGGGACCAAATATCCAAATATGTGAACCTATGAGGGCATTTTTATTCAAACCACCACAGTCCTGTTGTAGTGGCCCTACGGTTGGAGGCCACTGGTGTCTTTACCTAGCCTCAAAGGAGGCCTACAGAGTCCCTATTCCTCAACAAGACAATCCTCTCAGTTGAGATCAGAACTGACATATTAAAACTACAGGGATAGCCCAAACATCCAGGAGACCCAGAAATAAGGCTCAGGAAAACTTTTTCTGTTAAAAGCCATGTAGTGGACATTTTAGGCTTCATGGGCTCTGCTGTCCTCTGTTGTAGCTACTCAATTCTATCACTGCAGGAAAAAAATAGCCAGAGGCCAAGGAAAACAAATGGGTGTGGCTATGTTCCATAAAAGTTTACAAACACAAAAGACAGACCAGATTCAGCCTCTTAGCAGAAGTTTGTGGAGTCCTGACTTAGAGTGTTGGATTTAGTATATTCATACAATCCTACCCACATTTATATCTATAAGATGATGGGTGGGTGTGTCCTTGTTTCACATTTTATATTTACATCCTACTTCTGTTTTCTACTTTATTGAAAGCTTCATGGAAAAAGGAACATGTCTATTTATCTCGCCATGGTTGATATTTATAACTATGTGAATGAATAAAAGAATCAATCAAAATATAAATATCATTAAAAGATTATATAATTTATAGTTCCATTGTATACTGTAACCTATGTTGAGCCCTAATTTTTGGACTTGTTCTTATTTTTTAAATATTTGATTATCAGAAAATATGCAGAAAAATACAAAATCTACACAGGTCCTAAATTTCTTGTAAAACTAAAGTGTAGGTTCATGCACTGACTACTGTAAGTGCAAGTTTTTGTCCTACCAGCAACTCCCAAATACCCAGCAGCCTCTTCCCAAATTACCACACAGAGGCTTATATTAATTATAAATGCTCGGCCAGTAGCTTAGGCTTATAAATAACTAGCTCTTACACTTAAATTAACACATAATTCTTATCTATGTCTAGCCATGTGGCTTGGTACCTTTTCTAAGTACGGCATTATCATTGTGCCTCCTCTGCATCTGGCTGGTGACTCCTGACTCCACCCTTCCTCTTCTCAGCATTCTTAGTTTGGTTGCCTCACCTATAATTTCTGCCCAGCTACTGGCCAATCAGTGTTTTATTTAATCAATTCTAGTAACAAATCTTTACAGTATATAAGAGAATTATTCCACAGCATGTCCCCCTTTCTTTTTTAGAAAGAGATTGAGGATGACCATTAACAATTTATAACCAATTCTCTTTAAATGAAAACAAACATTCATAAACAATATTTTGGGACTTTGGAGTGTGTTCCTAATTAGTCTTATCAATAAAAGTCAGGCATCAGATATGAGGGAGAAAGCTGAAAGATCAGAGAAGCAGAGTAGCAGCAGCCACCAGAGACTTTTTACCTCTATGAATCTTCTGACCAAAAAGGGGCCGAGATCCTGTTTCTGCCCTGCTTTATTACTTCCTCTCTCTTCCCAGCATTGTCTCTCCCTGTCTCCTGTCTGTACAAACCTCCAGACCTCTATGGTTAATGAGTGGCTAGCTCCACCCTCTGATCTCCAGGCAAACTTTATTTGTCAGAACACAAACAAAATATCACACAACAGACTACTGCTGCTTTTCTTTAAGGAAGGCAGAATAGGTTAACTCAAACAAACAACTGTTGACAGTAGAAAAGTAAGCAGGCTCCTAATTAATGTGTTTGCTAATGAGACTCCCTAGATAGGCGTTTAACCAAAACATATGAATTAGGTGTTTTTTCCTAACATATGTTCAAGCTATGGAATTGGATAGTTGGAGCTTTATTTATCATTCAAAAATTCTAAAATAACCTTGGTCTCAATAATTCTCGCTCATACAAACCCTCCTCTTTCTCGCCAATTCAACTCCTGGAGCTCCACCTGGGGCCTGGCCATGGATCTCTGCATCCGGTTTCCTCAGTCATTGGATGGGGTTTCTAGCACAACAATTAGGGTGTTTGGCCATCCTATCACCAGAGTAGGTCAGTTCGGGCTGTCTCTCGACCATTGCCAGTAGTCTATTGTGGGGTTATCTTTGTGGATTTCTGTGGGCCTCTCTAGCACTTTGCTTCTTCCTATTCTCATGTGGTCTTCATTTATCATGGTCTTTTATTCCTTGTTCTCCCTCTCTGTTCTTGATCCAGCTGGGATCTCCCGCTCCCCTAAGCTCTCTTTCCCTCAACCCTTGCCCTTCATTACCCCCAATCATGTCCATGTTGTTCATGTAGATCTCATCCATTTCTCTGTCATTGGGCAATCCCTGTGTCTTTCTTGGGGTCCTGTTTTCTAGGTAGCCTCCAAGTTTGGATAAAGCACAGGGACAAATAGCCAAACGAATGGAAACACATGAACTATGAACCAGTAGCTGAGGAGCCCCCAACTGGATCAGGCCCTCTGGATAAGTGAGACAGTTGATTAGCTTGATCTGTTTGGGAGGCATCCAGGCAGTGGGACCAGGTCCTGTACTCAGTGCATGAGTTGGCTGTTTGAAACCAAGGGCTTATACAGGGACACTTGGCTCAGCCTGGGAGGAGGGGACTGGACCTGCCTGGACTGAATCTACCAGGTTGAACTCAATCCTCAGGGAAGTCTTTGCCCTGGAGGAGATGGGAATGGGGCGTGGGCTGGGGAGAAGGCGGAGGGGAGGGGGCAGGAGGGGAGAGAACAAGGGAATCCATGGCTGACATGTAAAATTAAATTATATTATAAAATAAAAAAAACAAAAATTCTAAAATAAAATCTTTGCAACTCCAACTTTTATGATCTGCACACATTCCCTATTTTTCATGCCTGATATCCCCAGAGCCTATATGACACATCTGTTATCCTTACTACTTCATAAGAGATAACTTCGGAACCACCCGTGAGCTACTATTCTTAGCATCCAATCAGTAAAGCAGACCCAAAGACAGAACCACATAAACTCACTGGCAGTGAGATGGAGAGACAGCCAGAGAAGAAAGTGTCCAGCTGGTTAGGTGTAAAAGGTTGATCATCCTTCAGTACTAGAAAAGTGTCTTTATGTTCCTCTTAAGCAAACAGTTTGAATCATTTGATCATAAAGTCTTGACATAGGGGAGTTCATGGCTTTCCCATGGCAAAACAAAAGCAAATCTTTTTATTTGGTA
The DNA here is from genome assembly GCF_049852395.1 of Peromyscus maniculatus bairdii. Taxonomy (NCBI): domain Eukaryota; kingdom Metazoa; phylum Chordata; class Mammalia; order Rodentia; family Cricetidae; genus Peromyscus; species Peromyscus maniculatus. Next base: position 90,230,821 of record NC_134857.1, on the reverse strand, counting down.
GAGTTTAAGGGACTCTAGGAAATGTGTTTCAGCATGAGTGGTTGGAAATATCTATGATCAAGTGTCGAGAGAGGTCTAACCTCCATTTCTACATCTCCGGGTTCACACGATAAATATTTATTGCACATTCACCAAGTATTCAGGGGGCAAGAAAACATACCTGGTTGCCGTTAGCTCATGAAGCCCTTTGTTGGGCCTACATACAAACTGCTGTGTTTTGTAGATATGGAGGGGATCAGTGTGTATTTGATACTTGCTTTACAAGTTCAGCAGAGCCAAAAACAAGTCTCCGCACACTGATGTTGTTGGTTCATGCTGTCTTCTACTATGCTCCACTGGGAACCACCTAGTCAGAAGCATGAAGGGAAAGAAGAGGCAGTAGATAAAAATATCATTCTTATTTTGATGTGAAAGCAAATGACCTGTTATTTTTATTTCAATCTAAGGAAAGTATGAATTTCATGTTTGTTTTTGTTCTTCATAAAATGTGGTCCTATTGTTTCTATTTTGCTAAATGGCAAAAACATCTTTCTGCTCTCTCACGTTTCCTACTGAGCTCAAGCTTTTCCCACCTTTCCCCCTGTGGCAAGCGTCCATTAGTTAGTCTGAGCACGGGGCAAAGGCTGGTGTCTTAGTTAGGGTTTCTATTGCTGTGAAAAGACACCATGACCATGGCAACTCTTATAAGGAAAGCATTTAATTGAAGTGTCAGCTTACAGTTTCAGAGGTTCAGTCCATTATCATCACTGTGGGGAGCATGGTGGCATGCAGGCAGATGTGGTCTAGAGTAGCTGAGAATCCTACGTCTTGCAGGCAACAGGAAGTCGACTGACAGTCACACTAAGGGAAGCCTGAGAAAAAGAGATCTCAAAGCCTGCCCCCACAGTGACACACTTTCTCCAACAAGGCCACACTTCCTAATAGTGCCACTCCCTTGGGGGGACCTTTTCTTTCAAACCACCACCGCTGGTTAAGTTACTAAGAAAAGAGCAGACAAGGGGGAAAGATCCACACTGTTGCTTGTGGAGCACATGGAGGACTGAAATCACTGTACTTTGTTTAGTACCACAGGAAGTTCTTGTACGTCAGTCTGTGAATGGCACATAGCATTTTAAATATGCCAGATGAAGAGAAACATTAAATTCCTCAGATGCATGTATGTCTGAATTATATGGCGTAGCATGATCCAATCCCTTTTTTAAATCTCCCAGATATCCTAATAAAACTGATGATTACCTTCTGAAAGTATGACATGAATATGGACAGTGACAAATGCTGCCTAGAATTTTACCAAAAATAGTTAATGTAATTAAAGTCAATAACTGCAAGATAGTCATACAGTGAGGAACAAACTTAATCACTTCCGTGCCCCTTTTGAATTTCTCAATTACTTTAAGGGATAATTACTTTTAGAGGAACTATAGTCAAGGAGCAAAAGAAGATATTCTCGGTTGTGGCTCTTGAGCAACCAGTGGGCAGCTTTCTTGACACCATGCTCCTGTGAAATAAGTACTCTGTAGTGAGAAAACTGGCATATTTTCAATTCCAATTGACACAATTGAGGATACACACATAACTTACATCTACCCCCTAACACTGTGTGAAGAGACATCACAGGAGTGAGAAAGTGTCTGATGCTTAAAGTAACCATAAAGCTAAACACTGGGGGAAAAATTATTCCAGGCTGCCACAGATATTCTGAACAGAGTGTGTGGGATGTTCTGATGATAGGGCTTTCACCATAGTTAAATTTTGTCATTGAAAAAATAAAAGAAAATAAACACTTCTAGCCAAGTTTTTCTGAGGAATGCTTCCTTGTTTTAAATTTGCAAATTCCAGATAGGATGTACATGCCAGTCCTCATTCATACACCATGTTCCTGTGGGTCATCTTTAAGAGAATAACACATGAGGTGTCAGATACTATTTTAAAATTCTCCTTGGGGGAAAATAAAGCAGTGTCCTAGAGTAATGGTGTGCACAAAAAAGTGCCTGGGAATTACAGACCTTGCCATCTGATCCTTGGACTGCATGAGACCTTTCTATTTGGACGGTGTGATGGTAATTCAAATATTGATTTGATAGAATATACTCCACAAAGAGTAGTAAGCTAGAATGATGAAATTCACATCAACACTCAGTCAAGGGCAAAGACTGAACTAAAAATATGTAGAACATGAAGATTTGACTCCAGCAGCCCAAAATTCATCAACTTAGAAACATTTTAATACAAATGTATGTGGGTGACCTGGGTGTAGCATCACCTACCTCCTCACTGTAGACAGAAGAGGATTTTGAAAATACAGCTAACAAGCCCAAAGACATTACCAGTCACATTTTCATTAATTCAATAAGTACTTAATGAACATGTATAACGAACTTGTATCAGGCTATGCAATATGTACTGTGGTGTGTGTGTGTGTGTGTGTGTGTGTGTGTGTGTGTGTGTGTAACTGAGGGGTCTTTTCAGAAAAGAATGAATAATGGGTTAAAAGAAGTGAGCACACATTTATAGTAATGAAAAATAAATAAAGCAAAATTTTAAAGTCAAAAACTGACAAGCACAGAAAAACATATAAAAACATCACAATAGTTGTACCAACTGCTATCGGGAGCACTGATATAATGTCTCTTTCTTGATAACTTCAATTAGACATTTCTTGATCACCTCTTCCAACACCATGAGTTTTGATGGAATTTTCTGCAAGCAGAAAGGCCATTCTGCTATTTCTTTCATGATCATTGATGAAAATTTGTTTCTGATAACTGGTAGCTTGAAAGTGATTTTATTGGCTTCATAACTCATTATCAGGAATGTAATACTTAGATTGACAATTCCCATCAACTTTGGGAAAGTATCTTTCAAAAGAAGAACCTCTGTTTTGATTTGGTTACAGAAACAGAACCAGATCATATGGTTTTCTGTAGCAAAGGAGGGCAATAGTCTTCCTAGACTGACTTCAAGCACCATGGCATTCAAACTGCTTTCCTCTCTGGGGTGCACATACTTCCTCAACCCAGTGTTATCACAATGCATTCATTTCAAAGGTAGTCTCTGGCCCTTCATTATTGCATCTTGTTGTATTAGATAAGCAGGCAGCTCACTGTTTCTGGGAGCTTTGCTTGGGCTAGACCAGCCAGCCATAACTTAGCTACACAAAGCAATAAACGTGAGCCACATAAATTTATATAATTAAGTTTGTATACATGTGTGTGCATGTGTATGCTGTAGTGTGTAAAAGTCAAACTTCTCTTAGCTGAACCCACAAGTTACTTCAACAGGATTCAACAGAAGAGAATGAAGAATAGAAAGTTAGATTGATTGCAGTTAATGTATCTTATTTATTCAATTTTAGATAAAATAAGAACCCATGTGGACTTTTGTTAAATACCTCCCCCCCACTTCCCGCCAAGTAAGGATGGCACAAATTAGGATGAAGCAAACAGCTTTATAGCAAATGCCCTCCAAGCGGTGGGATGTAAGAAGGATCATCTGGCAGTTTCCACCATCAAATGGCTTTCAATCAAACCAGTAAACCAGAAACTACCACACAATGAATTGTTTGCTAACACAGAGAATAAACATATGGACTACCCACGGAAACACATAGAGGACAATGTCATTCTGTCTTGGCACATAGCGGGAACGGGTTTAATTAACAGTAAAACCCAGCTCCAGTTCACTCAAGCCAGCAGTTTAGGACCAGAGAAAAGAGCTTTTATAAAGGCTATATGCTACTTTGAGAAACATTTTAGTTTATGATCCATATGGTGGCTACTAACAAGGGAGAGATTGGAGCTAATTAGTGATGGAGTCCTGCTAGACGTTTAAAGTGATAAGCTAGAAAGAAAGACTTCCCAATTTAATCATCTGTGGAGGAGGAAGGAGGTTCTCTGAGCACTGTGAGTTAGAGATCAGAATCTTGTCCCTAAAAGACCATGCAGTAGACTGGGACCTGTCACCTATTATAACCAACCTTTAGTGATTTATCAAGCATTCACAGTGAATTGGTTCTAGGCCAAGGAGCTCATGTGATGTACTACCTTTCATGCATTTGCTATCCCTCTTGTTGGGAATTTTAGTGTCCTATGGAAATATGGAAATGGGTGCCTAAGGAATCCTAATGCTTTGCCTGGGAAACAGGTATGAAGTGGAAAGGTAGAATTTGCTTAAAGGACTTTCCGACCCCAACGTTAGGTTTGGACTGACTGTGTGCCAGGGACAGTGATTGTTACAGGCAATGTAGGGAAGAAGAAAACAAAAATCACTGCCTGTTGGAGGAAAAACTAACAAGAAGCAAGAACAAAGCCCAAAATCTTGGACAACAGGTGCAGCAAGAACTGTGTTTCTCCCCAGCTCCCGCCCCTGCACTCACTCTATGTTGTCAATCAAGCCTCTGTACTACTGGTTCCTTGTTTTCAACTCAGTGCTTTCACGTGTGGTATCTACTGGGTTTTGAACACTTTTCTTCTTGCTGCTCCTGTGGCTCCTTCCTAGAGTCACTGAGGCTTCTGCTGCTGAGCCATCTTCTTAAAGAGACTCGACCAAGGTGCCCCCGCTTGTCATCATAGTCTCTGCCTTTGTTTTCCTTTTCCATACCATTTAGCACCAATTATCACGATCTCTCCCTTTCTCCGTGTGTGTGTGTGTGTGTGTGTGTGTGTGTGTGTGTGTGTGTGTGTGCATGTATACATGTGTGCACACAAACATAACTTCATCCCTCCTTGGTGCCCCAATTAAAATGTAAATGCCATGGCTTCATTTTGCTTTCTGGTGTTCAGTATATTGTAGGTGTGTAAATACCTGTAAATCACTAGATGTGACATCTGTGTGCCCTAATGTGATGAAGGCTCAGCAAGACAGGCTGCAAAGATAACAGAAAAAGAAGATGACAAGTCCCTATACACCTGTTACTCCACCAAAGACCTGGACCTATGAGCAGAGTTATTCAGGCTCTCAGAGAAGTCTGCTTTTACAAGAAAGACAACATTCTCTTTTGTCAAATAAACTCCTTTCATTCTGTGAGGGGGCTGTTGTGAGTCCAAAATTGAGATTCCAAGCAACACGTCCTGTCCTTATGCAGACAATTAGTTCTTTGCCATGACCGCATACATTTCCCCCTCCTTGTCAGCAAGTCTGAGTCTTAAAATTTATCTGCTGGATTATCTCTGGGAAGCCATTTGTGATATTTAGGGCACAATACTACATATTCTGCGGCAGCATGATATAGATAGGCATGGTGTGAAGTGACACCAGCTAGTCTCCTCTGCTAAGTGAAAGTGGAACCAAGGATTTACATAACTTAGAAGTGGGCCCTGAAACCGTGATTCCTTATGCACTAGAAATCATTCATGGAAAGATGTTTCCCAGTGAAATACTTGAATGACAGAATGTTAGCAGAGAGTAATGAGCTAATAGTTTCCAAGGGATGCTCTATCCTGAGCTAGCCAGGATGATCACTAAATCTCTCCTGTTTCTCCAGATTGTCTGCAGACAGAGTAGGGTCAGGGAAGAGCCTGAGCAGAAGCATGAAAGGCCCTCCATTCTCTAACTGAGGGCTCAGTCCTAGCCGTAGCTACCAAGAATTCTTTTCTATTTAAATAAAAACAAGAAGTCTATCTCTCAGAGAAGTATTTCACAGACATTAGATGCCTCTGTAGCCTTCATTGCCAAAATCTCATTTCTTGATATATAACCCAAACTTAGACACATAATAACGTATGAAAATGTCCCCACGTACCAAGGCCTGGATATCAAATTAAGTGTTGACATTAGTTTTCTTAGCATTGTGACAACATATCTGACAAAGCAAATCAACGAAGGAGGGTTGTGTTTACATTCTCTGTTAGAAGGGATCTAGTCCATCATAGCAGGGAAGGGTCATGACCTGCTGGTCACATTGTGTCCACAATCAGGAAGAAATTGTGCACAGAGAAAGAAGACTGCTGCTGTCGTAGCCACTTCCTCCTTTTTGTGTAGTCTGGACCCCAGCTCATGTAATGCTAACACTTATATTCAGGGTGGGTCTTCCTGTCTCTGTTGAATAGCTTTGGAAACAGAGAGAGAGAGAGAGAGAGAGAGAGAGAGAGAGAGAGAGAGAGAGAGAAGAAGAAGAAGAAGAAGAAGAAGAAGAAGAAGAAGAAGAAGAAGAAGAAGAAGAGGAGAGGAGAGGAGAGAGAGAGAGAGAGAGAGAGAGAGAGAGAGAGAGAGGAGAGAGAGAGAGAAAGAAACAGAGGGAGGGAGGCAGAGAGAGAGAGGAGAGAGAGAGAGAAGAAGAAGAAGAAGAAGAAGAAGAAGAAGAAGAAGAAGAGAGGAGAGGAGAGAGAGAGAGAGAGAGAGAGAGAGAGAGAGAGAGAGAGAGAGGAGAGAGAGAGAAAGAAACAGAGGGAGGGAGGCAGGGAGAGAGAGAGGAGAGAGAGAGAGAAGAAGAAGAAGAAGAAGAAGAAGAAGAAGAAGAAGAAGAAGAAGAAGAAGAGGAGAGGAGAGGAGAGAGAGAGAGAGAGAGAGGAGAGAGAGAGAGAGGAGAGAGAGAGAGAGGAGAGAGAGAGAGAAAGAAACAGAGGGAGGGAGGCAGGGAGAGAGAGAGGAGAGAGAGAGAGAGGAGAGAGAGAGAGAGGAGAGAGAGAGAGAAAGAAACAGAGGGAGGGAGGCAGGGAGAGAGAGAGGAGAGAGAGAGAGAGAGAGAGAGAGAGAGAGAGAGAGAGAGAGAGAGAGAGAGCTTTATTTCCTACATGATTTTTAAATCCAGTCATGTTAGTAAAATAAGGTTGAATTTTGGGAGATATTTCCACCATCCTCATAGCTAGAAAAAGAACTCTTTGCATGCCTTACATTGACCAGGCACCACCCCTGTGTGCTCATGGGCAAGGCTGGGAAATAAGGGAAATGGGACGACACCATAGCTGGTCATGAAGAGGGAAACAACACACATCCTTTCAACCAAGCTCACTCTTTTTCCATGACCAAGCCATTCCTGCTTTGTAGCCCAGCCACCTATGCCGTGAGCAGGCCAGTGGTGGTTAGCCTCGGTTGTCAAATTGATTGAATTGAGAGATGGACGGGAGAGCAGTAAAGCACATTTGTGTGTGTATTTGTAAGGACATTTCTAGAGAGGATTAACCAGAGTAGGAGGCCTCAGTGTGAATGGTTGAAACCTGTGGTGATATTTTGTTTGTTCTCTAACAAATGAAGCTTGCCTGGAGATCAGAGTACAGAGCTAGCCACTAGTTAACCATAGCGTCCAGGCAGTGGTGGTACACACCTTTAACCCCTGCACTTGGGATCTCATATCTTTGATCCCAGTACTTAGGAGGCACAAGCCTTTAATCCCAGCACTAGGGATGAGGAAACAGGAAGTGAGATGGCTGGGCAGAGAGAGGAATATAAGGCAAGCAGAGACAGGAGCTCGAGCCCCTTCAGTCTGAGGATTTGTAGAGGGAAGAAGTCTGGTGGCTGACTGCTCTGCTTCTCTGATCTTTCAGCTTTCACCCTTGATATCTAACTCTAAGTTTTTATTAGGACCAATTATAATTTATGCTACAGAGACCCTCATCCAAGAAGGCAAAACAGGAAGGCCAGCATACAGGTTCTGTCTTTGCTATCTGGTTACCATGAAGTAAACAGACTATACACTTCTGACACCATGAGGTACTGGTTCACCAGAAGTTCAGAAACATGGAGACAAATGACCTCTGGCATTGTGATCCAAAAGAATTCCTTCCTCCCTAAAGTTATTTATGTCGAGTATTTTATTGAAATGATGTAATGGTAACTAACACAAAACCCAATCATGAGAAAAAATCCCTGCATCCTTCATGCTTCTTTACCCACCATCACCTCACATGTTTGTTATCAACTGCAATTCAGAATTCCACAAGAGCCTTGGTATCTAAGAACAGAAATTCTTCAGTCCTACCCCAAATTATTCTTTTTTTGGGGTGGGGGTCAAGACAGGTTTTCTATGTGTAGCTTTGTGCCTTTCCTGGAACTCACTTTGTAGCCCAAGCTGGCCTTGAACTCACAGAGATACACCATACACCTGCCTCTGCCTCCTGAGTGCTGAAATTAAAGGCATGTGCCACTACTGCCTCGCCCCAAATTATTCTTAAAGCATTTAGATGATGATAGCTCTGATTATTGAACCTTCTATTATGTGCCAATGGCTTAATTCTACTAAATGGGAGAGTGAAGACTTATATACAATCAAACAGGTAGGCAGGCCATCCATCAGGAAGAAACTTAGGAAGAGGGTTTGGGACTCTGGTGGGGTCTTCTTGCAACAGAGCTTGTCATTGACAAAAGCAGGACCTAAATCTAAATCCATATAATGCATCAATGTCCTAGGTAGATTTCTATTGGTGTGATTAACACCATAACCAAAAGCAACTTGGAAAGGAAAGGGTTTATTTAGCTTGCCATCATCAGGGAAAGCCAAGGCAGGAATTAAAGGGAGGAAACTGGAGGCAGGAACTGAAGCAGAGACCACAGAGAAATGCTGCTTACTGGTTTATTCCCCTGAATTAGTCAGCTGGTTTTATTATACAACCCAGAACTACCTGCCCAGAAGTAGTAATGCTCTCAGGGAGTTGGACTATCCCACCTCAATCACTAATAAATATTTTTAAAATGCCCCCAGATTTTCCTACAGGCAACCTCAAAGAATCATTTTCTCAATTGAGGTTCCTCTTCCCAGATGATTCTAGCTTCTGTAAAGCTGACCAAAAAACCCCACTGGGACAAACAGACAAAGTCTTAACAATGGTAATGCTTCATTAATTGCATCCATTATCAATATAGTCAACATGTTACATAAGTTTCTGTGTTTTATTTATATTTAATTCTGATTTCTTTTCAGTCTAATTTTTCCTCTTTCTTCATATATTTGCAAAACTGTTAAGAGGTTCATCTATACCTAATCCTCCCCATTCTCAGCATCTTGTCACCCTCCGATTCCCTAAGTTTGTTTTATTTCAACAATGTTTCTCCAAAGTCTCTCCTCAAAGAGGCCTACTGTTGTTACATCGAGCTTCAGTTCTGAAGGTATTCTCTTAGTCTTCATTCTTCTTTGTGTCTCCACAACATGTGCTACTTCCTCCAGAAAGTCTGTCCTCCTTCAGTTTCATAAGATGGGCCTTGACCAGCCAATGGACCTTTTCAGACGACTCTTCCTTTTTGCTTCCAAAATGCATGAGTTAACTCCTTGTCTGCTTCCACTACCATCTCAATCAGGTGATCCCTGTACCTGAACTACAGGTGAATTCTTAATTTCTACTTGGTTCATAGACCAAATACATTTTTTTCTCAGCCGAGTTGCGTTACTACGTTTTTCATTTATATCAAAGACAAGAGAGTTCTAGTACTCGATACTGGAAATGCATTCATCTTAGATATCCCCTTCATCTTTCTTAGCTGAGTCCTTTAAAGGTTCTTATGGATGCACTCATGACACTATTTCTCATGTCTCTCTTTTATTCCACTGGCACTGCCCTAATCCTTGCTCTCATTGCCTCTTGCCCATATTGTTGAACACATTTTTCTATTTTCTTGTAGACTGATATGAGAGCAGTATTTTTAAATGTAAGATCAGCTGACTATCTGTGCAGAATCAAGTTTCTAGGACACTACAATCTTGCCTTCTAACAAATAGTTAAACCCACAGAGGCCGAAGCCCCTTATATTAAATAGTGTATTTTTGGTATGTAAACTATAAATGTCCCCTCACAATTTAAGTCTAAGTCATTTCTAACACCCAAAGAAATGCAAAGATATGTAAATTGCTGTTTTATCTAGGGATGATGACAAAAAAGTTTTGCATATTTAGCACGAATATACGTTTGTTTGTCCAGTATTTTGGGTCTGTGATTATTTGAACGTCTGGTGGTAAATAATTTCTTTACCATTTATTAACAGGCAAAATCTATGCGCAAATATTAAGTGACAAATGGGGAACCTGAACTGAGTCACAAGTCACCGCTTACATCCCCTGCTATTTGATCCTTGTTCGAAGGGCCTGCCTCTTCCTTGGTCACATCTATCCCCTAATGAAAACCCTGCCTCTTGGACCAAAATGCCCCTCTCAATTGGCTAGCAAACTGAAGACAGAATTTCCATAACATTTCCCCCTCTTTTTTGTTTAATTTTGAACATACAGAGGGCCAGTTGGATAGTTCACTACATGATTATTTTAAAAAGTATAACACACACAAACTAACCATAGTTTCTTCCATAGCAAAATCTAGATTCTTCATCATACTTTGTCTCAATTAGAACAGAATCGGATTGGAACAAGCAATCTAAAAGTCTCAGTATTCCAAAGGAATGTATTCAATTTTCATGCTTTTAAATTTTGTTATGGGGTACCATGACTCTCCAAGGAGTCCTACCTTTCTGCAATGGCTTGGGTTTACATCTCCATAATAACATCTGTTTTTATGATCTCAAAGCAACAGAAGTGCCAGATGCAGAGGTAAGCAGCAGTAGATAGACTTCCTACAGATAGTCATTGGCCAAAGGAAATTGCATGGTTATATTTGATTTCAAAGGGCATAAAAATGTGCCCCTCTAACAAGGACTTAATAGACAGCAATAAGATGACAATGAATAGTGCTAAAGTTTGTCATGACTTACTAACCACTGTCTGGTCTGTCTCCTGTTCATCTAACCAAACTCGTCCTCAGCTACTCTCATCTCCATTTTATAATCTAAATACTACTTGAAATAACTCCATATTTCACAAACATAGTATCATTCGATTTCATTTTGTTGTTTTCAAATTCCCAGGCTTCAAAACAAAAGTCATCTATCCTACAAATCTTTTCTGATCCCTCCAGAATATATTAAGTGCTCTGACAGTGTGTTTGCATAGAGACTTCATTTACTCTTTTATGATATTCTTTTCATTTGGAGATAAAATTATTTTTATGTTATGATAAACAGTACTTCTCAAAAATGGAGATCTCTTTGCAAATAAGCAGCATGTGCTATTCAAAAGCCACTGCCCAAATATGTGCTCATTAAAAATAAACAAAAAGTCAGTTAGATAATTGCATTGTCTACAACTTCAAGTTTCACAATATTTGGACCCCACCACCCTCAAGCTCCTATTATGGTCCTTATCACACAATCACATTATTATTTTTACTACATGTTCATTTTCCCAGCCTTCTGCCTTTATTCTCATTTCACCCTTATCCTTGGATTCCTTCCTAACTACAGTTTCTATCTGTAAGTCCTATAGACTTTTCAAAGATCTACACAGATTTCAAAGGCTGGTTCTAAAGACAACCCTCCTTCTGCTCTGCAATCACACCCCTTTCCCTGAATGCCTGTTAAACTTCATCCATAGCCTATAATAACACTTTATCATATGAAGTGCTCAATAAAGGTTTGCAAGATGAATGTGGAATATTTTACATAGCCTAAAATTCTCTCCATTCCCTCCCCACCTCAGAAACAAGAAATGGACTTCTAAGAATCCATAAAATATTCAAAACCCTATTCCGTCCCCATTAACAAGCTGCTGGAACAATGACCCTAGAGTATAGAAATATCTATGTCAGTTTAAATGAATTATCAACAATCAGCATTTGCCAAGGAAAGCCAGGAGATACGTCTTATTTGTTGTTTTGCTGCATTCTTTCTTCCTACTGGATTTATTAATGCCCATATCATCAGAGCTATAATAAGCCTTAAAATTAATGTCCAATGTCTTTTGTAGCTTAAGACTTAATTTATTCGCCAAGCCTCGCTCTCTGGCACAATTAGGTTTTGATACATGGACATTTCTGCTTACTCGGGACTTAGGAGAAAAGGACTCCACATTTTGAATGGCCTCATAAATATATATTGAATTTAATTTTCTAACATGCAAACCCCATTTTCCTGTTGTTTGGAGGTTTTCAAGACTGGGAGTCAAACAAGTTCTGTATGTATTTTCATTGTGTGCCATTAATTAGTTCATAAATCAACATGTCTTAAAATTGCACAAATTACCCTAAAGCCAATATACTTAACATTGGAACATACAACTGCATTCTTTATTCTCACCTTTGTCTCACAGAGCTTTTGTTCCAAGCAATTAAGATTGTTGGGGTCAAGTAGACACCAATGAGAAGTTAATGATATTTCAAAACTGTTGATCACATTCCTTTGTTAGAAACAATGTGTTAATATGCATTCGGTATGGGAGAGACACGACACAGAAAACCCAATAGCACACTAAGAAATTCCTGAACACACTTATTGTTTTATTTTTTCTTCCACCTTTTTATCCTCTTTCTCCTCTCCTTTTCCCTTTTGCTTATTTTTAAATTATTGACCTATGCTATAAGATAGGCCTCATGCAAGAAATAACAACTAGTTTATATTTCCTACTGACTCTGACATATCTAACAAGCCCATTTGATTTCTACACATCTAAATGTCTCTTGTTCTGTCCTGATTCACTTTTTATCCATTCTTAATACTCAACATATTGCCACCTAGAAAAGAGCACACATAAAATTAAATAAGAAAGAAGATTTTCATTTTGAGTTTATCAGACAGAAACTGCCACTCCTTAGTGGTTTTGCCCAAACTATTTGAGAATAGTTGACCACTGTCAGCCCACATTCACCTTGATCAGTCAGAGTCTTCCACTACAGAAGTAGCAGGCATCCTGGCTAGTTGTCCTCTCAGAGCTCTTGTGTCAGAGGGAACCATTGTCTTATATCATCTTAAGAGCCCATGTCAGGCTTACAGAGATGTGATCAAGCTCTCAATCTTCTATGACATTGCCACACTCTGCAGTCATGCTGATCCTGCTGTGATTTCCATCACAAACATCCCCCAAGGCACTTGATATCAAAGGCTTAATTTCCGTTTGGGTTTATGGTATTGGGACACAGTGGAAACTTGAAGAAGTAGGGCCTATGGAATGAAGATTAGTGGAGATGTCATTAAAGAGGGTTGTGGGTCTCTCTGTCTTTACCATCTTCCCTCTGGCTTCCCGACTACGGAGTGAACAGCTTTGCCCTACCAAATCCTTTCACCATGATATGTCGCCTTGGCACAGGCCAAGGGAACCCACAAAACTATGAACCAAAGTCAAACTTCCTTTATAAATTGATAATCTTAGGTATTCATTATAGTCTTAAGAAGAAGATAATTCCTTTCCCTGCCCTTCCTCTACCTGGAACATTCCTGGAATATTTTTTTCTACAGATAGCCTCATATCTGACCTTCACGTTGCCTTTACATCTTTGACTACATGTCACCTCTTGCTTTGACAAGGATTGCTCTGTCTGCTATATTAAAAGTATCATTTTTAATATATCCATCCATTTTCCCTTATTTCTGTAGCATAACTCCAATTCTTCCAATTCATGATTTTTACCATGATACTTATTTTTTGAACATTTGTTTATTAGTGAATTTCACTTATCATCTCCCCTTATCTCTTTGCCAGTCTTCCTTAAAAACATATCTTTGTCTTTTTGATATTTTTTTCTCAAATTGGTGAAGAGAAACAACCCCAAACAGAAATCAGAAGGTGATTAAAATGAGAGCAAAATAGATTTTTTTCCCCATACAAAAAAAAAAACCCTATGCAAAGATCTAAATCTATCAAACCATTATAAGATGCAAAAGATGTTAGCTGAACATCTTTTGTTTTGCTCTTTCTTCATGGTTAATTTTCTATGAGATCTAGCGTTCCCCCAGTCCTGTGGTGTCTCCCTGCAGGAGACATTTCCCCACAGAGCTGCCTGCATTGTCAAAGCAGCAAGGGGCAGGTGTTGCACTAATTTGGAGCTTGTTCATGGCCCTGCCAGAGACAGCACACACCTTCAATCTACAAGCAGCCTGCCTGGCAGACGCCCCTGCAGCATCCCTTCAGAGCTGGTTACACCTGAACATTCATTGCCAGCAGCGTGTTTTCCTGTTTAGTCCATGTTAACATTCCTATCCAGATTCTTCTAACAGGCAGGGATGCTAGCTGATAAACATTGCCCTCCCCTCCTTTTCATTGCTCTTACAGAAACATTATTTATTTATAGCATATTGTAACTGACAACTGTACAGCCAGGAGGGGAGAAAATTTCTTTGTAACAATATTCACATATGATATTAAGGATGATTTTACCACTTGCAAGGCACAAGCTTAGAAAGGAGTGTGTTTGGCAGGAACCAGAGCTGGAATCAGTAGACAAAGAGGTCCTGGGGAGGCCCCACCATCAGGATATGTTGCTAAACCATCTCCTGGTGGAGCCTGCTCAGCACGCCTCAGCTTCTAAAAGCACTCAGCATGCTTCCTCCTTAATGTGACTCTGATGTATATTTGGAAGTGGAAAATGCTGACCTCTCTCATCTTCCTGACTGGGCCATGCATGGCAGAACTTATCCTGCAGTGGGAATGAGCAAGAGGAGCCTTTAATTTTCTTTAATTAGTCATGGTTTTCATTTCCATTTGAATGGTGTGTGTCAGTAGACCTTCATGTAGTAAAATGTCTTACCCTTGTCATCATTTCCTCTCCACAGTCCGCCTCATGCCCATGAACTACACCTTGGTGTCACTCTGGCAAGAAGGCTTCCTTTCTTCCACTGCCAGAAATCTACTTCCTAGTCCCCTTTTGTTAGCCTCAGGACAAAGCTGATGTATGACCATTTTTTAAAGGAAGGGGGCTACAGTCCTTCAAGACAATGATTTTCTAGGCACCCAATAAATAATTATTGATCAACTGCTTCGCCAACTAAGTAAGACATTTGTAATCTTGCCATTATGTTGTGCGGTGTCTGGAAGGCCACAGCATCCATTACCAGGGAGAATCCAATCTTACTCTCAGGCAGTCTCATGAATGTTTGGAGTCCAGAAAATGGGAGAAATTGTACCGATGTTGGTCTCCTTGGACTCAGAGAAGTCCTACTGTTCTCATTCTTTCCTTCTTTGTATCTCTGTGCGCTGTGGTCATAGCTCCATCTACTTGGGTTTCTTTGTGATACAAGATTGCTAGGTGTGCTCCTGAATCCGTTGAGAATAATTAGTGATGGCAAATAATTATTATATGCTATGGCCCATAGGAAAGAGGAACATATTCATTTATTAGTACCACCTCAGCAGCCACAGGTATGGCTAAGCTGAGGAAGGCATTTGTCTGAATTTCTTGCTAGTCATGTGATTAAAGGAGAGAACCCACTCACGCAAGTTGTTCTCTGACTTCCACACATGTGCTTTTACACACAAATAGATAGATCGATATATATATATATATATATATATATATATATATATATATATATGATAGATGAGTGTACTATCTCCTGAGCCTAATGCTAACAGCTAATGTTGATGCAGCTCTGCTTCTCTGCCTGATACTATGCTAAGCAACTCTCATATACTAACTCATTTAAAATTCATAAGGCCTCCAAGCTAAGTACCATCATCTTTCGTGATGATGTCACAGACAAGGAAAGCTGGGATGGGGGGGGGTCATGCAAGAAGTCACGTTATTAAGTAGTGAAGAACTCAGAATCCAATTCAAGCTGACATACAGAGTTGCTATACCGTAAAGTATGCAGTAGTGTACAGAGTAGTACAGAAATTATGGCATACAAAGCACTTAAAATTTGGTCTGTCCTATGGCGAGACTCAGTGCAGACAGGAAAGACACTAAGAGGAGGAAAAAGGAAGTTCTGCCATACACCTATCATTTAGAGGATGCATAGATAAAGCTGCATCAGAAATCCTTTTCTCTTATCAAATATTTATAGAACAACTGTTAAGACCCAGACCATGTTCCAAGCAGAGAGAGTCAACCTAGTTGTTGCCTTCAAAGGAAATAAAAGAAGAGTCATATAAATAGGCAAGCCTGTTAAAAGTTGTAAGCCTTAGAGCAAGATTGACAGGGAAGAGTGAGTGCTTGGTTTCTACAGGGGTATGGTTCAAGGTCAGAAGGAGTATCATAGAAGTGTAACAGGCTGTTGCTCACTGATTGGAAAACAACTACAGTAACAATGAGGGACATAGAAGTCGACATTTCAGAACCCTGTGTGCTGGACCTGGCAGCATGAAGGAGCCACTGACGGAGAGCTGAAGACTGTTTCTGGTTGCACCCCCTCATCAGGATAATGGGGGAATACTGCTCATGGCTGTAAATGTAATGGAGTACAGAGATTAAATCCCAACACAGAGATACAAGAACCTGATTCAGCTTCAATGACTAAATTGCACTCTTTGTTCTGGAACAAATATGTTCGCTGTAGATATGAAGAGGATATAAAGGCAATGAACTCGGGTTTACATTTCAGTTATAGCTATCATGGCCATATTACCATATTACCTATAATCTCTATATGGAGCTTGGTGCATTTGTCCCCTACCCAGGAAAGCCTGGCAGAACTGGAAGAATGCTGAGCATGACTTAGATGATTACACATCTAATCTCAGCTGTGCCATGGACTTGCCTTTCTCGGATTAAGATTGCTCATCTGAAAGATGGCTGGAGAGCTGCTACTCTCAGACTCGGGGGGCAGGGGACACAACTGGCTTCTGGGAATAGCTATGGCGGTCTACACAATATATTCAACACATTCCTATGGGAATAAATGAAGAATTCTTCTTTTAAAGACACCCTAAATTCCAGCTAGTGTGGCTGGGGGAACACATAGGAGGAAAACCTGAACATGGTTAAGATTGAGTTATTAGAAAATCAATAGTTTGGAATCATCTTTGAAGAAAGTTTTATGAGCACACAGATAATCGGGGGCTGGCCAGGGTGTCAGGGAATTGTAAGCAAACTGTAAATCCAGCTTACAACCTGTTTCTTATTTTACTCTACTTTATTTTATTCTATTTGTGTTTGCAGTCAATCATAAAGGATCTACTCTGTAAATGTATTTTCTAAAGAGTAACACATTTAGTGAAGACTAGAGACCCTAAGCAAAGAAAATAATTGTTTATTTCGATTGAAGAGATGTTGCAGACACCAGACACACTGACTGGTTTCTTAGTTTTTAGCTGAGGTGACCAGTGGAAATCAAGTCATTTTCAGTCTTGATTATGGGTTAAATGTCTCTCAGATCCACATGACCTTTACACTTGACCCTCTCCCACTTCTGAGTGATGTCCTCATCCTCGATTACCAGGAGCCACTGCTGTGGGACGGTCTGTATGTCAAATTGCTCTGATTGGTCAATAAATAAAACACTGGTTGGCCAGTGGCCAGGCAGGAAGTAGGTGGGACAAGGAGAGAGGAGAATTCTGGGAAGCGGAAGGCTGAGGGAGAGAGACACTGCAGCCACCGCCATGACCAGCAGCATGTGAAGATGCTGGTAAGCCACCAGCCACGTGGCAAGGTATAGATTTATGGAAATGGATTAATTTAAGCTATAAGCACAGTTAGCAAGAAGCCTACCACGGCCATACAGTTTGTAAGCAAAATAAGTCTCTGTGTCTACTTGGTTGGGTCTGAGTGGCTGTGGGACTGGCGGGTGACAAAGATTTGTCCTGACTGTGGGCAAGGCGGAAAACTCTAGCTACAAATGGCGCCCAACATGTTGGCAAGAGTTTCTACCTAAAACCTGAGAAAAGATTCTAAAATGGAGCTAAAAACAGCTTCCTAATTGTCTCTCTCAAATAAGCGGCAGCCTGCCGGTTTGAGCTACTGGCGGGTTCCTGGCGTGCTCACTCCATCTGCAGTATGGCGGGAATGAGGCCTCTGCAAGTGGCACATTAAGCTGCATGGTGGATTTAGCCTTTGCTAGTACAAAACAAAAAGAGGTTTCTGGGCTACACACTGCTTGGATAAAAGCATAGACCCAGGATGGCTCCCAGAGCTGGCGGAAAAGGTACCACCGCCATGTTGGGAAGCTGAAGTGGGCGGAGCCAGCAGCCGCAGCGCCGTTTCAGGCTTAAAAGGCTGCAGTTTAAGCAATAGGCTCAAGGTAATATAAAAAATAAGCCATGTAAAGATGGCTACCACACAGAGAATCTGGATTATGTTCTCTTTGATAATTGTAACTGAAGAAAAACATTTGATTGCAAAAGCTGTTGAGTTATGCCAAAATGTGTATTTTAAAGGTACCTTGACTTCAAAATTTGGATATAAGGATATGTTGCTTTGGAAAAGAGGCTCTGGTTTTGTTTCCACAGAAAGCCAGAGGCTATGGATTTGTTCCAGATTAAGATACATCAGGTTTGATCAGCCAAGACCACCTGAAAGTTCTCTGATGACACCATGACCCAGATGATTCAACATCCAGAATCGTTTCAAGGCAACTGGCTCAGACAATATGGTCTCACGGACTACTCCATGATCCTAAAATTTTCTTTGTGTCCCCATAAGATACAGCGCCCCCCTCCAGCAGGAAGTAGTAAGAGAAGCTACGCCCAAATTCCCAAATATACCAAGCTGACTTTGGAGATGTGTAAAAGTTAAAACCTTCCTTTTAAAAAAAAGAAAGGGGAAGTGCTGTGGGACGGTCTGTATGTCAAATTGCTCTGATTGGTCAATAAATAAAACACTGGTTGGCCAGTGGCCAGGCAGGAAGTAGGTGGGACAAGGAGAGAGGAGAACTCTGGGAAGCGGAAGGTTGAGGGAGAGAGACACTGCAGCCACCGCCATGACCAGCAGCATGTGAAGATGCTGGTAAGCCACCAGCCACGTGGCAAGGTATAGATTTATGGAAATGGATTAATTTAAGCTATAAGCACAGTTAGCAAGAAGCCTGCCATGGCCATACAGTTTGTAAGCAAAATAAGTCTCTGTGTTTACTTGGTTGGGTCTGAGTGGCTGTGGGACTGGCGGGTGACAAAGATTTGTCCTGACTGTGGGCAAGGCGGAAAACTCTAGCTACAAGCCACACTACCATCTGTTTATACTCTAACCATTCCATTATGACTCAACTCTGGGTACCAGAGTCTTCCCCAAATACAAATCACAGCTCACCAACCTTATTTAAATGCTTTCAGTAATGTAACATTCTGACTTCTCCACACCCTGGCCCTGCTTTGCAAGTCCCATGAGCTGTGATCCAGCTGTACTATACCACATGTAAGTTCTGCCACAGACTATTCCCTTCCACTCACCTTTTCTAGGTCAGGCTGCTCATTATTTCCCACAGTACATTCATTCCTTTGCCATGAATACACAGCCACCTCATTTAAAACAAAACATAATTCCTTGTCTGCTTTGTAGGTAGATGTGGCCTTGCATTTATTCTCAGATACAATGAACTATAAGAAATGGGCAACTTCTGCATCAGTTGACCAAGATGTAAGACTTTGCCCTGGAACTCTCTCCTTCCTATAATTGAATTTTACACATAGTAGCAAGCCAGCTGACGTTCCACTCACGTGAATAAATACCTATGGAGTCTTGGAAAGAGAAATTGGGAGGATAGTGATCCCCAAATAAGGATATCCCTGGATAGGGTTCTACGGAGCAGAACTTCCAGGCAGACTGACTGCCCACCTTCTGATTGTCATATGAAAAACAAGCATGTGTCCTAACAAGTCACTACATTGCCTATGTACTTGCGACAGTAGCTTTGCTTTGCACTGACAGATTCACCATCACACATTTTAATTCTGCAAGCTTCCCATCCACTGTCCACTTAGTGAATTCTACCTCTCTGCTTCTGTAAAGCACATTATGTTCTCAGCGCGAAGCAGACTCAATCCCTCTATGGCACAGCTGTTTGATTACATCACCAACACAGGGTGTTATGTGTGGAGTATTTGAATGTGTTCTCTACATCCACAATGTCCCTCACAAAAGGAAAAACCATTTTTTTTTTTAATTCTGTCTCTGAGTCTCCAACCCCAAGTTTACCATGTGTGGGAGATCAATGTGTTCTCGGAGACAAATAGACAAAAGCACCTTCTCCACTGTCTAGCCCAGCAGTAAACAGGATTCGAAGGGTTAAGAAACAGAACAGAAAAATCAGGAAAGGAAGATAAATGAGGAGGAAGGAAGAGGCTGGCAAAGACCTTGCCCTCCAGGTCTGCTGGGTTGTCACCAGCACCTAGCCCTCTGTAGGAACTCAATAACCATGTATTGATTGACTCCAACCTTTGCTTGTCATTATTGCTTCCGTCCACCAGACCCCCAAGGAAACTGCTATGGGAAGTCATTCTGGAGACAAAAGGCACAGCAAGGGATGGCAAGTCAGATCAACTCTTAATTGACAAATCTTCCTAACCACCAAGTAAACAAACCTACACTGCACGCATGCCTATGTTTAGCTCTGCGGCTCTGCTAATGGGATATATTTCAGTTGGTAGAAAGTCTCATACTTACATAACAGTTGTCAACTTAAAAATGCATTTCCTTAGTTGATAAGCTTTTCAAGCAGCAACTTCCAAGGGCATCTGCTTCTGTGTGTGAGCCCAGTACTCTGTAAACAGTGCATGTTGCTTATGGTAACACACACTCGCATGAGAGCTGGGAAACTCAGTGGCCTTTAATTATTCAAGATTTAATCGTGCAAGCATGTACAATCAATATTTGTTGATGTTAATCTGATTACCAGCTAGTGGTGTTCAGTGTCTCCATCAACAGGATAACAATATGACACATTTCATAGACTTTCCCTAGGCTCTTCCAAACAAGCTTATTGGAAGGATTTTAATCAGCTAATGAACTCATCAATGGCATTCAGGAGCCAAGACACTTCCCTGTACCTACAACCCATGACCATATTAGTCTGACATCTTGTGGCTACTAGGAACATGACAGCCCATAAACCCCACATCTGCACACAGTATGAGCAGCATCTTTGAATGCTAATGTCAGCATTACAGTCAGAGCAAACACAGAACTGCTTAGGTGGTGTGTGACATGTAATTATTTCCACTCATTAAAATGGAAGCTAGCCTTTTCTTTTTATATTTATGAGACAAGTTGGAACATGTGGTTCAATTCTTGTAAAGAAAAGAAGGGCCTTGATCTAGGATGAATGGCATCTGGCTTAGTGCCAGGTACCTTAGCTGCTGAACACTGTTCCTGTGAAGGGTCCACAAAAAAAGAAGGCAGACTCTAAAACAAGCAAAGAAAGAATATTTGTGGTGACCTACTCAAAAAGGTATTTTCCAGAAGGGATTGCTGGGACAAAGAATAAGGGCAAAGTCCAGACAGAGGGCTGATGAAAAATCTTATTTTTGCCATTGCTATGTTGTTTGGCCAAAAACTCCTTTTTAGAACCAAAAACCTTTTATTCAAAACTAAATTAGTCCTAGAAACACATAAATATAAAATAAAACACTAACGATGGTGCTTCCAATGGCTCAGCTTCCCTCGCCCTCCTGGGATATGTCCTCCAAACCCTGTGCTTTGAAGGCACAGCCCTGAGTATTATACTTGAAGTCAGAAGTCCTAGATTAGCCCTTGAGAACTAGTTCATGAGTCAGAAAGCTTTGGAAACCCCAGGGATTTCATCTCCAAAATATAAGAAATATTATTTACTCCACAGTGTTACTGGAACATTAAACGATGCTGACAATGAACGTGCTTCGTAATCACTAGAGGGGCCGTCACATCGCCTTCATGAGACAGTCCTAACGGCCAGTCATGCAAGCAAGAGAAGCAGGCTCCAGGCAGTGCTTTACACTGCCTTCTTGCCAAGTTCCAAGTCTTCCAAGTTCCACAGAAGTTCACTAGAAGTCTTGATTCATGAATATGTCTGAATAGCTTAGAATACAGAAGACCCATTGGGATACTCTCCATACTGGTTCATAGGTCTCCAAACACACACTGGATCATGGTTAGGACCTGGCCTAGGAAGGCTGGCTTTTCCTATTATCCTTTTCTCTGAGTATGTTCCCCACACTCCTTCATGTGAGATAAATCAAAGATCCATATACAATGCCCTAACAGTTGGCATCAATACTGAGGGCCAGGGACTGAGCACACAGAAAGTTCATGCTTAGTCTAGGACCAGAAGCCACATCTTCTATTACTCCAATAATTACCCAGATGTCCAGGCTGCCCGCCTTTTAAAGGATGTCACACATGATAGTGAAGGGAGAGAGTAGGTTCTAATTCCATTCCAAAGAAATCTGGTGAAGATGATATGGAAGGCAAACTAGAATCCCTCCTGGGGTCTGGGGGTACAGCTGCATAAAGAGCTGGGGGAACCTTTGTGTCTTCAGCAAGTTTAATAGGCAGGGGATGGAATCTATTCTCTACACTTAGGGAAGAATCAGGAACCTATTTCTAGGTATTTCTGAAGAACAAAGGATTCTGCCTCAGCAGTAGGATGTCATCCTTTAAGCCAATTATTTTGAGCACCCACAGCATCATGGATGTGAGACATCAGATGAGGTGGTGGAATGGGTAATGTTGCAACCT
Source organism: Peromyscus maniculatus bairdii (assembly GCF_049852395.1). Classification (NCBI taxonomy): domain Eukaryota; kingdom Metazoa; phylum Chordata; class Mammalia; order Rodentia; family Cricetidae; genus Peromyscus; species Peromyscus maniculatus. The sequence goes on along the minus strand of NC_134857.1, from coordinate 90,208,499 downwards.
TGACAGCCAGCTGTGTGTTATCAGTAAGCTAGGATGCATGGCGTCAAACATAGCCATCCTGATCCACCCCACAGGACCTCTAACACATTAGAATAAGTCACCAGGGAAAGATGGGTCATTTCCAGTGGAGAGAATAATGCATGTGATATCAGAGCCTGACCCCCAATGTAGAAATGAGTAGGACCAAATATCCCTGCAAACCTTCGTTTTAGACTGCAAATAATGTGGTTCTACTGTGCCATTAGAGATAATTTAAAAGAAAATGGATACTTAATTTAAAGATCATTTCTGGCAAGACTGAGCCTTCTTCACCAGCATTTGAAGCTATTATATAAACTACCAAAATCAGAACCGCAGGCAATCTTGTCAGTTAACGGCCTAGGCATTTGTGACTTCTCTCTCATTCTCTTTAATATTTTCTATTTCTTTTATTCGAAGCAGAAGGAGAAAAGGCTCACTTGCAAAAATAGAACACGTATCACTTGAATTTTGTAGTTTTTTTATATTTTTTTTTAAAGAGAAACTTCAGAGGCAACAAGATTGACTAATAAGGAGTCAGGGTGTCTAGGGGCTGGCAAGGAAGTGCTAACCATACAGAGAGAATTTAGGGTTCTCTGATAGGGAGCTGCAATGTATACCCTCAGAAGAAGCTATTGACTCACTTTTAAGCAAAATATGTTGGATCCTGAGATGATGAGAACACAGGCTAAGGGTGGGGTGGCAGATCCTCTGTACCCGCTGCACTGTGTGACCTTTCCATAGGACTGAAAGAACAATGGAGAGGTGACACTCCTAAACTAGTCATTGGGCCTGTTTGACTCACTGCTGTCCAGCTGTTCCCTTGTTGTTGATCCCTGCCTGGCGCATCTGTCCTCCAAAAGCAAGGGCGTGAACCCAGCCCGCAGCTACCACTTCGGAAACAACTACCCAACCAGCTGATGCAGTGACTGGCAGGGCTACCACCTGATTCATTCTCCACCACTTTTCAAAGAGATGAAGGACGCTATGCACGCAGCCCACCTGCCCACTCCCAAGGCCAGGTTGGGCAGCCTTGATTCCTACAGAACACCACAGGACTCCTCAACTGGGTTCTTGGCCCAGACTCTCTCTTCTTCCTCCTCATGAGAATTCCCTGTCAGATTTATTAAACAGCAATTGCTGTGTTCAAAGTGGGGCCTAATCTGGCCAGTTGGTTTTCTGTTCCCATGAGTATGTATCTACTTTCCATTGAGATAAGGGGGCACTCTTACATCCTCTGGATTAAAAGCAGGGAGGCACTCCCGTTATGTTGGTGGTGGGAAGATGAGACTTGAAGGTGTCTTCACTTGAGAAATGACTACTTTTGTCCTTTGGTCTCAACAAAAACTGCATTGTGGATACAAGAAGACAGCATTTCTAGCTCCTCACAAAATCTTGGAAGGGCATTTGTTTGGTCAACCCACAGCAAACCCTTCTTTTGGAATCTGCCTCCAAATTGCTCTTGGGAAATGTCTTTGGGCTGGTCAGTTTGAGCAGCTCTTTAAACTTTTTAAACTACGAGTCCAAATCAGTTCTTTCCCAATGTGCCGCCCATGGGTTGTGAGGCTAAGGACCTCTCAGTCCTGTGAGGAAAGCAAGGATGGACGCATCTCTAGCAGGGCACAAGCAGCTCTTGTGAATCCACTTGAATCATGCTACATGTTTGCTAGATCCTCCCCTCAATAACATAGGGTCCTTTCATAGCCTTCTAGTAAATTACTATTGTTGTTTTATCTGAAGCCATTGTGAGTTTCTGAGTTGACAAATAAACACATTGAATCAAAGAAAAACAGAAAAGTGCCCTGAACCACCAGGTCTGGAAAGGAACTACGATGAAGCAATTCTCCAAAAATCGATTCCTCCAATAGCTCCTTGTTGTGGGCACCAGTCATCCAATAACATTTCTCCCAAGCTTTGATTTTGCCATGGCTTCTCTGAGGTTGCGATTTCAGACATTGTTTTGTTTAACTCTTAGCAAGTTCTCCTAAGTAGAATTTCAGTTTTCTCTCTAATTTCCTATCTTAAATGCCTAGACCCTCTCAAAAGTTAGATGTACGTATGCCGCCCAAATGGGTTTCTCTCCAATATAGCCTGTCACATTCTCAGATTGGTAGCTTCACTCTCTGAGTATGCCTATTTCTCCTTTTGACTTCCTACAGTCCCTAAATTGGATCCTGATCTTGCTTGACATTGCCCACAAGACTGTAGGAAGGCATTCTATGCCTAGGTAAAGAATGCACCTCACCAATTTTAGTCATTTCAACATTAAGCACTTAGCCATTATGTGAACTGGGTTTGAAAAATGGATTTCCAATAAGTTGATGAAGATCCTAAACACCTTAACCCTCAGTGATGTGTCAGAAACATGAAAGTCAATAGGGTTTATACACTCTGGCATCCAGCTACTGTCTGTTCCTCCTTCTCATGTTGTAGACCGGTCCATTTGCCCTACTCCTGGGTCTCTCTTGCTCTGGAGATGAATGCTATACTCATGATGCAAAGGACCTGCAGCCTTTAAGGACATTTTTGAAGGGTCAGGACTTCCCCTTGAACTAACTAATGTCAACACTAGAGTGATCGACACCCTGCTCTGCCAGCCTCCCCACTCATTTTGTATTTCTCCTTCACACTTTGCTGTACATCTGCATTAGCTTACTTAATTAGTTAACATCTTTTGTTTACTCTGTCCTTTTCCTGTAGACTCATTTTTGGAGAGCAGGAACCACTTGGCCTGGTGCCGTCACTCCATCTTCTGTCTGCTGTGGGGCCAGCTGTAAGTCAGGTGTTCTGTAGCTTCCGTGGGAAGCCAGTGGGAGCTAGCAATGCTAGAGAACCATTCTATGTCCAGCTTCCTATGCCGACACTTCCATTGCCGTACTTAACCCTGAGGTTCCAGCCACCAGAGCACAAAGCCCAAGCCAACCATGCTTTCCTCGGTAGCTCGGTACTCTCTGAGAACCGTAGGGTTAGGAGAGTCTGCTCTTTCTTGTGTATGAGAAAGAGCAGTCCAGGCTGCTTCTCAATCATTTGACTTCAGCATGCATTTCTTTCACCTTTCATGCCTCTGGGTCTAAGTAAATTTCTGCTGTTTCTCTACACCACCCCAAATGAAACACATGATGAACACCTTTGGCCATGATAGAAGACTCCATGGGACACTTCAGAAAGTGAGGGCATGTTAGGACTAGCAGGGCAAGGGCAGGGGAACAAGAAGACACTCAGAGGATAAAACAAAATTAGGATGAATGATAAAGGAATGGCTCAGCCAGACCAGCTGTAAGGACAGCTGAGTCCAGCAGGAACGGGGAGCTGCCATAGTTTATCACTGTCCTTCCGCCCACGTTGGTCTCTGCTCTGTCTTTCTCATCCTCCTGCTTCCTGCACACTGGCCACCTAGATGGCAGGCCTGATCTCTTGAGTTCCTGTGACGTGACTTTTTCTTTTCTTTCCCCGACTAAGGCTTCAGTCTCTGTCAACCATTCCAAAGTTTCTGTAGTTTCTTCTAGATGCAGCATAAACAATAGTCAAATATACAAGGAAATCAGAGGTGATATGTCCAGGCTCTGGATGTGTACATAGGGGAGGAGATACATTATGATTTTGCTGTGAAATATCCTCGTAAGCTCATGTTTTTGAATTGCTGGTGCCAGCACTGTTATGGGAGGTTGTAAAACTTTTTGGACACGAGACTAACTCACTAACTTAGGGCTGGAGGGACAGGTCTTGAGGTTATAGACCAGCTCTATTTCTGGCCTTCTCTCTCTGCTTCCTGGGTATGGAGACATGATAAGTCACACTGTCTGCCATTGTGAACTCCATTATGCCATCTCCACCACTCTATACTCCCAAACTGCAAGCCACAATGCATCGTCTTCCCTTTGAATTGTTCAGCCAGGTACTCTTTCACAAGGAGAAAAGTAAACATCACAGGAGTGATATATGGAGTCTAATATGCTATGTGGTGCTGGGGAACTGATGGGAACTTCCACTATCCTTCTTCACAGTGTTGTTTTAAGAAGGATGAATACAGTAGCAAATAAAAAAGATATGAGTCCAAGTCATTGGTTGGTTGGTTGTAGTCAGCCATGAGTTTCCTCACTCCTGCTCTAATTGGGTCACAATTACAGGCTAGCTAGAGAGCATTCAGACCTACAGTCTGCTGTGGGATGTTCTGTATGGCAAATGTGTGCTCTGATTGGTCAATAAATAAAACACTGTTTGGCCAGTGGCTAGGCAGGAAGTATAGGTGGGACTAACAGAGAGGAGAAAAGAAAGAACAGGAAGGCAGAAGGAGTCACTGCCAGCCGCTGCCAGGACAAATAGCATGATAAGATGCCGGTAAGCCACGAGCCACGTAGCAAGGTATAGATTTATGGAAATGGATTAATTTAAGTTATAAGAACAGTTAGCAAGAAGCCTGCCAGGGCCATACAGTTTGTAAGCAATATAAGTCTCTGTGTTTACTTGGTTGGGTCTGAGTGGCTGTGGGACTGCCAGGTGACAAAGATTTGTCCTGACTGTGGGCAAGGCAGGGAAACTCAGCTATAACAGTCTCTGCCTGACAGCATCATTCTGACCACTAGGACCTCCTACCCTTCTTCTTTTGCTCTCAAGAAGCAAGAACAGACTCCAGCAAGCCCTACCCTTAAGCAGAAGCCAGGAGAGCACCACTCATCTGCCTTCACTAACTTCTGCCTCCTGAATTTATGGTGGTAGAATTTAGCAAAATAAAAAAAAAACAGTACACACAGTTACATTTTGAATGAGTAGTTTTTAAGTGAAAGTATGTTGCCAGTACTTACTATGCTCCTGAAATTAAAAATTGACTATGCTTTCTCTGCTTTATCTGCTGGCCTGTTTGAGCCTCATCAGGCTCTACTTGCTTACTCCATTCTCTGAAGCAGCTCCCCAGCCACCCTACACACACACACACACACACACACACACACACACACACACACACACACACACACACACACACATACTCCTGCTCTCCACTCCACAGGCACAGTCACATTCGTATTCCCATTTCCACTCTAACTCCAAGCAAGCCTGAGAGTGCTCAAGTACACGTAGACCTCTTACCTTCACCTCTCTGTCTTAGTCAGGCACCTGTAACCATAATCCTGTCCCTACTTGTCCCACCAATTGCTAGCCTCAGCTGTACGTGCCTGTTTGGTCACACTAGGCATTAGCCCAGCCCAGCAAACTCTTCCCTTAGCTTTGCACCAGCTGTCTTGATCGCCAAAAGGGCTCTGCTTTTGCTTATGTGCTAAATCATAAGGATAAAATCTTACCCCTTGCCATTCCAAATCCCTGCTTTCAATTCCCTCTGAAATAATGATCATCCAGAAAGAAAAAAAAAAGTTGTTTAATATCTTGTATCATTTCATTGTCCCCTCCTTTTGTGCAATTTCATTTCCTGTCCTATTTCTACCTTCCAGAGTGGTCCCTTGAGGTAAGATTGGGAAATCTCCAGTACATGAGTTGATAAAGGTTTTAGATTAGAGCCCTGAAGAACGCCAAGGACTTGTGGTATTCATCCCACTATTTCACTCAACTTTAAGGCTCGAATAGCTGAAGTCACAGATTTCTACCCAAGAATTAAAGAGCTGTAGCCTAAGTTGCAAGGGATTCCCAACACAAGACAAAACCCAGGCCCTAGAACATCATGGTTCTGAAGTAGGCAAGGTGAACAAACATCAGAAAAGCCATAACCATTCAGCTTGGCAGATGTGCCAGGGAAAACAACACCTGGCCAGGCCACCACTGCAGACAAAACACAACAGCTCTCAAATTAAGGCAAGAAGGAAAATCCTTTGTCATCACAAACAAAATGTTTGGCAATTGAATTTTTTATTTTTATTTTTTGGCATGGAGCTCATTTTGGTGGTTACAGATATAAACAGCAAAATACTTTTTTTTTTCAAGAAGCCCAAGAGAGAGCAGATGTTAATTAGAGGGAAATCATAGCAAGGCGGACTGAATTTTGTTTTGTCCGCATGTTGCATTTATTAGTTCATTACATCTACTTCGTCAGCACAGCAACCTGTGCAAAACAGTCTACACAAGTGGCTTGGACTGTGGAAGTCACTCACATGGTCTCAGGCCCCAAACACCCACATCTCATAGAAATTTGATATAAGTGCTACTGCCTCACCCCAGATCTAATGCATCAGACACTTTGTAGATGGAGCCCAGTCACCATCTTTTTATCAAGTCACCTTGGTTCTGGTGGCCACTTAAACCATTCGAAGACCACTTACACCATCCTTGTTGATGACCAAGAAACCAACCCAAAAGGAAGACAAATAATTTTCTCAAGGTGTTTTTAAGTATGAAGTTGATCCTCATCCATGCTTGCATTAGCACCAAAGTGAATAATGCTAGTCTCAGATAATAAGAGTTTTGCGGGGGTATAAGTTGCCCATAAACACTCAATAACACTAGTATTGCTTTAATACACTCCCTCCCCTTGACATCTGGCACCCTGAGGCATGGTAACAAGGGCATAGGGCAAAAGAGAAAGGCGCAAAGACAGGGAGAGACTGCCACATCTAGGCTTTTATTTATTTATTTTTGGCTTTTCCCAAGTTGGTGTAAGCAATTAATCCAAATCGTCATCCTGGGATATCCTTCTCCCAGCTGAAGGCTCCTACAATGAGGAAGAAAGTGCCTTCTCCTCCTCCTCCTCCTCCTTCCCCTTCCTCTTCTTGTCAGGAAACAGTAACTGATTTTTGAATGAAATTTAAGCTGGCCTTCTAGAATATTTAAATGTCATGGTTTTCACCATAGAAGACTTGTAGGTTTGGTTTCTGCCTTGCGACTATGAGGTGAGAGTGGGTGTTTTCTGTCTGTAATCTAGAGGGTTCTATAGTGCTGCTGACTTTAGACCTGGTCCCCATGTATACAACCTCAACAGTAGTTATAATTTGCTTGTCATAAGGCTCTAAATTAGAAACACACAGAATCGTGAAGCTCAACCTAATTGATCTGAAGCTCCTGTTACTGGTAGACGTTAGAGCATGATTCAGGCTATGCTCTGTAGACTTCCCAAATACAGCTTAGCATTAAAGTATGTTCACCAAGTTCAAGAATCAGTGTCCAGATTGTAATTATATGTATGCACCTACACATACATGCACACACATACTCCCAGACATTCACATATGCACACTGGCTCATTCACACATCCACATACACAAATGCATGTACACATACATAAATATGCACACAGACATGAATGCACAAAAAATTATACACATTTACATATATACACATGTACACATAAAGAAGCAAAGATATGTACACACATGTATAAACAATTATGTACTTTGCAATACGTAGTTTTAAATCTGGACTTTTTGTAAGACTAGTAAGATTAAGATTTTCAGTTTTATTCTTTGGTAATCAGCAAAAAATAAATCTATTGTAAAAGTAATAAAAACATTTGACCTATATCCACCCACCCCCACATACATACACACACTATCATAACTTAAAAATGCCAGTTTATACAACTCTCTCAGAAGATGAGATGTAATTTCCTTCCCCTTTAGATGTGTTTGACTTACTATCTCTCATTTATGAGAAAAAGCATCAAAAGGGAACGTTAGTAGTACTACAGTGGTGGTACCTGAGGCTTACTGCCATAACCAGAGCAACATCAACGGCACTGCATTTAAGTGATGCTGCTCTTACATTCCCTCTGATATGAGGAGGCATGAAAAACATTCCAATCAGTTGCACTCTACCCTAAAGTCCCTATCCCAGTTTAATAACAAGGGAGCATCTTACATACCCAAACTGAGAGACATTCCACAAAATACATGAAAATATATGACCAGTATTTTCACTAAGTAAACCTGGAAGATCATAAGGAAACCAGAGAACTGGCTTCTGGATAGAAAGTGGGAACTTGTGTAAACTCTGAGTCACGTATGTACCACTGTTAATTACCATATTTGAAAGTTGCACCATGGCTGGATATGAAGCTAATATTAGAGGAGGGTAAATGAGAGGAGTGTGAGAACTCCCAGCATCATCTTTATGATTCTGTTGTAAATCTCAAGTGACTGAAGAATGACTACCCAAACACACACAGAGGCCACACCACACTTTGCCAACTATAAAGACACACACTGTGACGCAGCTAGTCCATGAAGGTGTTGTAGTCAACACAGAAGAAGAAGAAGCTCTTAAATTTCCCAGGTATTAGCCCACCACCTCCCAAGGGACTGTCACATTCTAGAAGGCACATTAAATCACCCCCATCTTAGGGAAGAGAACAATTGGAACAAGAACTTTGATTTCAGCAATGTTCTTCCTGGCTACATTGTGGGGCTCCCTCTCCTTGGCTTCCCCTGCAGCATTCAGGGCACCTTTCTTGCTGGCTCCTGTGGAGAAAAAAGGGAAGGCCACATATTCAGTCATTTTTATCTCTTCCCGGAGAACCCACCCAGCTAATCGGCTTCAGTCTCCATTTGTCATAAACACAAGCCAAGGACATTTAAAATCCGTCTTTTGCTCCGTTTTGTTTTTTCCTCCCAGGATGGAAAGAGCTCCTTTACCTCTGAGGGTTTATGTTCCATTATTTCATTGGCATTGATTGCCTTGCCACACAGCCCAGCTTATTTCAAAGCATAAAATCTGTCCTTGCTATCCACTGCCACTGGAGTTTTTTCCCAACTCATTCTCAGACATCATTTCTCTTTTTGGAAAAAACAAAGGATCATGCCAGAACAGTGATCTTTCTCACAACCTATTTCCGGATGACATCTGACCCAAGAATTCTGCATTCTGGCTCAGCTGTTGCTGGTACTATCATTATACAAGTTTCCCCTCTGAGCACAGACCTACAGCTTCCCTGTTGATCATGAAGTGCATATAATTAAATAGACAGGAAATGTGAAAACAGACACCTATCATCTACAGCACACCTTTCCCTTGGAACCTGTTGGTACTTCATCCACATGACAATTTGCAAATATTTAACGAGAAGGTCTGAGATGGAGGAAATGACAAAGCCTTAGATAAAATGGAGTAGGAACTGTTTTTGGATATTTGCTCATTAGTTCTTACTGGGTTCCTAAGGCAAGTCAAGAATAGAGAAAAGGTGAAAACAGATCAATCATGTGCTCAGTCCCCTGAGAACAGAAAGCAACTGGAATGAAAGGAGAGCTGAGCTGAAAGTCCAAGCCTACAGGAACCCAGCAGAGACTCCAATGTGCTCAAGGTGCACAGAGTTATTTTCTGGTGGAGAAACTAGGCCATGCTCAGAGATGAGACTCCTGGGCAACTGAGGCTGATCTGTGAGACATGATCCCTGTTGACAAAGTCCAGTGAGCCATGCACAGCTCCTGAACTCCATGACCTAGCTCAGCAGGACAGTGCCTAAGTTTGTCTGAGATGGAGACTAATTTGCCTTTTGGGAAAAAGAAACAAGAACAGAACCATATTTACCTTAGTTGTTCAATACATTTATTTTATAAACAACATCTTAACAAACCAAAACAAAAAATATCATCTTAATTCTACTTCTTAGCAAACCAATTATTTCTACCTATTCAGGCATCCTTTTGGGAGTTTCCTATAATCAGTTTTATAAAATGCTAATCATAGCATTGATTTTTTTAAAAAATGTTGCTAGCTAGTTTTAAATGATAAAATACTTTCTGGTTTAGTTATTTATTATTATTATTTATTCTGGTTTACTATAAAAAGCTAAATTTACTGTTTTTAGAATCTATGTGCCATAAGTCTATTTATTTGCTAATAATTTATTTAACCTCTGTTAAATGTGAACATTGTTTCCAAATTTGAAAATATAAACTGAACTTCAATCTATATGTTTTTATCTTTTTCCTGAATAATTTGTTTGGAAAATTTTCTCAGAGGTAGAAACAGGAAGTTAGGAAGGTAGAAAAAGACACAGACATATTTTTGTAACTCATAAGTAACTTCCCCCAACTATTAGCTGTCTTTACTTAAATGGGTAGATAGAGAAAGCTGGAGATGACAGTGAGTAGATGTCCACTCATTTCTGTTAGTGTGAGCCGTCTATCAAATTGACTATTGGATGTCTCTGTTTAAATGTTCTGTAGGTAAGTTAACTTCAACATTTCTAGAGGTAAGCTTTGTCATATTCCTCCCATCTTCCCCATTCTGGACACCCCCCCCCAATCTTGTCCCACTGTCACAGACAGCTTAACACGACTTAGAATCATCTGGGAAGAGACTCTCAATGAGGCATTGAATTGGTCTGTGGGCATGTCTCTGGGGTACTGTCTTACTTACATTAATTCATGTGGGATGACCAAGACCAGTGTGGACAGCGCCATCTCTAGGTAGGATGTCCTGAACTGTGTAAGAGAGAAGAAATGGAGCTGAGCACAAGCAAGCAAGTGAGCATGCATGTGTCCATTCTTTCTCTGCTGTTGACTATGGATGTGATGTGATGTGATGTGATGTGATGTGATGTGATGTGATGTGATGTGATGTGATGTGATGTGATGTGATGTGATGTGATGTGATGTGATGTGCCCAGCTCTTGCTGTTGTGACTTCCCTGCAATGACAGGCCTGGAGTTGTGAGCTAAAAGAAGGCCTTTCTCCCCCAGTTGCTTTTTGCCACAGTATTTCACCACAGCAACAGAAATGAAACCACAATGCCCACACATCACATCACTTACACCAGAATCCTAGACTCACCCTTGGCTCTGTCTTTGCTTCACCTCTACTTCTCCACCATCAACCATCAAGTAAGTTCTATCTCCTGGTCTGTTGAACATGACTACTTCCCTACATGCCCACACCTCCTACTCTGTCCTGCCACTGTTATCTCACCTGGACTACTGCACTCAGTACCTGCCTTCACCTCTTGCCTCTTTCCTTCTTCCATTCTGGCTAATTCGCTCCACTAGAGAGATCTCTGTAAAGACTTAACTTTTGCACTTAAATTCTTTGTCTTCCTCTTCCCATCACATGACTATACATTTTTTCACCATTACAGGTTAACAAGTCTATTGAGGACTGGCTTGCAACTTTTCTGTTTAACACTGTGACAATTTACTCCTTATTTCTCTGAACTATTCTTGTCTTACTTTGAGTCCCAAAATGTCCTCCGTTCACTCTTGCATTAGACTTACACATGTCCTTATCTCTATAGATGTTTATCTAAATTCTGCTTACTCTCCTGAACCATCTTACTATCTGTTTCTTAGAAAGGGATCCCTCACCATCAATTACTACCCTCACCATGGCTTATTCTACTCTAGGGATATGTACTCAGAACACCCTTTACTCTCGTTGTATCACATCCATCTTGCTGATTTACTTATTTGGTACTTATTAAATGTCTGTTTTGTCTACCAGTTTATGGGATCCAAGGCAACAAGAACTTGTCTATAGCTTAGCCACATCTCAATATCCAGCATGCATTTGAGAACTAATAGATACTAACATTATACTTCTTTAATAAATGAAGAAATAAACAAATGAGTTAGACATATTGTTATACTCACTTTACAGTGGTTTCTAATAATATTAAACAGGATACTCAAAACATTGTGTTCCTACAAACCTTACTTTGAGTTCACGTCTCCAAATTCTATACCGAACTTGCATTGAATAGCAAGAGACTATTCTCGCAGTTGACTTTCTTTCCACGTACAGATAGATTGTTAGTACAACAGCAACCAGTAGCTAAAGGTGAGACTAATCTCACATCACATTTTCTTCTCTTCCCTGGCTCTAAGACTGTCCTTTTGGAAAGAAGTGATAAAGCAGGTGGATTTAGTTTTTATGTCAGTCATCATCAGCTGAGTGGAAGTTTTTTCTGTGAAAGAAAAGGCTAGTATTAAATTGATTGATGGTTCATTTTTCCTATTTGCTCCTTGGTCATTGGAGTGACACCAGAAAGGCTGCCTATTTAGACAATAGCTATGACAAAGGCTATTGCAGGCATGGAATTTGTCACTTGAAAATGATCTCTGGCAATGAGCATATTTGATAGATAGTCACAGTGTTAGTCAAGGCCCTCTAGAGGAATAAAACTAATAGAAAATATGTATATTACAATTAGGATTTATTATATTGTTTTGGCAATGCATGTTGGGTAGGCAAACAATGGCTGCCTATACACTATAGACATTTAGTACCTGGAAGTTGTTCAGCCCACAAGACTAGATGCCTTAGCAGATCTAGTCTGATACTGACAAGATAGAGAATTCCAAGATGGGTTCTAGTCTTCCACCAGAATTAAAAGGTCAAACATTTGGGTTCTGATATCAGTGAAAGATTATAGCACCAATGACAGCCAGAAGGGAAATGCACTTACCATTAAGGAATAAAAGTGGGCAGGCAAGAGAAACTGTGTGTTCTCTTTCTATCTGGGCCTCCACTAGAAGGTACTACCCACTTAGGGGAGGAGCTTCTCCTCTTTGTCCTTCCAGGAAATACCTTCACCAACTAGTCCAAAGATGCAACACTTAGTTGATTATAGATTCAGTAACGCTGACAACCCAGAATAACTACCACAGTCACCTATGATTTGCATGCTAATTCCTGGAAAATTCTATCCTAACTCATTCAAGAACTAGAATGAATTAACATTATCAGTAGGATTTCTTTTTTGCTTTAAATAAGTAATGAGAAATAATTTATGCATACATTAATAAATCACTTTTGAGTTTTCTTCCTTTCTGGCCACTCAATCCAGGCCTGCAAAATAACAGCAAACATGTGACTTTCATGCATATACCCCATGGTTCAAGGCACAGGTGCTGTGCTCTACCACCAAGCCTCATGCCTGGAGCCTATTGTGGTCATTATATTTCCTATTAAGCATCCCGGATGAAGATGAAGCTATAGGCAGAAAGAAATAATTCTTCAGATGAATCCAGTATTGTCTGACAGAGTGTCACTTCCCCCAAGGAATTATTCACAGCAAATTTCTCTATCACCAGCCTGACCCCCAAATGGCTAAAACCTCTGGATTTCTCTGGCACAGATGGGAACAAAAATCTGTCCCTGGTTTTGCTTAGTGCTGCTGTAAAAAAAGAAAAAGAAAGAAAGAAAGAAAGAAAGAAAGAAAGAAAGAAAGAAAGAAAGAAAGAAAGAAAGAAAGGGAAAATGGAAAAGATTTAGGTGTAGGTTTCTTAACTTTGTGAGAATATTTGATACTATTATTTGTTCTAAAATTTTTGAATATCTCTTTTATTTTTGAGATTATAACAAAATTATATCATTTCCCCTTCTCTTTGCTCCATTCAAACCCTCCCATATACCCCTCCTTTCTCTCTTTTCAAATTCATGCCCTCTTTTTTCATTAATTGCTATTACATGCACATATGCATAGGTATATCTATGTATGTATATGCATATATATTACATGCATATATGCACAGACATATTATCTATACATACATATATGTATATGTATATATATATATATATATATATTCCTAAATATATAACATGTTCAGTCTATATAATGCTACCTGTATGCTTGTTTTCAGGTCTGACCATTTTATAGCAGATAAGAATTGTAGAATGTAATCTGGTCATGGTGACTCATGCCTGTAAATGCTGTACTTGGTGAGCTGAGGCAGGAGAAACTTTATGAGTTTGAGGCTAGCTTGGGCTACAATGTGAATTTAAATTTTAAAAAAGAGAGAAAAAGAATTATATCCTAGAACAACATATTCATATAATAATTAGAATAACATGTTCATATATATATATATATAAAATCATTACTTCAGATATATAGATAAAATATGCTCATGGCTACAAATGTTATAATAAAAACCTAACAAAATAGAAAATCCTACAAGTAAATATTTATACCGAAAAGAAGTAAGACACCAAAAGAGCATAAGGAAGGATTAAGAAGGAAACAAATTTCCTGAAGCAGCCTGCCTACACAGCAATAATGCTGGTCCTTCTGTTGATGCTTTCTTCTGGAGGCTCAAAGATGACTTTCTATGATTTCTCCTCTGAGGATACTACATTTCAACCTGCAAGTGAGCCATGCACCCTACTTAGTTATTTCTCAACACTGCTTTCAATGGGTTTGCATCCAAAATCTGAGTGAGTTCTTCCTTTGTTTTCCTAAGTAGACAATGTCAAAGAGGTCAATTTTCTTCTTCCTGGAGGAAAAGTGTGCATCTATAGGCAACATTTGTTAGATTACTTTGCTGGGTGGAGGGTTTTGATAAGTGGATATGCCTAAGGCAAGGGGAGAATGAAGAATGGACAAACCATGGGGAAGGGATTGTTTTGTTTTCAATAATCAGTAGTAAGAGCAGGCTCTTAAGAACCATAAGATGTATTGGGAGTCTTTAGTAAGAGCATCCCCTACCCCTGCCCAGTACTGTTAGAAGAATACACAAAGATGCCAAATGTGTACATTTTCTCATGCCACGTCTAGTAACCTGCTGGTTTTCCACTACACTCTAATCCAGCAAAGCCCACTAGAACTGTCTTCAATGACAGAATAGTTTTTATCCAAGTGGTGCTGTTTCATATGGGAGCTACCTGCCATATGTGGTTTCTGAATTTTTGAAATGTCACCGTTACGCTTGAAGCACGTGACAAAGAAATAAAATCTTAAGGCCTCTTAACTTACTTAATTACCTTCATGCTTAATTGAAATGTGTGTGTTGGCTGAGATGCCGGAGACAGGACAACCAGGGAAGCAGTGCAGAGGCCCAGGGGAGATTGTGAGCATTTGGCACCAGAGGCAAATCCCACAATGACTAGGCTTCTTGGCAGGCCAGCACAACAGAAGAGACTCTTTCGGCCTTCCCGTTTATATCTGAAGACTCATTTTTTAGAACATGGAGATGCCATTTTAAAATACACCTCTAAAAAATCACATATAGAAATCATTCCCACCTATGGGGTATAATACAAAGTTTCATTGCGTGCATACAACTTGTAATGCTATCAGAGTAATCGCCTTATCTATCTCTTTAGGTATTTCTCATTTCTTTGTGTTGGGAGAATCCAAAATCCTTTCTATTTGTTATTTTTGAAATATTCAACTAGTTTTTGTCAGCCATCATCCCCCTGGTGTGTCATCTAGAACATTAGGAGCTATTCCCTAACTGCCCTCTGAGATGCATTTCAACAGCACTCTAATTTCTCCTTTGAGACATTTTTCACAGCTGGAATTTAGAAATTATATGCACAGTTCACTCATTATTTGTTTTGTTTAATAAACAGAGTTTACTGAGGATCTCCTCTGTGTCTCAGACACAGTTTCAGGCACTGAGGATGTACCAGTGAACAAAGCAGGTAAACTCCGGATGAAGAAACTCCATACTCTCTAGAGTTTGAATTCCAGAAACTGTAGGTAACCAGATCATATGCCAATGAGGAAGTAAATATGTGATATAATAAATGATAGGAACTCAACAAGAAACAACTGAAGCAGCATGAAGCCATGGAGTGATGAGAGTTCTATTTTAGATGGAGAGTTGGGAAGAATTGTCCCAGGTGTTTGAGCAGAAATCCAGAACTATGACATGAGTCCCAAGGAACACTGTGAGGAGGAAGTCCTATGTAAGAGCCTCAGAAAACACAAAGCACATTTAAGGACTAATGCAAGTGTGAAGGAACATGGCAGACACCTTTCCTGTGGGAGATGAACATGGCCCCCTCAAAGTACACCCTGGACCCCTACTTTATGATTCTCTAGATCTAGTCCCACACTCTAGACCCCCAACATTCTAAATGAGTGGTGGGGTACTTCCCCAAGAACAGAAACTGCCTAATGTACTGTTAGTGTGAGAGACAAACTCATTCACCAGCTCTCAAGGTCAGTTATTTCCTCTCTCAGTGGACCAGCAGAGTGAAAGCCGAATGCAAACCAGGGAAGAAATCTTCTGTGAAAGCAAGCCTCTGAGAAATCTGACAAAATTAGTAACCCAAATGAGGCTCCCCTCAGACGATATATGACTTGTTAGGTTGAAAATAACAAGGTCATTGAGTCCAGATGCCACTGATTGCTTGAAATTTTCCAACACAGTTTTGGACAAATGGTCATCCTGCCTCATCAGTAGCCCAGTGTCCTGTATGGAAGCGTCTGCTAATGATGGTAATGGACTAGGAAATCCCTAAGTTCCCACTGCCTCCTAGGACAGACTTAGAGTAGAGAGAGAGGTCGGGGGCTGGATTAGGACATTTCCAAACAAAGTAGAATGCTTATACTTTCTCTCTGTATAGGAGAGTCTTCTGGTAAGACCAAAGTTTCCTTACATCAGGTTGCTCAGAGGGTGATCTTAATGAACTGACATTAAAACATTTGGTAGAAGGAGGGCAATTCTTTGTTGTTAAAAAAGTAGAAAAATAACCATGGAGCCCAACTTCTATACATGACTTACAAAAACTGAAGAGTCTTGAGTAAAATTCATAAAACATTCCTGCTGTATCCATAGTGCTTGTCTATGATTGTGGTAACTCCACTTCTCCATGTTCCTTGCCTCTGAGCTATTTGATAAAGATGCCCTGGCCTCTCTTCTCAGTACCTGTGTTAGATGATCCCCTGTTGTTCATGTTCCTGTTGACTCCCCCAATTTTCTTCCCTTTGTCTTGTGACACCTTTCCCAGTTTCCTCTCAGCTCTCTGAAGTCTTCTGTTCAGTCCCCTTGCCTACATGTTCCCCTACATGTCTCATAAACACAAGTGAGCTCTGTGTCATGCGCTAGCTCCTTCTCTATTCACTCTTCCTGTCCCTTTCTCCTGATCACCTTTACCACCTGCCTGAAATACAATTTAGAAATGCCCATCTTTAGTCCTCGCACTATTGTCTGTTACAATCCAGATTAATCTAACATCTCCACTTGGGTTTCTCAGAAGCATCTCTTCTCAACTAAACTAATTATACATTCCCCTTGATCTATAATCTGTACCTCTTTCACATCAACTTTAAATCCTCAAATCACTCAAACCATAGACTGCTCTGTTTTCCTATGTTTTCCCTATGCTTCTCATTCTTGCCTGTCATGTAGGAACAAAAGGAATAGAGTGTTCAGTGGTATATAGGTTTGATAGAACCAGACACATTTGTCGACCTTGGGGGTACCAGCAATGAAATACATAGCAAACACTAATGTCAGGAGACAAAGCTCCGACCTCACAGGTCAGTTGTTAGGACTGGAAACAGTGCACTGTCTTCAGCCCTTCCTCTAAACAACTCCTTTTGTGTTTACCAATCCAGCTCAGATTTGCTGATTCCCCTCTACAGCTACTCTCTTTCCAATAACTGCAGGCACATCAGTTCCACACCACAATTCAAAGTGCTTTATTTTCTCCACACCTGCACCTGGCCTGCTGATTGCTCATGTAAGACATTTCCTAACCAAGCACATCAGTGCTGCTATAAACCCACAGTCCCCTGACTCAGCCTTATCCTCGGCACTGCCTGTTAACATTGCTGTCTCTATGGTCATGTAATATTGGTTTTCTCCCCCATGCCTACTGTGAATCGTCCCTATCCATTCTCCTGTTAACCTCTCAGCTCTACCCACACTTCCGGCTTCACCTGCCACCTTGCAAAGAAAGTAAAGGCCTCCCAACTGGAATAGCTTAAAATCATTAGCTCAAATCTGTAAGCTCAAACTCCCTGCTCCCATCCTGTAGAAATGAAAGAGATGTTCTTTATTTTTTTCCTACCCAAGACCAATGGCTACATGCTCATCCACTCAGCAATTTAATGCTGAATGTCTATGTGCCAGAGTTACAAATCAACCTCATCACTGTCCCCTTAGAGTGTTCATGCACAATTAACCCTCACTTACCTGTTTTAAGTGCCAGGGACTTATCGGCATGGAAACCAGAACAAGCCACCTGCCCACATAGAGCTGGAATTTCAGAGGAGATGACAATGAGCGAGATTAAATAAAATAGACATTACACCATGCAACAGCTGACTGCTGTTGCGTGCAAAACGTACTGAAAGTGCAGGAGTGCTAAAGGGAAAGCTTCATTAGAAAGGTGATATTCCAATGAAGGACTGCATACAGTGAGGAGGAAGACCGAGGAGATCCTCAGGAAAAGAGCACACATTCAAAGGAGAGGAAGATGCAGGTTCAGCTTTGGTACCAAGAACTCACCTGTCCTGGAGGGAGAGGGAAGGCTGAGTTAAACATGGATGGAGGATACACACTGTGATTCTTAAATCAGAAGGACCTTGACTCAATGTCAGTGAAGCAGACCTGTTGTGAGACTAAGAGAACTAGACTTGACTGTGTCAACAGGCAGGGGCGCGGAGTGGGGGGCGCGCACTCTTTGGTGATCTTGTATTCTAGCATCTAGGACAGTGTTCTGTAGATCACATGCGTAACACATGCTTCCTTCTCTGAGTGACATGTTTTATTTCTGATCTTTCATCCTTTTCTAAAGGTGTACTGTTGAGAATCTGAGCATGCTGAAGAGTTAGCGTTAGGGGAGAAGGTAGAGGAGTACGCTACAAGGAAGAGTGATCCTTGCTCTGAGGTCAGGAAAGAAGAAAGTCATCCCTCACCTAAGTCATGCAACACATTTATTCATGTGACATTTGATTATACCTCATCCCAGGGCTTAGTGTCCTGCTTAATGGAAGGACAGGTGTCATGCTATAGCTGTGAGGACACTCTGGGAGCAGCCTAAGTAGCCAAGGTCATCTCCACTGCTTTGTCACTAGGCTTCAAATACACTTATTGTTCTGTCTCTCAGCTGTGCCAAATCCAGTCCTGCCTTAAGCCCTGGTCATTCTCCTTCGGTGAGTTCTTTCTCTCTGGCCTTTATATTGCTGATAATCTGTTTGCCACCACTCCCTGACCAATGATTTCTCTGAAGACACTTAAGCCCACTTAAGTCTCCCTTTCCTCAGAGACAATGCAGTCATCCAGCTACCTCTTTGCTCTCTGGCAGTGTGCGTTTCTGACTTCACAGCTCATTTTTACAAGGAGCCTCTGCTTCTGCTCCCATTTTCCCACCTTCCCTTCTCTTCTAATAATTGCCTGACTGTCCTGTTCTCCTTCCACCCCCAGGAAACTGTTCACCATCAGCCTCCATATTTCCATATTTGTTTTTAGTCTCTACCTCACTCAGTCTTTCACTAATAATGAAAACAATTGACGGCACTCTTCTCTGTAAAACCCTTTCTCTTGGCGTCCTTGACATGATGTTTGTTGCTTACCTCCACAAAAGGCTTTTATTATGATTCAACTAAACTTGGCAATGCTAGCGATAGTCAATGTTCTGCCCCAGATATCCTTTGTTGTCTCAGTTCTTTGCCTGTGACCCCATATACCTCAAGATTTTGAATAACATCTGTGTGTAAACTAATGATCTTGACCTATAGCTTCTGCTCAGATGTGCTCTGACATAGGCATATCACTAAAGGGAGCTGCATGTGCCTCGATCTGTCACCTCTTTCTGCCTTCACGCTTAATAATTTGGCATTGCGGAATCTCCTGACATAGGGAGAATGCAGGGGGTCATCTTTGACTCTTCTCATTCTTTAACTACTCACATCCACCCAAATGCTATCTAAGTAGGCTCCAGATGCACTCTCTAATATAGACGATCCCGTTCTATGAGCGTCATTGCTCTCCTGCACTCTAGCAAACACCACTTACTGCATCTCCTTGCATCCATCTTGACCACCCCATCTATTATCATGCAGCAGTCAGAGGAGAGTTTACAAAGTGTACACAGGGATATGGCACTCATCTCCTTAAAGTCCTTCCGTGATTCCCCATGATTAAGGATGGAGCACTCTTCCTCCAGATAGAGGCCAATAGTTTCCTCATCTCTTGAACTTCTTCACTAGTGATACTGTGCACAAGCCTTTGCCATTCTTCTGTGTCAGATGCTTCCATGACTCTCCAAAACTCAGTCGGGCTTAGTCTCACCCTCACAGTTCTCAGACTCTATTCTCTAGCTCAGATCACCCTTTTTAGTGTCTCAGATTCTTCAACTCTTTCTCATTTCTCTGTCTAATTAATTAATTGATAATTTTCAATATTCTTTTCCATTAGATATTAAGATAAATAAGGTCATGAGTCCTGTTTTCTTTTGTTTATCACTATATACCTACTGAGTAGCATATGTGCCACATGTCTGGGAGATACATGATTCACTTATTGAAAAATGCTTTTAACTGTTTATTCTGTCTCAGGTTCTATTCTTGGTACTGATCATATAAAACAATACCTAATTTTTAAAAAAAGAGACAAGACTCCCTGATTTAAGCTGTGGTGGTATTGTGTTCCCCAATATATTGTGTACCTTAATAAACTTTTCTGGGGTCAGAGAACAGAACAGCTGCTAGATAGACATAGAGGCCAAAAAATGGTGGCACGCACACCTTTAATCCTAGCATTCTGGAGGCAGAGATCCATCTGGATCTCTGTGAGTTCAAAGCCACACTGGAAACAGCCCAGGCATGGTGACGCATGCCTTTAATCCCAGGAAGTGATGGCAGAAAATAGAAAGGTATATAAAGTGTGAGAACCAGAAACTAGAAGCTTTTAGGTTAAGCCTGGTTAAGCTTTTAGGCTTTTAGCAGCAGTTCAGCTGAGATCCATTTGGATGAGGACTCCAAGGCTTCCAGTCTGAGGAAACAGGATCAGCTGAGGAATTAATAAGGTAAGGTGGGTGTGGCTTGTTCTGCTTCTCTGATCTTCCAGCATTCACACCAATAACTGGCACTGGGTTTGGTTTTATTAATAAGACCTTTTAAGATTCATGTTACATTTAAGCAGTCTATGTTCCTGCAGAGAGAAACAGAAAAAAAAAGTGAAAATACATAATGAATGAAATATGTTTGACATGATTTAACATGCTATATTTTGTGGCCATAAATGCTATAGATAAATAGTGGTGGGAAAGTAAAGCCATGTGATAGGAGGATGGAATTTAAAGGAATTATCAAGAAAGATATAAGATAGCATTCTAGAGCAAATCTAGGTGAGAATAGAGAAGATGAAGAAAACTTACGCAGAAGTCTGGAGGAAGACACCTCTACCAAAGTGGATAGCTTCAAAAGTCGTAGATAGATATATGACTTGATGCCTTAGAGTTGATGAGCCAGAAGGAGGCCTGTGTGGCTAGAGGACAAGCCAATGAGAGACAGTGCAAAGAAAAGATACAGAAATGATGCACATGGGGCTTGGTAGGTCTGTGGAGCTTACTCCTGAGGGTAATGGAAGCTGCTACAGGTTTTCAGCACAATGACCTGAGTTTCAGCAACCTTACTTAGATTATAACTCTGTTGTGATTAGACTAAACAATAGAAAATGTAAGAGCCAGTGGACCAGAGAGTAGGCCTCTGCAGTAATCCAGCTGACATGTAATATTAATTCCAAGCAGGGTGATGGCAGAGAGACTGAATGAGCAGCAGACTTTGAAGTGAGAGATGACAGGTTCTTTGGACAGATGACATGTTGCAATCTTTCTTTAGAGGACTCAGTCATGGTTCTAAAGATTTGGGGTTGAGCCAATAGATAAGAAGAATTGCATTAACTGAAATGAATAAACTACACAGGAGTAGGCTTGAGCATATTAATTTAGGCAGTGTACTAACTAACAGTCAAGACATCTCATGCTGATCAGAGTTATATTTTTAAATTAAGCTATCAGTTGTCAAAATGGCTGATGCATCTTAGAATTAGCTTCATTCCTTTCAGACACAGGTTTTGGCTTGATCCCAAATCTCATAGATGCCATAAAATCAGTCTTCGAGGATATTTTAGTGGAGTCTATGGAGCCAGATCTTTAGAACTGCTGCTGTCTCCATATTTACTCTGAGCATGTTTTTCAAAATTCTAATAAGCAAAACACTCCTGCTTATGCAGAAGGCTTGGAGCTACGTCTTCCAACTAAAGCTTCCCAAACTCATAAGTATTAGACAAGGTTTTCTTGGACAGAGCATGTGCCAGGTCCTCTGATAAACCATCTGCTAGGGATCTGTCCCTCTATAGCACTGAGCCAAGAGCTCCAGATGGGGCTGTGAAAGGACTCCAGTCTGGATGAAGAAGGCAAAGGAATAACTATGGGCATGTGTTCAAATCATTGTGCCTGGGCCACCAAGGACATCATCAGATAATGTCCTTTCAGGCCCTCTCAAAGTAGTGAAATAACTATTGACCTAAAGATGGGACACCTAAATCCATTATGTCCCTAAAACAAATTTTGTGGGTAAATTGAGAGTAGATGTCACCTTACAAGTAACATTTTTGTTTGTTTGTTTGTTTGTTTGTTTGTTTGTTTTGTTTTGTTTTGTTTAATTACAAAATCCCAACCTGAAAAACGACAAAATCTTTTCCTTGAGTCTACAGTGCTAAATGAGTGAAACATTTCTTCCCTTAAAATAACTTGCTTGCTAAGGAAAAAGATATGCAAATTTTTCAGACTCAGAAGTGCATCTGAGGAAAACAGCCAACCTCCACAGACAGTCCATCACCCACCTGCAAGGTTTTATGAGAAACCTTCGGTCGATTAAAAAATGTAATGCCTCAATTTAAGAAGATTCATCCCCTCCTGCATGTGCCCACCCACAGAGCCAAGACTCTGGGTAAGTGCTCATGGCATCCGGGCCTGTGCCACCATTTGCTGTGTCCGTACTTGAATACGGCAATCGTATTTCCTTGTGCTCAGCACAAGAGTGCTCGATGGATTACCAGCTAGGGTTCTTTGTCCTAAATCAGCTCAGAGAACCAATCACTGACAAGGTTTTCAAGCTCTTTACCACTAACACCAACAAAATCAGAAGACACTTCCTCAAAGTAGCACCTTGGAGACAATAACACACATTAGAAAGGTGCAGTCATACAGGCTCGCCTTTTAGAAATTCTTTCATTTAGAATAGGTAGATAATGCTAGAAATGTAAGAACAGAGGAAGTAATTTGTTAATACACTTACTAAAAAATAAGGTATTCCCTTGTCTATCTAGGCCTTGAAAAGCAATAGAATTAGTTCCAAGTAGATTCTATCCCCAGTACTTAGGACAGAGATTCAAATAGGAATGAAATACATTAAGATCTTAGAGAGTTATTTACAAAATCCATACTGGCTTCTAACAAACCTGGAAATTATTTTATGTTAACACATTAATTAATTTTGGTGTTTTTTTTTTGTTTTTTTTTTTTGTTTTTTTGTGTGTGTGTGTGTGTGTACATGTGTGAAGTCCAGAGAAGGATGTCAGGTGTCCCGTTTCATCACTCCCCATTGGGGTTGATATATTGTGCACCTTAATAAACTTATCTGGGGTCAGAGGACAGAACAGCTGCTGGATAGACACAGAGGCCAGAAAATGGTAGCACTCACATCTTTAATCCTAGCAATCTGGAGGCAGAGATCCATCCAGATCTCTGTGATTCCAAAGCCACACTGGAAACAGCCAGGCATGGTGACACATGCCTTTAATCCCAGGAAGTGATGGCAGGAAGCAGAAAAGTATATAAGGAGTGATGACCAGGAACTAGAGCCTCTTTAAGCTTTTAGGCTTTTAATGGCAGTTCAGCTGAAATCCATTTGGATGAGGACTCAGAGGCTTCCAGTTTGAGAAAATAAGATCAGCTGAGGAATTGGCAAGATGAAGTTGGATGTGGCTTGTTCTGCTTCTCTGATCTTCCAGCATTCACCCCAATACCTGGCTCCGGGTTTGTTTTTATTAAAAAGACCTTTTAAGACTCGTGCGTTTCGTTTCATCACTCCCCATCTTATTTTCTTTGAGACGGGGTCTCTTGTTGAACCTGGAGTTCACTGTCTCTCAATTAGGCTAACTGACCAGCAAGCCTCACTGATCCACTGGTCTCCCTACTCCCTAAAATCCAGAACTGATGTTACATGAGCCCACAGCCATCCCTGGCTTCTTAACGTGGGTGCTAGGGATCAGATGCAGATCTTTCTGCTTGTATAGAAATTTCTCTTACCACCTGAGCCATCTTACCACCCCCAAACTGGAAATTCTGACTTGCCTCTAGATAAAAAGAGGGAGTGCATTGAGAGAAATAAAAATGTTGTGAGCGGGCATGTTACTCATCTTGATGTACATTCATAACTTGCCTGTGACTGTGGATGGCAGCAAACCATCAGGTTATAGCAGAGGGCGGTCCTCTCCGGGCCATGGGCTACCTGGGTGATCTCAAGCAAGAAAGTCTTTTGTGCCTCAGCCTCTTCATCTGTAAAGTGGGCCACCATAGTTCATATTTTAACACAAAGTAAAGATTAAATGACTCAATATATACAAAGCACTTTACCTAGTACCTGGCCCAGAATGAGCAGAGCACAAGTTTGGCTACTGTGGATTATCAGCTTATTGCCATAAACCTGGGCTCTGTATTTATCCTTTCAAAGTACCAGGTTAGAACAAGTTTCACAGGGTGCGTGGGAGAGCTCAGTGGTTGTTACCATGAAGAGGCCTATTAAACTTGGGCAGGACAGAATACCAGAGAGCACAGGTTGGGCACATTGTAATCCCTGCTGTGACCGGGAAGACGACCTGGAAGGGCTTTCTGGTTCTATGCTGAGAAGTTATTTCCAACACCTTTTTTGTGTGTCTTATATAGAAATTGAAATACAATAATAACACACCCACCAATAGAAATAAATTCAAATGATTTTGGCATCAACACATGGAGTCAGAGAAAAACATGAATTCCTATATCAGTTTATTTCTAATTTGCTGATGTTTTAGGATAGATACAGCACATTTAATTTCTGTTCATTTTAATGTTTTATTAGGTTCGGCTACATAAAATCGCACGTTTGTGGGTGTAATAAGATATAATATCAGCACTTTTCATAGAGGTCAGTTTATAATATGCCCTGGACCTTGCTATTCCAAGAACTACATTTTAATTGTTATTTTTTCATACTTTATGCTCTGTATGAAATTATTAAAGGGCATATTTTAAAAGATGTATGTGAATAAAGACATTTCAGGGTTGACCTTAGGTTGCATAAAGATCGAGTTTGTAAAAAACTACCAACGATTTTGTCTCACTCATACATAGCACTGCTAAAATTGGATGTGCCTCCTGAGAACACCTATTTCAGACTCTCCTTATGATGAGTTAACAGGGGTCCTGAGGGGTGAATTTATTTACCCACGGTCACAGTTAGAAAGTATCAGAGTCAAAAATAGCTCTCCCATTCCTCAGCTCCTATTCAGCTCCTCTTGTTTGAAAATCGAATCTCCATTGTCAGGAATCTTGTCAGGCTTTGTTCCTAAGGAAGCCAGAGGCATGGTGTCAAAGACCTGGGGTGTGAGCAGGTGGGATCTGAATTGAATGCTGAGATGCACTTTACTAGAGTCTTTAACTAGATGCTTGATTCCGGGCAGAAGTAATGACAAGAATAATCATCTGTGTCTGAGAATGCTCAACCCTCTAAGATGGGTGACAGTGCTGTCATAGACAAGAAATGTGGAACAGGAGGTCAGAAGGGCATCTGTGATGCTCTCACGTGAGCAAGGTGCCTAGGGCCTTCTCTGTCTTATAAGGAAGCACATGGGTTCAGAGATGTAGGCAGCTGCAAGACACAGGTGTGTGGACATCATCATTGGGAAGTGGGCTTCCTTCCTGCCATATTCCAAGTTTCAATTTATTATATTCTACTGAGAGATATTAATGAAAGAAACCTGAGCTCCAGGGAAATTCAGAATTTAAGAAAGTCAATCCTGATAAGAAGCATTATGGACAAATAGCTTGCCTAAGCTTGAGCACCTGACCCAATAACTGTACAGCAAAAGAAAAAAATAGGCATATTGAGATTGGCTTAAGCAAATCACCAGTTGCTCTGAAAGCAGATGATGCTCAGGTCTCCCTAGCTGACTGCAGGGGATTGGGGCCACTTTGGATGCCAATATCTACAAGAACCCAACATAAAATGATGGATATTTGCATGTATCCTATAAACATCATTCTACATACTTCAAAGCGTTCCTAGATTACATATAATACCAAATACAGTATAAATGCTATGTGGGTAGTTGTACTGTTTGAGTTAGGAACAATAGCAAGAAGAAAAGTCTACACATGATCTGATCAAACATATTTCTTTGCAAATATATATTTATGTTAATGCATTTATTCATTCAAAAACAAACATTTGCTAAATACATATTTTTATTAACACTTCATTGAAACTTTGCCACTAGCTGGGTGATGGTGGCCCACGCCTTTAATCCCAGGACTCAGGAGGCAGAGCCAGGCGAATCTCTGTGAGTTCGAGGCCAACCTGGTCTACAGAGAGAGATCCAGGACAGGCATCAAAACTACACAGAGAAACCCTGTCTCATAAAACCAAACCAAAACAAACAAACAAAAAAAAAAAAACTTTGCCACTAATTTTGAGGACCAGCAATAAGTGAGTTAAGAGTGTCTAAAATAATATCCTAACAAAATGTAGATTCTTTTAGAAGATAAAAGAGAAAAATAGTGGCTAGGTAGTCAGTCAACAGATATTTGAAGCACTGGCTTAGGTTTGGCTATGCCAAAGTTTACTCAACAACTTCTCAGCTAATGAATATTAAGGTTCATCCTGACTTTTAAGACTGGCAGGTGCTCTTGTAATGAACACTTTTGTGGCTCTATGTTTGTGTACATCCATGAAGATGTTCCTCTTGCATGAAGATCAGGGTAATTTCCTGACACTAGGTTCCAGAGTCATGGCACACCAAGGTTTGACTGTTCTTGGTAAAACTTATTCTAGAAAGTTTATTTCTCAGGATTCATACCTTCATAATCATGTTAGGTGTGCACCCATGAGTGTTTGTGTGTGTGCGCATGCGCGCGTGTGTGTGCGTGCATATGTGTGTGTGTGTGTGTGTGTGTGTGTACAAAAATACACACACACAAACACATATGCTCATTATTTATAAATATATGCTATATATGTGTATAATTTGATAGGTAAGTTTCTCAGATAACATTTTATAGTCATGTTCCAAGGACACATAAAGATATAGCATATTTTCACAGAGCTGCATTTCTTTCAAATGTATAAAATGTGGTTATTTTTATGTTTCATAATATTATGGCTCACAATGAAGTCTATATGAACTCCATCAGTGAAACAGGACACTACAAATGAATATTTTGCTTATGAAGGAATGCATCTCTCTTCTCCTCCACTCCAATACTTCTCTCAAGTTCTAGAATTACAATCTTACTTTCCTACATAGGAAGAAATAAGGTAGAAACTTTCAGAAGTAAACTTCTTAATAGGTACTGGTTTTTGGTTTATATGTGAGACTCTGTGCACACACTTACACAGCATATGCATGGAGGAGACCCTGGAGACTGAGCGTGCTTTGGGTCCCTTGGAACTGGAGCTACAGGCAGTTATGAGCCTCCATGTGGGTATTAGCAACCCTATCCTGGTTCTCTGAAAGAATAGTATGGAATTTTAATTGCAGAGCCATCTTTCCAGCCCCAAATGGTTTGTTTTTTAACCAGGATCCTCTTCCTTCTGAAGGTGCAAGAAGATGGTTATGGCCTTTCATGCAATAATTTTATTCAGTAGCATAGAGTAGGAAAAAGACCAAAGGTGGACAAGATCCTAAAGCAGACATCGGCAGACAGTAACCAAGTGGTTTGGTCAAGGACAAACAAATTACCCCAGAGGTGTTATGACAGAACCGTGACCTACCATTCCTAGTGACAGGCAGAATCAAGGGATCCAGTTCTTAGTCATGGGAAATCCCAGCCTGCCATTGCCAACAGATGGGCAGGGAGATGAAGCTGAGCTTCTGCCTACCCTATGCCAGAGGGAAATCTTGTTAATTCCCAGCACAAATCATTCCACATAGACTTTCTGCATTATTGAATGCCATTTCTTTGATTAAAATGGCTTGAATTGTTTTTCTCATTAGAATCATTTGATATTTAGAATGCTGTGACATTCAATGAAAACACTAAAGTTGAAAGAGGAAAAGGCAATATCCAATTTAATTTACTTAAGAAGACCAGGAATCACTGTGTAGGCATCATCAAATGTTATATGCTCTTCAATTAATTTTCCTAATGACAATGGTTTTATTATTTATTCAGGTTTTTTTAACTGGATGATTCCTGATGAGAGCAGTGAGTTTTGATTTCATAAAATACTGTGGCTACATTAAAAACCCATGTCCTTATATTCTTAAAAATATACAAAAATACAAAATATACATTGAAACATTCAAGCCAAATGATTTTCCCTTTGAGTGGTCACTTATATTTCAAACCTTGGTACAGAACTTGTATAGAGCCTGCCTGCATCCTATAGAGTGAAATATTTCACATCAGACACATTCACAGCAGGAAAGATACCACTAGCAATGGTGGTTTTATCTTCCATCTATACCTAGATCCGATGTCTAGAGCAGACATTTCCGGTTGGCACTAGGTTCACTCCCTGATTTTCCCAATTCTGCTCTAAGCCCCAGGTGTGTATGTTGCACCAAATACAGTCCCATACCCTGTGATTGAGCATGGGAGGGAGGAAGGCATGGAAGTCAAAGCCCATGTTTCTAGGGGTCTGTTGGTGGAGTTTTCCTATCCTGACCGCCTGCTCCTAAATAATCAACAGGGAGACTTAAGATTACTTATAAATGCTCAGCCAATAGCTCAGACTTATTTCTAACTAGCTATTACAACTTAATCCATTTCTATTAATCTTTTGCTTCCCAAAGGCTCATAGCTCTTACCTCTATCCCATTTTGTGTGTCCCATTCATTCATTCTCCATCTGGCTGGTGACTCCTCTGACTTCGCCCTTCTTCCTCCCTGCATTCTCCTACTCTGGCTCTGCTGCCTAACCTTATTCTGTTCAGCTACTGGCCAGTCAGCTTCTTTATTAGCCAATGAGAGTAATACATAATCATAGTGTACGAAAAGATTGTTCCTCAGCAGGGGTCAAAGTCTATGTGGTTATAAGTGGGCAGTGACCCATCTCAAAATTCCCATCTAGCCTCCTTCAGCTCTCCATGCAGTCTCCTTGCTCCTTTGTCTGACCTTTGTTCCCAGTCTTCCTAGCCCAGGAGGCCTTAGCAAGGTTCACTGTTTTCACTTAGCTCTGGCTGGGGATCTGTAAACACATTCCTTAGTCAACTCTTTATTACTTATGTACCATGGGACTTCTCTGGGGACCTCACCAATACAATTCCTGTATATTCTATCAAACTGCATGAAATTTAATCCCATAGATACACAAGAAAAATCACTCTCTTCTCATAATTCAAACTCAAATTACAAACACTTGACTATTCGGTAATTTATTTCTATTTCTTTTAAATATTCTTGGATTGCCTTTCAGAATTTTTTTTAACAAAATGTCATCCTTCATTGTTTGCTGTCCTTTATAGTTATGATTCAAGAGATGGATAATTGGATCTTGATACACAGGTTTACTCTCCAGCAAGGCAGAAAGGTGATATAGAGAAAATGCCAAATAACCATGAATGATGATTTGATGTTGGAGGACAAGTAATAATTCACTAGAACAATGTGCAATGCATAAAGTATTGTTAGCATCACCAGTAAGGATATTTT
This sequence comes from Peromyscus maniculatus bairdii, assembly GCF_049852395.1. Classification (NCBI taxonomy): domain Eukaryota; kingdom Metazoa; phylum Chordata; class Mammalia; order Rodentia; family Cricetidae; genus Peromyscus; species Peromyscus maniculatus. The sequence continues at coordinate 90,178,951 of NC_134857.1, read as the reverse complement.
TTTAACCTTTGCCTCTTTTAAAATAATCATGTTAAATATATGATCTGAGGTTTTGGGCTCTTCTCACTCTGGCATCTAATAAAACACTAGACATTTTGTTTGTCTTTCCAATGCCTAGCAACTTAACACAAAAATATCCAAAGTTGTGGGCATGGTGGCACACATCTACAGCTTCAGCACTTAAGATCCTGAGGCAAGATGATCACCAACACAAAGCAAATTTGTTTCAACAGCAACACCTCAAAATTTAACTGAGGAAATATTTGATACTTGCCCTTCTCTTTATTATCAGCCTCAAGAATAAAAGTAAACTGTGTTTTTATATTTTTCATATGATAATGGATAGGACTACCATGAAAACATATGGCTATTTAGGCCCATTTGGGTATAGAAGTTAATGAAAGTTACAGATATTTTCATGGATAATTTCAGTGAGTCAATGAGTGTGGCAGGGAGAGTCACTGTGAGCACTAGGGGATTTGTTTTACGAGTTAGACTCCAAGCCACAGCAGATGTAAATGTCTGGGGGAGGGAAGCTGGAAACAAGTCATAATCAGCCTACAGCACTGATAAGGACTGACAGATGTCAGGAAGAAAGCCTGTGGAAAGGTGTTCTCTGCCTCTGTAACCACCACCTCTGAGAATCCACAGAGGAATATGAGATCTGGGCACCGCCTTTGGTCAACAAGCCAGTGAGCAGAAAGAAGAGCTAGAAGTAAGGGGCAGGTGGAGATAAGCTGGAAATTGCTGGGCTCCTCTGTACCAGTTATCTCACTAGGAGATCAAGGTCACTGCTTCCTTTCTAGCTTCCAGATCCCATGCAAGTTTCTTACCTTTTCAGTTGTAACCTGAAAATACATGGAGAAAAGAATTGTGGGAAATATGTTGCTTAAAGTAACCAAAACAATGCAGCATCGTACAGCATAAGTCGTTCTATTAGGTAGGGATCTCTAGAGGAACAGAACTGATATAATGTATAAATATATCTCATAAAAGAGGATTTAGTAGATTGGCTTACACAGTGAGGCCTGGATAGTCCAACTGTCTGCATGCTGGATAAACACAGCACTTTCATCTGCCCAGATTACAAAGCTTAAGGCTTCTGCAGTCCATATCTGGTGATGAGGGCCTGGACCATTCCAAGAGTAGATGGTATGGTATTCTGTCTGATGGCAGTGAGGATGCTGGCAGTGAGGATGCTGGCAGTGAGGATGCTAGCACCAGCATCCAGCACACTGGCTCAGGAAGATACCAAGGAAGGCAGGCAGTACTGCTGTGTCCTAGGACCTCTTTGTGTCTGGGCTTTTTGTTAGAAAGTGACATTGACTCTGAGGGTAGGTCTTACACTTTACGTCTCTCTGGATTTCTCTCTCCTGGATGATTTCAGAACCTGTCATGTGGACAACCAAGAGAAACCACCACGGTCATTCCATCGCAATGCTTCTCCTTAGCATCTTGTTGTTGTTTTACATGTTTGTTTGTTTTCTTTCACTTTACTTATGTTTTATTTTTATATATTTTGTATACATAATTACATATAATTGTATATATATATATATATTTGAATATATATAAATACATTATTTTCCCCTTTCCTTTCCTCCATTCAGCCCATCGCAAAGCCCCTTGCTGTGGATATCGCTATATGTAAATAAACACTGATTGGCCAATAGCCAGACAGGAAGTATATGTGGGACTAACAGAGAGGAGAATGGAGAAAGGAGGAAGGAAAGGGGGGACTGGCTGGAGCCGCCGCCAGGACAAGGAAGATGTAAAGTACCGGTAAGCCACGAGCCACGTGGCAAAGTAAAGATTAATAGAAATGGGCTGAATATAACAGTGAGAGCTAGACAATGATAGGCCTGAGCTAATGGCCAAGCAGTTTAAATAATGTAAGAGTCTGTGTGTTTATTTTATAAGTGGGCTCTGGGACTGGCGGGACTTGGCGGTGGGAGCTGGAGAGAAATTCTCCAGCTACACCCCTCTTCCAATTCTTTCCCTGTCCTCTCCACTCTCAAGTTGATAGCCTCTTTTTCTTCAATAATTATTGTTTTACATACACACACACACACACACACACACACACACGCACGCACGCACGCACACACGCACAAGCGCACAAGCGCACGTACACGCACACACACACACACACACACACACAAGCTTCTGCCCATTTTGTGTTTGTTTGTTTGCTTTTATATATATATGCTTTCAGGCAGAGCTGATCACTTTGTATTGGACAACCAATCAGGGGGCTTATCCCAGGGCAAGCCTAACTCTTCTTTCTCAGTAGTCATCAGTTTCCTGTAGTTTCTTGTCCTGGAGTGTGATCCCACAAGATGTTCCCCCTTTTGTCTATTAAATTTACCATTGTTCAGCCAGGCAGTTGTGGTATACACCTTTAATCCCAGCACTCGGGAGGCAGAGGCAGGCGGATCTCTGTGAGTTCCAGGCCAGCCTGGTCTACAAAGCAAGTTCCAGGGAAGGCGCAAAGCTACACAGAGAAACACTGTCTCGAACCCCCGCCTCCCCCCCACCCCCACCCCTGCCGCCCCCCCAAAAAATTACCATTGTTCAGATCGTTTTTATGCAACTATTTCTACGAAAGACTGCTTTACAGCAGACTTCCTGGTATTCCTGTGGGTTTTTTTTTAGCATATTTAATACCTACAGATAACAGTAAAATATAGAACATGATAAAGTTAGTTGAAAATATATGACCTCTTCCCCTCGAAGATATAAAAGAAATCTTATATACCCCTTTTTCCAACTCTTATTTCTATCTGAATAACATGCCTATTTTTTTATTCTGTGACTTAAATACTGACATGTAAGATGTAGTCATTACTTTCGAATTTCAGCAACAAAATACTTGACTGAAGCTAATTAAGAGAAACAAGGTTTTTTTTTAGCCCCCGGTTTCAGGAATTTTCGCCTGTCACTGCATATCTGGCATAATGGAGTTGCTAGGCTCATGGTGATTGGAACCTGTGGCAGACATGAATCACACAGTTGTCCCAGATATGAGAAACTGGACAAAAATAAGTAAGACTCAGGCTCTTATATTCAACTCACACTCCTACTTACAGCCTGCAGCTAGCTAGTCCCACCTTCCAGAGGCTTGGTGGCCTCTCCTTCACCCATCAATCCAAAGTTGGACATGAAAAAACAAGTGCTACCAGCTAGGGAGTCAGTCACTCAAACATGAACGGGGCGGGGGCAAATTTTAGATTCAAACTTTCTACTAATAATCCACATAGGGGACTCCTGGTGTGAAATACTGTTAGTCCCTAAAGTATTAATAATGCCCCCCAAAGCTCATTGTCTTTTCTGAGAAACTCAAGGGAAGCTTTTAGCTATGAACCCTTGAATTCTTTTCACAGTTACACACTTGTAGTATACAGTGGTACATGACAATTATTCCCCATTCCAAAGGGATGAATAGGAAAAGAGCAAGAGAAAGCAAGACTAAAACCCAATACAACACACTTTTATTTTACTCTTTTTAATTTCTTACAATACACCCCAGTCAGTCTTGCACTTCCATGGATAGGATCTGGAGTGAGTGTATAGCGCTCTGATGTGAACTGAAATGGGCTTAGCCCCACTTCTAAGGTCCTGCCACCTGTAGCACATATGGACTCTCTTCTCTTCTGTGCCGGCTCTACTCAGTGTCTCCAGCTTTCCTTGACAAACATCCCAAATTCCTTGCATGCCTAATATCTTGAGGACTCTGCTACAACTCAATGTTCATCTCCAAAACCTTACACATAGTTTGCTTAGGAGACCCATGCAAAGAATTTAATTCTGATACACATTGCCTGGACTTGCAGGCTTTTTTCTGGAATATGGTACAAGCCATTCTTACATTCTTATATTGAATGTCTGAAAATCTAGCACTAAGTCTATAGTGTTCAATTCTGCCACCAAGTTAAGAAGTAGCCATGGGTCCATGGAGTAAAAGTGCCTGCCACAGAGCCTGACAACAGAACCCACGTAGTAAAAAAAAGAAAATTGACTCTCTGCACTTGTCTCATGGTTACAGTGACTTCTGAGTGCTTGTATAGCCAAACCTGTGAAAACACTTTCTTAATGGGTCCTATTTGAGATGGAAATGTTTCTTTTTAAAGCAGTGGTTCTCAATCTGTGGGTCACAACCCCTTTGGCAAACCTCTATCTCTAAAATTATTTATATTAGGATTCATAACAGCAACAAAATTATAGTTATGAAGAAGCAACAAGCTAATTTTATGGTTGATGGCCACCACGACATGAGGAACAGTATTAAAGGGTTGCTGCATTAGGAAGGTTGAAAACGACTACTTCAAAGGAAAGGCTTTCAAATGAGTTTGTATTTTTATGCTCAGGAGCTTCTGAGGAGTGGAGTCTTGCCTTCAAGGAATTTATTTTTTCTATTGTCCTACTACAAAGTCCACCATTCCCTCTGACAGCACCAAGTTCTTTAACAATGACAGCCATTCTGTCCACTTGTTTACGTATACTGCTTTCATGGTCAAAAGTCATTATTTTGAAACCCTGTTCTAGTTTTGCCCACATTTTTCACAGCAACCCTGGATAAAGCAGTGTATTAGTGGCTTTTCTGTTGCTATGATAAAATACTACATGAAAATTAACTTAGAAAAGAGTTAAAGAGCTTTTTCTGTCTTCGGTTTTCAGAGGGATCGGGTCCATCATGGCAGGAAGCCATGGGAACTTTGGATCAGGGAAGGCATGGAGCGAGAGGCAGGAGCGAGAGGCTTGCTGATCACATCCTCATCCACACACAGGACACAGACAGAGAAAACAGTAAGTCAGGTGATGCACTCTAAACTCCAAGGCCACCCATAGTGGTGCATTTCCAGGTGCCACCTCTGAAACATTCCATAACATTCTCAAAGAGCACCGTTGACTGGGGGCCAAGTGCTCAAATACCGAGCCTATGGGGGATAGTTTTATCCAAAGCACCACGAGCGTTAAGCAATATCCTTGACACAAGCCTGTGTGCTATACTTTCTTAAAATTTCTTCCCACAAACGAACTAGTCCATTATTCTTTTTATGTTTTAAATTTCATATGTATAGGTGTTTTGCCTGCATGTATGCCTGTGAATCATTTATGTGCCTGGTGTCTGTGGAGGTCAGAAGGAGGTATTGGATACCCTGGACCTACAGTTTTACAGTATCATGAGCCACCATATAGGTGCTGGGAATTGGAAGACCAGACACTGCTCCTAACCACTGAGCCATCTCTCTAACCCATCCATTACCTTTGAATTCAGTCTCACTCAAATTTTCAGGATGAAGTTAAAATATAGCCATATTATTTTCTATAATATCACAGGAATTTCCTAGAGGCCATCTATAAAGAGAGGCCTTGCTCCTGTCTGAAATTGTGTGAATATGGTCTTTACCGTCCACATTTCCATTGGAACTCTTATCTTTAAAGTTCCCAAGAACTTTCCATTAAATAGACCATGCAGCATCCTAAAGGTTTTCTAGTGTGCATCTCCCAACTTCTCCAAACTCTAACTACAAATCATTTGCACAGGCCAAACAATTAACACAGTCCGGCTTTTCACAGCCATATTTACTCCACTCCTCAATACCAACTTTCTGTTATTTACTTGACGGACACTGCATTGTGCTCATGGTTTCAGAGATATTTCAGTGTGTCACCTTAGGGAAGACATCCTGTTGAGGACACGTGGTGGGGATTCGTCACATTGTGGCATACAGGAAGCTAAGATCACAGACTGGAGCCAGGAGAGTGCTATCACCTTCTCATGCTCATCTCTGGTAGTCTACTTTCATCTACAGGGCCCCACCTCCACTGGAAAAAAAGGATGCATATTGGTTGATGATCCACAGTATATACTACATATTGGAATATATTACTCCATCTCTGTAGCACTGCCAGACAGATGGACCATGTAAGAGTGTCTAGGTTTACCAGGCCATCTGCTTTCACTTATGGTAATACAAATAAATTATATCCACACCTACCATTGTTATACCTAATTTGTTAGAAAAGTAATGGCTTGGATAGAAATAGTACCCTATGGGCTAGGGGTAGGACATTCTGTAAGTCTATTCGGTGGTGGTTTGGGCAGCAATACTGTGAGCCTAAAAGACAAATCCGCATCTAGAGAAGAGTAAGAATAAGCTCTGCCTCCCGTGATGGAAATGATCCAATGTAATCAGAGAGCAGGCTGATTATCTTTAGGAATGGTGCCACATTCAGCACTCAAGGAAGGTCCCTGCTATTCACAGGTTAGGCAAAGTCAGAGCCTATGGTTAGATCAGCCTTGAAGAGTAGAAGAATTTCCTGTGGCAGAGCCCATGCACAACAATGTAAATAATCAAGCTTTAATCAGAAAACTAGAGCCACTCTGATTATTTTCTAAGAGAAACCTATTATAAAATTAGAACTTTATATAATTGTGGGAAGTTCTGTGGAAGATTTAGAAAAGGGAGTGTTGAAGAAAAGTAAATGAAGTTACTGGCCAGTTCTCCCAAAACACTGGCTTTGGGGAAACATATGGGGCTACTAAGACTGAAAAAAAAAAAAAAAACCTTGGTAAAACTATTGTAGACTGTGAACTCTGTGCCCTTTCACCTTTGTGAATCCATAACTAAATATCTGAACTCGTGAGTCAATGAGTCAGGTCAACTAGCCATACAAAAGCGCTAAACCAAAAAATTATTATTATTATTATTATTATTATTATTATTATTATTATTATTAAAAGAAAAAGGGGTAAGAGAACTGGCAATCTAGAATCTTCTTGGTAATTTTTATTTATTTAACCCTCCACTCCTCCCATTCCTTTCCCCTTACTTCCCCTCTCCCTTAGATCCACTCTTCCTCCATTTCCCTTCAGAAAAGAGCAGGCCTCCTGGGGATATCAACCAAATACTGTGTAACAAGTTACAATAGCACTGGGCACATACTCTCATATCAAGGCCAGGTGAGGCAGCCCAGAAGGAGGAAAAGGGCCCCAAAAGCAGGCAAAAGAGTCAGAGACAATCCTCACTCCCATTGTTAGGAGTCCCACAAGGATAACAAGTTATGCAATCATAACATCTATGCAGAGGACCTAGCTCAGGCCCATACAGGCTCATTCTGGTACTTTTAATCCTATCCATTTTCCATAGCCTTGGCTGTGAGAACTTCTGTAACTACTCCTTTACTTCATTTTTCCAAAACCCATTTTAGCAACTGTGCTTAGGAGTCATAAAGCTGATGCAATTCTGGGAAATGTAATTCTGCCTACCAAATTGATGTGGCTCAATGCAGCACCACCCCAGAGAAAGAAATTCCCTCCATTCCAAAAAAATCAGTATATTGTACCAGTGACATTCTAGAAACTCCATCCAAAGATTCCCCATACAGCTTTAATGAAGCTTAAAGAATAGTGGAACAGTGATAAAGTAGAGGATATTTTTAAAAATACTAACTTTATAATTATAGTATGCTAATGCTGTGGAGAAAAACAAGATGGGCCTGTGAGGAAATGTGACAAATGAGAAGTAATTTAGACAGGGTGAACAAAGAGTTCTTTCTACGGAGCACCATCAAAACTGGGAACTGGAAAACAAAGAGCACAGAAAAATATTTCAGAAAAAGTAAGGGTGGGTGGGCCTACCTCAAGTGTTTTGTCAGGGGTTGACTACACTTTCTAGAGCTTAGAATTTGATCTGAAACCCATTCCAAATATTTTCATTTCTATTTCTCCACTAAAACTCACCATCAACTTGGTAACTGCCAAATTCAGTGGTTAATCACAACTCCCAGGTCACTTATCTTCAGCCTACCGTGACCAAATGAACACCCACAGTTTCTTGAGAAACTGTCTTCACTGGTCTTCTAAAATACCATTATCCATCTCTACGGTATCGTGTTCTATGAGAGTAAGAGATGTGGGTTATTTAATGTCATTTTTCCAGACTGTTACGGCAAGAGGGGTGTGAGAGAGCAAAGCAGTTCATATTATGGTGCCAGAAAGTAGACTATGTGTGCCTGCTCTTCATCCGCCTCATTCTGTTCAGGTCTCAGTTTATGGAATGATAACACCAAGATTCAGGTAAGGGCTACCCTTCCTTTTTAATTCTCTCTGAAAATGCGTTCCCTCCCAGTCACATCCAGAGGTACACTTTAGTAATCTCATAGGTGTTTCTCAATTCAGTGAAGTTCACAGGCAAGATTGAATATCTCTCAAGCCCAGCAAATAGCAGCTACTAAGATGAGAAAAAGAATAAGAACAAGCTCTTTTGGAAGCTAGGTGAAGCATTTTCTAGAAGGAAAGAGATCATCAGCAATTTAAATGCTGCTGAGAGCTGACCTTTGGATACGGCTGTGTGGAAGCTTTGGAAGAAGGTTTTACAGAGTATTGAAATCAAAAGCCAGAGGGGAGCAAACCCGAGTGAGGACAAAAGAGCAGAAATCAATGGTAGCAACTGAAGCAAGCTGTTTGGGGGGAATTTGATTTAGAGAGGATAAAAGTAGTTCCACATTGTCTGTATTTAGCACTGAGCTTGCTATTAATCACTGGATTCATCAAATAACAATATCATTACTTCTAAAGATCTTAATAGACTCAACTAATAAATGTTGGCAGCCAGAGCACTCACTGGCCACTGCTGACCTGGACATCATTTTGCCTTTAACAATTTGTGTAAGTCAGTGGTTACCATGAATCTCTAAGCTAAATTTCCTTATCAATAAAAAATTTAAAGCAAAAAAAAAAGTAAACCATGGAGAGGACAAAGGGACTGCTCTTTTAATTTTTTTAAAGGAAGATATTTATGTCCTATGGAAGAGTTTGGAATAGAAATGAATTGTTTGGTTTGCAAAATAGAGGAGGGACAGTTTGCCATGATGTCCTAGAGCTCAGAAGAATAGGTTCCATGAGTAAGAGAAATGGTGGGCTTTGCAGAGCACAGACACAGTTCCCATAGCAACAGCTGAGGATGCTGGAGCAGATATAAGTAGATGAGTAGGTGTGTTGGGGAAAGTTGGTAGACAGTCTACTCTAATTATCTCCATTGCTGAAATATTTCTAACCTGTTCTAAATAGTGAAGTACCCAAGGGCTTATTTGTCCTCCTATAACCATTTGCTAAGAAAATTTCATCTAGTCCCAAAACTTCAAATATGCAACACTTAGGTGTTTCTTCTACCCCAACCTCTCTCCTCAAACCAAGCTTTTTCTCTTATACCCGACATTTTAACTTAATGTTGAACGGACAAGTCAAGCTTAATATGCGTATAAGTGATCAGTTGATTTATCATCCCCACCCTCAGTCAGATGCTCACAATTAACCATGTATATCATGGCACAAAGAAAGTATCATAAACCAAAAATGCCAGCATCACTTATAAAACATGTTTTGTCTCATGCTTTTGAGATCACTATTTGAACAAAAGTTAACACTGGATCCTCAGAGAACATAGTGAAAGAATGAAAGAATTAAAAATGAGGAAAAGCTCCCATGTTTCTTTATCTTATAAGCCTATATTTAAGTCACTGGCAAAGTCATAATATAATGTAGTATAATAAAATACAATATAATATGCTATAATATAATATGAAGCACTGGGATTTCTTACCTGGGCTACACAATAGTGGTTACCTGGCCTCCCTGGTTATGCTCTTGTCTCTCCTATTAGTGAAGCTTACACCTGGAAGCCATGACGATACTTTGAATAAACAGATAAAATCTTGTTTCATTCCCCACTATTCCAACATTCTTATTATTCTGCATCAAGATGCCCTAGTGAGCATTAACTGTCAGTTCGATACAACCTAGAATCACCTACAAAGAGTCTCAAGTAATTGTACTTTCAGGCTGTTCCATTGGCTTATCTCTGAGAACTGACATGAGTGTTATTGACACAGCAGGGCCCAGTTCACTGTGGGTGACACCATTTCTAGACATTGACCTATGTGAGATCTAGTTGAATTTGGAGTGAGATGGAAGAGATGGTGATGTTAAGAAGGAAGCAATTCAAACCATCTGCCTTTCAAAGTTTCATTTGTACCTCTATTCTCTATCCCATCTACAAACATGGCTTCATGTGGATGTACCATAGCCGGATTATTCACTGAGTGTCCCGATGTTCAGTGATGGCATTCGAGAAGAGCTGACACAAGAGTCACTGGAGCTGGTGTCTGGCTCTGGGAACAGCCTCGGAGAGGGTTGGGATTCTACTCCCAACCTTTCAGTTTGTTAGCAGAAGAGGTGAGACTAGACCTGGTTTGCTGTATTCCTCAGTCTGGTGAACTTTTCTTCTCCTCATTAGCTCTACTGCAGAACTGCAGCAGTCAAATATATATACATCCTAAGAACTATGGAATTAGTTGTCTTAAAAATAGCTGGCCAAGTGACCATAAAGATTCATAAGCAGAGGACAATAACAACAACAAAATGCAATCTATATGAACTAAAAAAAAGTTTTCATTGCATGGTTTGAATTGTGTCTGGGGCTGTGCTGAGAAGTCTCAAGAAGGGACACTAGACGTTTCTGTTCAACAGTTTTGAAGTGATGTTAAATAACCACATGCTTCATTCCAGGGTTATTAATTGAGGGTTTATCTGCCACCTTTATCTTCTGTCAGCCCCTCCTCAATATCCACTCAATGTCCTATTTCAGGTAGGACCTTAAAAACAAGATAGAAAAACAAAACCTAAATCAGGTAATGAGTGGACTAGGTAAGCTGAATAAAGATAAAAGAAACATCTTTTCAACACAAATTTATATTCATTGCTTCAGATATTATTAATGCAAATTTTCTCCTTCAAACCACTAAGCAACAATATCTAATCATTAAGTGTAATAAATGCTGAGGGCATTTCCCACTTTCCTGTAGAACCACAGCACAGTTTTCTTCCCTTCGACATATTATGCAGGCCTAATTTGCACAGAATTTAGGAGTGTTTCATTAATTCATTTAAATGGGGTGCTTGTTCCTAATGAGCTCACTCACACAAATACCCAGGAACTTTCCCCTGCTGGCAAGAGGATGTGTGATCCTGACACATGGGGAGAGAGGAGGAGGTAATTCTCTAGGGGAAATGCTGGCCTGAGAAGCTGAGGAATACATAGGTGGAGCAGTACTGTCTCCAGGAGAGCTGGTTTTTCCTACCAGCTCCAAACCTTTGTTACGGTGGGACTGAGCCAGACTGACAGGTGCTCCATGTAGCCTGATAAAAAAGAAAACCTCTCTTAGGCTCACTTCCCTTTTCCCATGCACTTTGGCCCTTTCAATATCTGTTAAAACACCTGCATTTAAAAAATGTTTCTAATAATCTGAAAAAAGGAAGAGAATAAATATAAATTGAACTGTGCTCTACCCTCCAAATTCATATGTCCAAGCTAATTCCTGGGTTCTCAGAATGTGACCTGTTTTCTCACAACTCATTACGTACGATGAGTCATAATGGAGTAGCATGGGACTCTATTGCAATGTGACTTCATACCTGTTTAAGAAGTGGGGATTTGAAAACACACACACATACACACACACACACACACACACACACACACACACACACACACACACACTGCAAATTAGATCTGTGCTGCAACGAGTCAAGAAACACACACACACACACACACACACACACACACACACACACACATACACTGCAAATTAGATCTGTGCTGCAACGAGTCAAGAAACTCTAGAAGGGAGCCTCTAGGCGCAGGCTCTGCTCATGCGCATGCTCCATCCTTCAGCGGGCTAGCGGCTCTGCTCTGCTGGTATCTGAACCTCAGACTTTAGCTTCTAGAAATTTTAGATAATGAGTTCCTGTCGCTACCACGGTGACCCTAGGCACACAGGAGTTTGGGGGATGGTAGCGGTACTGATATCACAGGCCTAGTTCCACGTCCACTGTGAATTTTCTGAAATGTAAACGAGTTCACAGCCCCCTTAAGTCCCTCCCACTGTTCTTATCCGACTCAACATGACATCTACCATTTCCATTTCCGCTATCCTCTTTTCTTTCTCACCTTCTCCAGCTGCTCTGGGCCCCCGAGGGTCTCCAAACACTCAGCACTCAGATATTCATACTGTTTTTCTTTTATCACTTAAATTAGGTTTCTAAATTAAACAAAAATTTCATAGAACTCATAGAGACATCTTTGGTCACCTATGCCAAATAACACTCTCCTCATTGTGTGTGTGTGTGTGTGTGTGTGTGTGTGTGTGTGTGTGTGTGTGTGTGTGTGTGTGTGTGTGGTGTGTGTGTCTCCTCCCAATAATAATACTTAGCGGTATCTCACATTACATATTTTTCTGGTTTATTCCTGTTTGTAATCTATAAGTATAAAAGCTCCTCAAATATAGGAATTGTGTCAGGTTTGTGATTGTGTTCTGATGTCTAGAACTGAACTGTATACAGAAAGAACTCAAAGAATATCTGCTGAATGAATAAGGAGAGGAAGAAGTGATTTTCCAGAAACTGGAGAATTTATAGTTTTAAATTTTCTATGGTCCCTTCCTGGGCATGCCCAGGGAATGTTTCTATTTTCCTTTCCTTAAATATGATACAGATCCCACCTATTACATACTGAGTAACTTTCCTTCTTCCTACATTCTGGACCTCAGGAAGGGAATTTCCTAAATGAGAAGGAAGAAAAGATGTGAGTCCTCCTGAAGAGATCTCCCCCATTCCATCCATCCTTGTACCTCTGTAGAAACCAGTATTGAGCGAGTGTGTTATTCAGTAAATATAGCTCTAAGGAGACCTCAAGGGGTTGCTTTTTACTAAGACCTAAAATACAGATTTATCTTTTTTTTTTTTTTTTCAAAATAACCATGTCTTTCAGCCAGACATCCTATTGGACTTCAAGACTTTTAAGCTCACCTATCTGCTGCAAGCAGCCATCAGGAATTCCTCTAGAATCCCTAGGCCTCTGTATTTGTCTTTGTGTAATCCCTTCCCTGGAGAGGAAACTGGATTTAATAACCCAGTGTGGAAGTGATGGGATGTCACTTCTGAGAATGTTGTAAGAACAGGAGCTGTCATCTGGCATGCTCTCGCACTTTCCCTTTGGATGCTTATTTTGGGAGAAGTCAGCTGCCAGGTCATGAGGCAGCCTTGTGAAGTCTACACAGGAGACATTTCCCCTTGCTGGGCTAGGAAGTAACTGTAACTCTGGCTCACACCTTGATAGAAGCCTCATGGGAAGTCTTGAGCTGAAAATAACCAGCTAATCAGCTCCTTGGCTCCTGACCCATAGAAATGGTACAATAGTAAATGTCGTCCTCAGCTGTGAAGTTTTGGGGTAATTTGTTACATAGCAGTAGATAACTGATACACCATGCTCTAGTAGAGCATTTGATTGGCACTCCACTTGTGCATAGTGGGATTTTTTTAAGGCATTTCTGATGTGACGTTAACTCAAGATGTTTCTTCCAAAGACTAAAAACACGTTCAAAGAGAACTTTTATTTCCTTATCTAAGTCAACATTTTAAATTTGTGACACTTGGTTGTGTGTGTATATTTAAAATAGCAGCCAAAATAAAATTTCAAAAAAAATCTCTTTCATTTGCTGCATGTCTGCCAGACAATTCTCTACACACTTTACACATATTAGCCTATCCAGTCCTCTGCTGCCAGGTGCCGTCATGTTATTATACCGTGGGAGACGAAGAAGGATGAGCAGTGTGCGCAACGTTTGCAACTTTAGACAGCTGGTTACATAGAAGAGACAGCTCGGCTGGGTCTAAACTTAAATCCCCAACCACTCGTTCACCATATCTTAGAAAAAGAGATGGGTCATATGAAAGACTGAAACATTCCAAAGCCTTAGTGAAAAACTCCAGTGTTAGAAGATTCACAGAACCAGAACTAGAGATCTGAGGATTCCAAGATTAGAACAATCTTTCATGGACTCTCAGAATGATTACGTGGGACAAATGAGAGAACACACAACCGATGACTGGTGCACAACAATTCTCTTGTCCTCTCTGAAAAGAAGTCTAGTGGAGCACTAGAAAAATCCACAGGCACTCCTTGATCAGACTCAAGAGTTGTGTTAGGGTCTACTGATAGTCAAACTCATCAGCACCTTCTGGCAGCAAGAGTGGCAAGAATTATCTATCATTCTGAGCCAGATGTGATGGCACAGGCCTTTAATCCCAGCACTCAGGAGGCACAGGCAGGTGGATCTCTGTGAGTTCAAGACCAGCCTGGTCTACAGAGCTAGTTTCAGGACAGCCAGGGATATATGGAGAAACCTTGTCTCAAAAAACAACAACAAAAATCAAAAACAAACAAACAAAGACCCCTCACTCTGATATAGTTTTACTTGAGCTAGGGTCCCAGCAGTTTCCTACCGAGTGATTGCCAGAAGAAAAGCCAGAGGAACTGTAGCATCAACTAGAAAATTAAGAGTATCTCAGGTACTTCAGAGGACATTTGTGTGACTTGGAGTCAGGAAATGTAGGTCTGAGCCTTTACTTTGCCAGTACCTTTTATTGTCACGTCATGAACAAGCCAGATCCCAGCTTGGACACTGGGCTATTTTGGAGTTCATCTTGCTCAAGACTCATGAGATAGGATATGAGGTGACTTTGTATGAATTTTAACTTGGTACTGAGAGTTCTTGCCATCTGGCCATGTGCCTGTAAAATTAATTGCAGTCACACTGTGCTCAGAAATTCTGGAACTTTCTAAGGCAGGATCTAGAGTGCTTTAAAAGGACTTTGTTTTCCTGTCACAGCCCCCTCCCCCCGCTCAAAAAAAAATCTAGTCTAATCAATGGCACCTAATGAGAGAGAAGATTCATTCTGACCTCTGTTCTGGCAAGTGTTCATTACTTAAAAGAAGTGCCTTCTAGAGTCTGCCAGACCAGACAGGTGTATCACATTTTCATCAGAGTCCAAGCAATCCCATAAAGCTAGCTTTAGTGCAAACTAAAGTGACACATGGACAGAGTCTAAATGAGTCTGAGCTGAGTGAATATTCTGTCTTCTTAGTTAAAATCACGTGGAGCTGTTAAATGCCACTTCTGAGCTTGTTTATGGGTTTGCATATTAATCTCTCTGAACATACATCTTTTAGTCTGCCTATCAATTGAATGCTGAAAATTAAGCTGTGAGTAAGAAACAAAGCCTACACTCCCCATTGTATTCAGAATAATAACAGCAAGCTTATAATTTGGCATCAGAGTACATGTTTTATGGTTCTTGAAGCAAGGGTGAGACCAAGATTTTTTCTGTTAATATATAATTTTTTGAATACCTACTATATGTGTATATATATATACATATATATATATATATATATATATATATATATATATATATATTCCTACACAGTTTCCCTTCCCTTCTCTCCTCCCAGTCCCTTTCCCCTACCTCCCCAGACCTATTCCTCTTCTCATTCCCTTCAAAAAAGGGGAGGCTTCCCAGCTCCCAGGGGTATCAACCAACCATGGCATATGAAGTCGAGTGAGACTAGGCACATTCACTCACATTAAGGCTGAACAAGGCACCCTAATAGGAGGAAAACAGTCCCAAAAGCAGTCAAAGAGTCAGAGACAGCGCCTGCTGTTAGATGTCCTACAAGTACACCAAGCTACACAACCACAACATCTCTGCAGAGGACCTAGGTCAGACCCATACATGCTCCCTGGTTGTTGGTTCAGTCTCTATGATGCCCATGAGCCCTGGTTAGTTGATTCTGCGGGCCATTTTCTTGTGGTACCCTTGACCCCCTGTCTCATATAATCCTTCCTCCCCCTCCTCCACAGGATTCCTCAGCTCCTCTTAATGTTTGGCTGTGGGTCTCTCCATCTGCTCCCATCGGTTGCTGGGTGAAGCCTCTCTGATGGCAATTACGCTAGAGACCAGATTTTTTTGAATACCTACTATGCACCAGAGCCCATACAAATAGCATTTTTTCATATGATGTATCTTCTTCAGCTCTCATTATAATTGTTATTATCATAAATGAAGAAACATCTGTTCTAGAGAGTCAGTGGCAGAGCTAGGGTTTGAACCCACAACTAATTAGTGCAAAACCTCTGTCTTCCTATGACACCAATTCATTCAATTCCTTTTCCAGCGGGATTCATTTAAACCCTACAAACTTCCCACTTCAATATAATAAATGAGCCTGAATTGTGTCTAAAGAATTAAAAAGTTAGTATAGCAACTACCCAATTGTTTACTTGATAGTGACAGTGATAATGATGATGACCAAACTTGTCTCTACATAAGAGGAGTTTCAGGGACTAGGAGGAGCCGAATAATTTGGAATTCTGTACATATTTTAAACTATCTGGATCACTGTTTAGTATCAAATAACTTTTTCTTGGAACTGCAAGCTTCAAAACACTCCTAAATTTTCTCTTTCCTTATAAAGTGTGGCAGTATGGTGCAGTGGTTATACTGGCCACAACCAGATGCCCCATCTCTTGTCACATGCTTACTAGCCATGTGGCCTCTGGAATGTTGTAACCTACTAACATGCCTCTGTTTTCTCACCTGAAAATATAGATGATAGGAGATAATGAGGTAGTTTTAACTGCCCATGAGGGCTTTAGAACACCATGGAGCATCTCATCAACATATGGAATAGATGGTACTAGTAAATATTGTGTTTATCTTAAGATTTTTTTTTATAGATTTGATAGCAGTCCTGAGCTAATCACACTAAAATCAAGGTTAATACTCCTTTGATAATTATGAGGTTGTTGTATGTGTTACAGGACCATACAGAGGAAAGAATCTTCAACCCTCAAGAAATTGTAGATTATCTGCAAAGAATGCAAAAGACCTTGGGTTCTATCCCTAGCACCACACATGTGCACAAATTCATGTGCGCGCACACACACACACACACACACACGCGCATACATATATACACATACACACAAAAATAAAAAGAGATAAATCCTCTTAATGCAAGTATTAACTATTTTATTGACATATTTACAAAATATTACAAAGTAAAATACCATTCCAATTCACCATATTACACAGGGACTACAGACAGGCAAGACAAAGTCCATGGAAAACATTTACTTCTGTCTTTGGTATTAGAAATCTACACAGATTGTGGCATTCAAAATCTCCAATACAAAGTACTAAATGTAGACACAGTTGCCATTGGTAATGTCATGAAAAGAGGCTCTTCTGTCCTCTGCTATGAAACTCTGAGGCCAATGAAATGCAACAGGAAGACCACATACCACTTGTGAGGCATGGAGTCTATTGACTGAAATAAACCATACATGCTACAATACTGTCCACAGGAGCCTTTCAGTCTGTGGGAAGCTGTACTCTCCAGAGCGACACTTGCTGACAGTGACAGACAAAATATCCCCGAGACACAGATAAGACTTTCTGGGTAGGAATCCATTCCAAGAGTAGACCTTGCCAGCACAAGTTGACTGTACATATGTTTTATAAAATACATTTTCATGACCATTTACACATATACAAAAGCTTAATTGTTCTAAAACACAATCACAGTTTACATAATCTGAGGTAAAGATCTTGAGTCTATTTAAATGAGAAGTCCTAGCCACCAGGGGTCTCTTGGAGGGAGATGTGTCCATTGAACAAGTTCTGGCACTCATGCGAGCTGGGAGAGGACAGGCTGTCACAGCCCTTTCATGTCAGAGGTGACCGAAAAATCTGGTACGAGAAGCTTCTAGATCATGTCTATGATAAAAAAAAAAATACTTCTATTTTTTCCTCCAAGCAGGAACACTTTCTGAATCTTGTCAGAACACAGCTACTGCTATGAAAGAGATAGTCCACCATGGAAGGACCAAGTTAGCATCTTAATTTGACTGCCTCAAATAGGGACTCCATGCATCTCAAGAGAAAGCTACTTAGACCCCTTACAGAACACAGTGAAGGCTTTGTGAAAGAAACACACGGCAGAATGGATCTCACTACCGATTAAGACATAGCTAAAATGGCTTCAGAAGGGAAAAAAGAGGCGCCAGGAGAACACTGGTATCTTTCCTTCTCTCTTGAAACAATGGACTTTCCTTCCCAAATCCTCAATAAAGCTCTTTTGTGCACTATTAAAAAAATAAAAAAAAGAATGGAAATCAGAAAATATGCCCTGGATCTTTCCAAGGGGAAGGAAAAGGTTCGTGTTAACAGTATTGCTGCTATACAAGGATGTCCTGTGGATTACAACCCTTGATATGTCTCTGTAAATACCTCCACCTCACTGGGATTCCTGGCAACTAAGCAGGACCTGCCTAGCCAAGCTTCCTTTGTCGAGCATGACATTTCCAAAACACCCTATGAAATCATGAAAGTTGTGAGGCTTTAATACAAAGACACTTCCTTTCATGTGCTTTTCTTTTTCTTCTTTATAAAGAAGTGTGGAAATACAATCAGGACATCAAATAAATAATTAAAACCCCCCTCTGTAATTTATCACTTACGATGCAAACCTGAGCATGAGCTGCTTTCATTTGATCGCAAGTAACATCTGGGGATAAAAGTGTTTGCCAGGCAATGAGTCACCTGTTGAACAATTTAAGACAAGAAATGCTGGATCTTTCCAGCAAGCTGGATCATTCCCAGATGGCAGAACTCTACTTTTTCTTCATGCTGGGAAAAAGCAAAATTAAACTTCTGTTTCTTTGTATCATCAAAAGCTGTAAGAACAAAGTAAATATGCATGAAACGTTTCCTAATGGCTAACATCCATGGTGCCTGACCCAATGAAGTAGGACAACCCTGACCTGATGTATTTGCAGGGCTCTTTGGGGAAGAAAAGCTTTTGGTTTTGCCCCAGTCCCTGACAATGACAGACTGGCAGGCTGTTTCTTGCACTGCTCTAGGCAAGCCATTAATCTGTCAGGACCAGCATCTTTAGAAATCCCAGCATTAAGACTAAGGAGAAAAAAAAAAAGAAGGGAGGTATTAAACAGCCAGAAATGCTGCTTTCTAAATACTTCAGTTAACTCATAACACAGTGCAGGCTTCTCTTTATCCCTTCTTGGAGATTTTGGTGCAGTTGGGACCTTACTCATCTTCTTCCACGTATGTGGATGGAAACCAGCCCACCTGTGAAAGAAAAACAACCAACATATCAACACCTCTGCTGCTTCAAAGGATTCTACAGACAGCATTTCCCTCATTTTCCTAACACTCTAATGAAGCTGGGTTTTTATGCCCACTGTAGTGAGGATGAATGGCTTATCGGCTAGAATAGGCCTCATAGAGACAGCGATAGCAACTGAGGAAGAAAATAAACTTCAGCAGAGTTCTAATCCACTAGAACACAAACTCATACACAAATGAGGGCAACATGGGGCCCAACACGGTGATCCCCACCTCTGTTGTAGGACAAGATGTATTACAGAGGTCCTCTACCCCATTTGTTCCAAGTAGGAGCAGGAGCTTTTAGAAATGCTTGGCGCTCCATATAAACTGCATGCTTTGGCACTTAGCTTCTGAAGAAAATCGGAAATGCTCCTCAAGTCTTCCCACTTGTCAGGCCCAACTCATTTTAAACAAAAATGCATGGCCCAGCCTCTGGCAGCCAGGCTCCTGAGAGGAGAAGTTCTACCACAGGAGAGCTGCCAGTGACTGTTCAGCCTCTACACTCATGAAGACACTTTCACAGGGACAACTCACCCTGCCGTTGACTTCTCCTCTCCACCAGCCATTTGCACTCAGCTTTGTGTAAATCTTCACCATGTCCCCTTTCAATAAGGAGAGTTCCCGCATGTCTCTTGCACAGAAGTCATACCGAGCGATGGCAATGCCCAGTACTTTGGGACTTAGCACTGTAGAGAAACAAGGCAGAGTCTGAGTCAGTGTGCAGTTGGTTGCAGCCAGCCATCAGAACCTCATCAGACCATTGCTACTGGTGCTATCAAATGCAGAGCTGTGACTTCATTACAGATTAGTGATAATGACAGTGGAGCTTGAAAACAGCACGGTTACTGTTTCAATCCAATCAGATGTGAGCAAGTTCACTCCAGACAGTTAAATAACCACTGTTCTGCTTTTGGTGCTCTTAATAAAAGCTTTTGTAAAACTAAAGTCCACCTGGCTAATAACTTAAATGACTTTGTGAATAAATTTGAGATAACTTTAACATAAATTTACAACTGAGGGCACTGTACTCTGATTCTCACCAGAACCTCTGAAGTGAAGCTTCTGTGGTTTTTACCCAGTAACTTCTTTGGCTAAACTTGGATCAACTGAATTCTGGGCATTGATGAAAGTCTGTCCAATTAACATCATCATTTCTAAGTAAGCTGTACCCCCACCCAAGCCAAGCTTTTTATGTTTAAACCATCCAGGAATGAACTCAATTATTGTTTCATATACAATTTTCATATATGTGAAGATGTGAAACAGCTTTCATTGAAAGAACACAGAATCCTCTTTTCATGGAAACACTGACTTGCAGTCTATGTTTACTGCAATGCCTAATCAAAATCCAGGCATAAAAGTACTGTCTTCTTCTCCTATGGTTAGTTTTCTTTCTTTCTTTCTTTCTTTCTTTCTTTCTTTCTTTCTTTCTTTCTTTCTTTCTTTCTTTCTTTCTTTCTTTCTTTCTTTCTCTTTCTTCCTTCCTTCCTTCCTTCCTTCCTTCCTCTCCCTCTCCCTCCCTCTCCCTCCCCCCCTCTCCCTCCTTCCCTCCCTCCCTCCCTTTCTCCCTCCCTTTCTTTCTTCCTTCCTTTCTTTTTTTAATATCCTAGGTGGCAGGAGAGGAGTCAGCCCAGTCTGAAAGGGAAACTCCATTCAGGCTAAATGTGATTTTTGGTCTCCAGTGCTTCATACTAGGCTTTTAGTAACATTTCCACCTGTTGCTCTGTGGGGGTCATAAAGTGTTTTCAATTATATGTGCAGTGATTCTGCGAATCACTCACCAGAGATTGGTGGAACTTTATAAATCTTAAATGGTAAAGGAACTTAAGTGTAAGAAAAAGAAACAAATGGAAACACCATCCATCTGTATTATAACAGTTCCCAGTGCTCAGGTAGCTCATAATGACCCATGTTACCCTGGAAAAGTCCATCCACTTGGCAGCAGGGACCTCAGGCCTATCATTCATGGCTTTATAATGACAGCCTTTTTTTAAGTCTCTAGGTGTCCATCATAAGATAAACGAAAGGCAATACTGTAGATTTCAGAACTGTAAAGGGAGTAAAAATAGGTCATTTTATTTTACCATTCAGGACACAAACCACTTTAATGGTTTCCTTACTGAAAATGGTCCCATTGCCAAGGCACTGTTCTTAAAGTCAGTGCACATAAAAACACCCCTGTGATGGAGAAACCCAATTGTAGACTTAACTGTGTGACCTCGCACAGGCCTCTCAACCCCTCTAGGCCACATTTTTCTCATCTATAAAATGAAAGGTTTGTACTAGCTGACTTCTAAGGTCTATTTCAGAATTCTATGTTCTGTTGGGACTTACAGGTTAATTTTTAAAAAACCCACAAGAAAACGTACTTTATCTAGCCTCAGTGCCATATAAATAGTCATTTAACTCTCCAGGTAACAAGAGAAATTCAGATCACAATGCCTGGACACCAGGTGAAGAGCCGTAGAAATGGTGGACAAGAGCCATCGTTTTAAGAAATGCATACTGAATCTTATGCTTCTATTTGGAGGGGAAGTTGAGAGTTTGGGGCCCTTTTTATATTTTCTTCATGGAAATGAGCAAACACTGATTTTTCTCCACTATGATTTCCAGTCCTCAGAAAAGATGGATGTTTTTTCAGAGTTTCAGATGTTTTTTCATCTCCTTTTAAATTTCCATTCCCTGACCCATTTCCAACCTCTCTGAATGGAGACATGATGCAATATAAGATGACATATTGAAAGTTATGGCTAACACACACACACACACACACACACACACACACACACACACACGGAATGTCATGGCAAACAATGACTCTATGGTGGGGAAGAGTGAAGTACACGTTGACAATGGAACTCTAGGAATTGTGCGTGAGATGTCTTTACATGGGAAGCCATACACAGAAGCCCAAACATTGCATTTGCACACAGAAGTGAGCTATGGAGACATATAAAAGCAGAAAGCAGTACCTGACCAGAAAGGAGTGGAGGAAGGGGGAACAAAGCTGTAGTCTGGAGGAGTTACAAAAGAAAAGCCACAGAACAGAGGAGGGGCTTAGAGAGGGAAAGAAAAAGAAGCAAAAGAGCATTTAAGAGTTGGCACAAAAACCTCTCAATACAATGACTTTGTTGTTTGTAATCACAAGAAAATTGTCACATCCAAGTTGCAATACCAAGCTGTGCTTCTTACCCACTGTTCTCCTGTCACCATTTCTGAATGAGAAACATGCCAGACTTTTACATTTTGATTGACAGTAGTTCTGCAATTCAGAGCTGTCTATCATTTTATAGGC
Organism: Peromyscus maniculatus bairdii; assembly: GCF_049852395.1. Classification (NCBI taxonomy): domain Eukaryota; kingdom Metazoa; phylum Chordata; class Mammalia; order Rodentia; family Cricetidae; genus Peromyscus; species Peromyscus maniculatus. Next base: position 90,156,563 of record NC_134857.1, on the reverse strand, counting down.
AAACAGCAAACCCACTCCATGTTGCCACCCGAGCCCCATCCCTCCAAAGATGGCTTGGTTCACATTTGTTACAACAACAGGAAGGAAATTTATTGATATAAATATGGTCCTAATCAAAAACAATATGAATAAGTAAGAGCTTAAAAAAACAGTACAGATAAGAGCCTATAGGGCTGTGTCAATGACACATAAAGACACCATGGAAAATCCAAGACATTTGTTAAGTTAAATTCGGACAATTTCTTAAGACTCTGCCTTCCCCCAGTCAAGCATGCATATCACAGCTTATTTTCAATAGAGAAAATACAATTAGAAATGAAAGGCACCCTGAATCTTTTCCTGGAAAATCAAGTTGGAGAGGAATACAACAAAGATACTGGAAATTGTGCACTTGTTTTTTTTTTTTTTGTTGTTGTTGTTGTTCACTATATGGCATCGATAAGAAGAGTTGATTGTATTCATTGTCAAGTGGTCCTGAAGTGTTACTGTTGCACAATAAATTAAGTATATCAACAGTTTAAGTCATTACAGTAAACAAGAGGAAGACACTGATGCTCTCTTTCTTGTGCATCTGAGAAAAATCTGGATTCACATATGGCTTTATGGTCCTTATTCTTTTTTTTTTTTTTTTTTTTTTTTTTTGGTTTTTCGAGACAGGTTTCTCTGTGAAGCTTTGCGCCTTTCCTGGAACTCACTTGGTAGTCCAGGCTGGCCTCGAACTCACAGAGATCCGCCTGGCTCTGCCTCCCGAGTGCTGGGATTAAAGGCATGAGCCACCACCACCCCGCTTATGGTCCTTATTCTTAACCTCAGCTGCACAGCTCTTTTCAATGAGCACTGTGGCTCACACACCTCTAATATTTAACTTGCTGACTCCATGGTTCCATGAGAACAGGCAAGGAAGACCTGGGTTATAATCTTTATCCATATATTTATTTTCCCTTTCATCCATCTAGTAGACAGTTGAATTCAACCATGTTCAGCCAGCAGGAAGAGTTCATTTCCCCATCTCCCTTACATTTTGGTAAAACTAAACAGTCCTGACCAAAGCTATTAAAAGCAAAAACATCATGAAGGAACTCTTGGGATCTTTCCATCTAGAGTATTCTATCTTGCTTTCTGACATGTGAAATTTGCCATGTTAGTCCATAAAAAGGGAAAATATTACCTTGAGGAAGATAGAGAATGAACTCAAAGGAAGCTGAATTATTAAGATTTTATGGAGCACAGGTAACCTGTCCTTTTGGCTAGCTCTGAGCTATTTCTACATTTTTATAGGACAGAGAAATAAACTGATTTTCCTGATTAAGCCAATAGTTTTAGATTTTTTGTTACTTGTATCTAGACCTAACCTAAAACATTATCATCAAAGATGTAATAAAACTGGACTGAGCAAACTGGGATGAGACAGTATTTCTTTCCATATACCTCTCTTTAGGGAGTTGCCTAATGCTACAAGCCAGTACTGTTATCTGAAAGTGGGCTCTCTAGGATCCCAACAGCTGCAGTGACCTACTAAATATATTATCAGACTCCAGACAAGCAAACTGGCTGAGGGAATTGTGAGGAGTTCAGTTGTTCTTGAAATCATTGACTGTGAAGCCCTCATATGCACAGGGACCGATGTCTGACTCTCTTGTGTCATGAATGGTCTCACATTTTTTTTCTATTCCATCTGCTTGTTCAGTTAAAAAAAACATACACTGCTACATGCCATCACAGTTAATTTTATAATATGATAAGTTAAATTACCACTATGAAATATAAATGACAATTCTTTCTCCTTCCCTCCCTCCCTCCCTCCCTGCCTCCCCCATTGTGTGTGTGTGTGTGTGTGTGTGTGTGTGTGTGCGCATGTGATGTGATGTATGAGTGTGCATGTATACAGAAAACAGAGTTTTGTCCTGCTATCTATCACTCTTCACCTTACTCCCCCGAGATAGGGTCTCTCACTAAACCTGGGATCATGGTGCAGTCAATTAGCAAAGTCCATCAGTCCTTGTGTCTCTGTCTCTAACAGTATCAGGTTTGCAGACTTATGTGTGGCTGGCCACACAGTCTTTTAGGTCAGTGCTAGGGATCTGAACTCAGGTCCTTGTGCTTGCATACCAAGTGCTCTGACCCACTGAGCCATCTCCCCAGCCCCTTGTTTTTACCCTCTGGAGGTCATGATGTACCCTCTGCCAGAGAGAAGAGAGGATGACATTTCTAAGAAAGTAATCAGCCCATAACTAACCTCACTAAGGACAAACATGTAATATCAAGATTGCTAGACTCCGATCCCTTGTCTGTGAGAACTTAGATTAGAAGCCATGTTCTACACGTTGCACTGATAGATAATGGGATTTTTTTTTTCCCTTGGACTGTTTTCTATTTGATTCCTTCTCTGGTCCAATTCCATTCATTAAAAAAAAAAGACTGCATTTCTCAAAAAAAAAATTCTAATGAAAGTAATATAAGCTAAGAGCTAAGAGTGAAATATAACAACAGATAACTTATCTCAAAAGGGAAGAAATGAGAAATCAATGACAATAGAATTAAGTGCCACTTAAATAACTTCAACACTAGGCAGACAAATTAAACAGATAACCAGTCTACAATCAGAAAATCTAAAATGTCTGAATATAGGTAATGCTTTACCAAGGAATGTGAGTCTATGTCAACAGGACTGTAGTGGGTTCCTGCTTTCTCTTATCTAACCTTAAGTACCTTAAAATTATTTGCATTACAATCAAGTAGCTAGAATTCAAAACTTCTTCAATTAGATCTAAAGTAGCATAATTCTAGGACACTGGAGGGACAGCACAGTGGCTCAGAGTACTCACTGCTCTTGCAGAGAACCCAAGTTTAGTTCCTGTCCGTCACATTGAATAGCTCACAACTACTTAGAGTGCCAGCTTCTAGGGGACTGACATTGTCTTCTGGCCTCCAGGGGTCCCACATCTATATGTAAATACCAGCAAACATATATACATACACATAATTAAAAATAAATGAAATAAAATGGTATATTCAGCCCTCCTGCCGGCTCTATGGTGCTCATTTACTGCCCTGATTAATATAACAGGTTCTTAGATAGACCTTGGCTCTCTTAGCTCCATCCTGTGATTTCAAACATTTTCAGTGGCATTACTCCGAAGACCAGCATAATCTCAGATTTCACCTGTCAAAAACTAAACTTACCATCTCCCCATTGTAACTCTGCTGGCTAGTTTTCTATAATTGTCACAACTAGAGTCAGTTTAGAGAAAGGAATCTCATGTAAGAAAATGCCTTTACCAGCCTGGCCTGTGGGCAAGACTGGGGTACATTTTCTTGGTTGGTGATTGATGTGAGAGGACCCAGCTCACTGTAGGTAGTGCCACCTAGGGTGATGTCCCTGAGTGATATAAATAAGCCAGGAGGAGCCAGTCAGTAAGCAGTGTCCCTCCATGGCCTCTGTACCAGTTCCTGCCTCCAGGCTCCTGCCGTGAGTTCCTGCCCTGCCCTTCCTCAGTGATGATAGACTGCAAACTGTAAGATGAAGTAAACTGTTTCTTCGCCAGGTTACCTTTTGGTCATGGTGTTTTATCATATCAGTAGAAAGCCTAATTAAGACAGAAATCTAAGAAACCTACCTTTTTTTTTTCTTTCCATGACTCCACTTTTGTGACAACCTTACAAAATCATACACTGTTAGGCTCCTCCTATCCAACCTCTACATTGAGCATCCTCTGCCTTTGTGATAGCAGCTTAATTATTCCTCCCATAGTTCTCAGCTCAGCTATCCCAATCCAGGTGCATATACCACAATAACTGCAAACAGCCTCCAACTTGCTTCTTGCTTTCAACTGTTTTCTTTTTTAAACATTGCCTCTCAGCTACTCATCCCAAATGTAGACTCTCTCATCAATTTGCTAAATTATGAAGTTCAAACTCTTGGGTGGAATCACATGACAATTTATTAGATTGGTTTCTCCCCCTTTTCTAACCAAACCTTTTAGAAAGTTCACGTACGCATTCTTTTTCCTGGACCAGCTTCCTATTTCCCTGTGGCTTTCAGCTACATTTCCAACTGAGAACTTTTGGTTTATTCTAGAATATTTCTCCTGACCCTGGGCTCCCTGGTTCAAAAGCCTACATCAGAGCCTTCCCAAGATCCATGATAACCAACCCAGGTTCTAGCTGTCCTTTCTTGTCCTCTCCTAGCCATCTGATGGGCATTCAGTCGTGTGACAGCACTTCTGGGTTCTGCTGTTTAACATCTGCATATGTAGCTCCACTTAGACACGAGTCCTGGAAGGCCAAGAGCAGTTCTGCATCTCATACAGGACAGGCCTCAGTGCTATACAACAGCTTCCACCCGACAGACAAGCATCTTAGCCCAGTATTTGATTATGTAATTCTGTATGTCTCTACTTCCTATTGTCTCAGCTCATATTTCACTCACTCATCTGCTCAGTAGGACTTCCAAGAAAAAAAAAAAAACTGGCAAAACATAAAGGAAAGAAAGTGAAATCTACTCAGGCTCTATTCTCTAGGCATTCTAAGGAAAGCAGTGGCATTCCTACAATAACCACTCTTCTGAGATGCTGAGCAGCTATTAAACACCAATGTCTCATGGCATGAACCATACTGTTTGCCTGAGGACTCTTTTTAAAGTAAAAGGTTAATCAGTTTCTTCTGCCACTGCATATATATTTCTCAGCCAAGCCTTTTAAGGGTTGATAGGGATGATTTCCACTTCTCTGTGCATTGTAGCATGATTTATGGTTGCCACTCTTTCTATATGTCAATTTTCTCTGCCTCTGGGTCCTTGATTCTTTTATGCTATAAAATCAGTATTTGAACGTCCTGGCACCTACTGAAGATAACATGCTAAGTTAGGAAAGTATGCATTCAACTCTAGACACAAGTAATGTCAGAGCTGGGCATCTGATAATATATTCTTTAGAGTGATTTAAGTTATAGACTATGTTACCTCCACACTAGAAAGATATACATCTGTCTCTACACATGCAAAGATGAAAAGTTTCTTCATTAAATTTATCCTATCAGACATTATTAGGACACCTTAGCACAGGAGTCACTGGCAGGTGCATGTCCTGGAACAGAATTAGGAAGAGCCTAGGAGAACTGACATCCAAATGGGAGTGTTGATGGCTGTCACCTCCTGGACTCTCCTTTCACTGCCTGTTTATCATCACAGGCAGCCTACCCACTCATACTTCTTTATTTTGGGAGCTCCTAGAGCAGTCTCTCTGCCACTCATGGCTGTGTACATGTACACAATATGAAATCAACAATGAGTTCCTTTTCAGTGGCATGGTCTTGGTTAGGTGCATGCTTCAATTAAGGCCTATTTACTTTCTTTCTTCAAACATTCCAACTTCACATCAGCACAAAGGACAACCTTCCTTGGTGAGACCTTGGAGGAGGGTTGTTTGACATATGCATAGCACCTAACTGTTACTGGGGTACCATTCATGGAACATTGTTATCAAATGAATGATTCAGTTTAGTGGCATAATGGCTGCAATTACAAAAGATGAAGAGCATAATAACACTACTTATCAACGTTTCAAAGATCAACAAATAAAATAAAGACTGAAGTGCTAGAATTCTCTAGCAGAAACCAAAGATATCTGTTAAATAAACTGGGAATGGAATACATGCGCATAGCCATAATAACTGAGTGGCTAGTCACTAGCAGATATCATATGGTTCTGAGTCTTGACTGGGAAGATAAAGGCACAGAACACAGAACTATTTTAATTTAAAGGAAAAAGAAACAGAAAAGAACAGGTTAACAGGAGAATTTTTTAAAAGTTCAATGACTTGATATCCAATCTATACTTTTACTATCAAGTTAACTAAGACCTGCTTTACAACATTGTAGTCCGCCTTGACCAAGCTACCAATGCTCATGTGCAAGTCAAAGTGTATTCAATTTATAGTAACATTGAAATTAGAAACAAAATTCAATCAACACTTTTCTTAAAGGGTTGTGTTATCAAGTCATGAACTAATTTTTTAACTAACACCTAATTATCCATTACCTATTTTACAGACCTTTTCCTTAAGTGTTTGTTAATTATTCTCTGGTACCTGAGACATCATCTAACACTTTCAGTTTTAACCAGCACATAGATTCACATTAATTTACATAACACAAAATTTTAGCAAGAATTGGGTCAGTGTATTCATCAAGACAATGATGTGTGCTTACTGCCCAGCAGTGGCCTAGAGGGTTTCCCAAAGCCTTGAATTCCTAAGTGAGAGGCTTTGATGAACTGTCCTGGAAGTTGGATTTTTTTTTTGTCAAGATTGTGTACAGATGGCCTAACAGCAGAAAACATGCTGAGAATTTAATGAATGCTTAATTTAAATTTGTTATCCTTACCCTGATTTTATTTTAGAACACAGACATTGTTTTGTGAACTTCCAGTAATATCCAATAACATATTACCAAATATCTATTTCTTTACCTATCTCAAAGAAAACAAACCCAAAACTTCTTGCTTAGTTGGTTATATATTTTATGTCTTATTGTTGGAAAAAAATAAGGATAATTCAGATGAATTCCATTTAATTGAATGCTGACATCTAAGCGAACAAATCTCTGAACACAAAATTTAAAGATACAACAAAGAAAAGTTATGCATGAGATTACTGTAAGAACTGAACAGTTGCATGTTATTCAATGCTCCATCATGCAAAGATATAGTCAATTAACCAGAAAAGAAGCACAAGGTCTTCCCAATCATTATGGAAAATAGGACAGTTGACACCACCTTGGGGATTCAGATTATTTATAGGCATATATTTTCTGGTGATATGGATTGGATTCTAAATCCATGTTCTCTAAAAAAGAATAACTGACTGATACTTCTTAAACTGTTAAGGTACAAGGTCTACACTAAGATACTTAAGAAGATAAAACAAACACTCAGAGCCGTTGACTTCAGAAGAGCTTACAAGTTATTGAAGAAACAGATTCATATGGAAATTATATACAAATATGAAAAGACTCCACTTCAGAGTGAGAGTCTATGACAGATGCTAGGCTTCATGGAAGCCAGAAAACAAAATAAAACCCTCCAATCTCTTAACCATCAGATTCAAAATCCTAACGTCATACTCAAGTCTTCTCTTAATGTTCCACTTCACATCTGCTATCTCGAGTTTGACTGGATCATCTTCAAAATCTGTCACCCAAGTGACTATATTTTGGTCCCAGTCAATGGCACCTTCTCCTGGAAGGTAAACCTCCTAATGTGTCTTCATCTTCCTTTGTTTCCCTAGACCATTCTTCCTGTGATCTCTTCATCACAGAAACCAGAACAATGCTGTTAAAACTTAAAGTCAGACGAGCTTTCTCTTTTGTTTAAATTCTTCCAAAGGCTTCCCATTTTCTTCCAAAGTCAAATTTAAAGCACTGTAGGACTTCACAGAGTCTAGCCTTCCGTACGTCTTGCACCTTGCTTCTAATAGTCTTCCTCTTGCTCTGCTGGCATTGCTTATGTCGTGCATGTTCTGCCTATGTACCATCTATTTCCTCTCTTACATTCCTGAGTGCCTTTATGCAAATGTGATCTTTACATCGGAACCTTCCCTGACATTCCATAAACCCATGAACACAAATCATGGCCCCATGTAATGAGAAAGAAAACAGAGTTTATTGTAGGAACAACATACAACTTAAAAACAACTGGCTGACACTGATCAAATTGTGAAGGTAATTTAGTAAGTAGAGAGAGTGTAATGCCTAACCTCCCATTGTTCTCAGTAACTCTTAAGTCAGCACAAATGATCTATACACTCAGTGACTAAAGTTTTAGGTTTTAGTTGCTCTACAAACAGATAGGGTGTCAGGATATTTATAGGAATTTATAATGCGGAGAATCTTCTGGTCATATGAATGGCCTTATTAGAAAGGAGAACTTTAGGGGTAGTAGTTGGTGTCAGCCTGGTCAAATGGTAGAATAAGAACTGCTAATCCATCTTTCTGTATCATGGCTAAAGGATCTCTAATTTTGCTCAATACCCAAGCAGCCCAGTTAAAACCCCAAACCATTCTCTAGCATGTTGAGCATCATTGCCTTGTTATGTTACTTTTCCAAAGCAATTCTCAATTTCTAAAACTATATAATTCTTTCCCAACCCATTGTTTGTCTTTCCTACCAGCATATAAACTCCACAAGGGCTGATGTTCATCTGTTCACTCACTGCTCTATATACCCAGCAATTTAGATAGTGCTTGCTCTGGAGCAGGGTCATGATGAGGACTGGATGAATGATCCATGGAGAGAGATATTGAACAGGATATAATAACTACAGAGAAGATAAAATAAGTTCTTAGGTTAATTCCAGTCTGCAGAACTATACTCTTTAAGGACATAAGGGGATAAAAGACAGGGGAAATTAATTGGAAAATAGTGGCATAGTTTTTGTTATTATTTTTTTGTTTGATTATTTTGTCCTTTGGTTTTATTTGTTTGTTTGTAAATTAGCTTACTATACAGCCCTAGCTAGCATGAAATTGGTCATACAGACCAGGCTGGCCTCAAATTTATGGTGGTAGCCCTCCTGCCTCGGCTTATTAAGTGCTGAGATTACATACACACAACACCATTTCCAGGGAAGAATGACTTCTGCACTGGGGAAAATTAGTAAACAAGTCAAATTATACCAAAATGTATTGTGCAAAGTACTGATAAATTGGAGTGTATTCCTAGAACAGCAGCTAGGATGGTTAAATATTTGATAGTCACTCATGTGATAAGGGGTAAAATAAATATTTAAAGAAGGGTAGGAGAAGGATATACAGTAGGGAAAGGAAAACACCATACCTGATAAAAAGGTTACGGTATTTATATTAAATAAAGAGATGACTTCACAGTATGTTCTGAGGTTAGTATAGTACAGTGGGAAAATATATATATTATGTACTTGTTATAGTTGAAAAATAGCTATAATAGCCATACTGAGCCATATTTATGGTTAATGTCTGAAAAAAAATTTGTTCAAGATAGAAGGTGAATGATTTGTGTGATAGCTCAAGCAAAGACGGATGACCACCTTCTAAGAATGCAATAAAATGCATTTGCTCAAAAAGTTCCCTGCAGAGCTGGCAAGTTTGAGGTGCCTAGATCCTGGAAGAACTCTGCAGCATTCAGACTTATTGTTAAGGCATTAGGCTGTAATTGTGTAACACCCAAAAGGTATATATACTACAGGGTTAGCTGTAAACAGATAAATGCTGAATGTGGGAAAAATGAATGAAGGAAAAAGAGGGACAAATGAAAACTCGGGCTGATGGTCTACTCACATTCTAAATGCTGACAGGACCAAAGAGAGTTGCATGGATAATTTTTGTTGTCATATGTGAACTTAGAACTCAGTAGCTAAGTACTGTATCCGTGGAATAGATCAAGCCAGATAAAAGCTCTCAGCATTGACTTGGAAAGCTACAACCCTGATGGAATTTTTTAGAAAGAAAAATTATTTTCTCAATTTAGATAAGTGTGCATATTTTCTAGGCAAGACCTACTAGACAAATAAATCCTTGAATCAGGGCTATCACACAAGTGCAATCTAGTCACTATGGGATGATTACATGTATTAGCTACACTGAGGTCAATTTTTAATTTAGAAATAAAACTTCTAAGATTGGACATTGCTAAGATAAGAACTGCTAAGAATGTAAGTACTGCTTTTTGAGCCATGAAATATTAAAAAGATAGCTTTGGATGAGGTTATCTAAATTTGTTGAATTTAAGTCTGTAAGCCATTTTCTTATGGGATCCCAGAAATGATTACTAATTTTTGGAGCCATTACCCTCAGAACAAAAATGTCTTAGAGTAGCCAGTGAAGCTCTTGAAATGCTTAAATAAAAAGAGGAGCCCAGCATGCCCTAATCATAATGATGCACAGTTTTGGTTGACTAGTTGCTTGAGAACTGAATCATCTGTGGATATCATAGACATGTGAAGGAGGAAAGTAAGAAAATGTCAGGAGAATGATCCAATTAACTTATCCCATAGTGTACACAGTGAGAGAGCTGAGCTGAAACCCAGGAAGTAGGGGACCAAAGTACCCAGGGAAAGTAAAAGGGCTTTACCAGTGTTTTAAATTTGCCAAATGAGGCTAACATAAAATTTCACACTGGGCATCAGCGTGGAACATATGGAAGTGGTGTCAGGAACAGCAGTAGTGATTGCAAGAGCCAAAGCATCCAACGCTGCCCACGTGCCAGACAGTCCTCCAAGTGCTTCACACCTACTGACTCTTGTAAGGAGCAGAGCATCAAATTTAAACACCAAGAGGCAGTGGTCTGTGGTGAGATGAACTAGGAAACTCTAAACAAACTCTTTCCTCTAAGGCAGTGGTTCAGTTCTCAACCTGTGGGTTGAGACTCCTTTGGGGGTCAAACATCAGATATCCTATAGATTAGATATTTACATTACAACTCATAACAGAAGCAAAATTACAGTTATGAAGTAGCAAGAAAATAATTTTATGGTTGGAGTCACCACAACATGAGGAACTGTCTCAAAAGGCTGCAGCATTAGGAAGGTTGAGAACCACTGTTGTAAGGAACTATGTAGGATGAATTTCTAATAGGTCTTTTAATAAAAACTTGGAACCAGAATATTGGGGTAAATGCTGAAAGAGCAGAGAGAAAAAGGAACAAGTCACAGCTACCGCCTCTTACTTCACCAACTCATTAGCCTAAAAAATCCTCAACCGATAGGCCTCTAGCCAACTGAGCTTCCTCAGCTGAAAAAGCCTCTAGCTGAAAGGGACGCTTCTGCTGAAAAGCCTTTAGTTCCTGTCTCCTCACGCCTTATAGAACTTTCTCTGCCAAGCCATCACTTCCTGGGATTAAAGGAGTGTGTGCTTCCCAGTACTGGGATTAGAGGTGTGTGCTACCACTGCCTGGCTCTGTTTTCTCTCCTAGACTGAGTCAATCTCATGTAGTCCAGGGTGGATTTAAACTCACAGAGGTCCAGAGGGATCTCTGCTTCCTGAGTGCTAGGATTAAAGGTGAGTGCCACTACTGCCTGGCCTCTATGTTTAATCTCATGGCTTGTTCTGTTCTCCGATCTTCAGGCCAATTTTATTCAGGTACACAATCTATCACCACAGGACTACACCAAGCTTGCATCATTCTGTGTAGACATGATTGACAGGGCAAAGCTTTCACAGTGTTTTTTGTTTGTTTTTGTTTTTGTTTTGCAGGGCTGGAGGTTTGTGGAATATGTCACTGGAGATTTTAACATAATGTATATAAAAGGGTATTGATAATGTCATGTTCTATTAATTGACAAATTTTGAAGATCAGATAGGATTCTCTGGTTCTCACATTCTACACTGAAGACTTCAGGCCCTGCTTCAAACAACCGACTCTGCAGAGATGCTTGAGAACATGCCTTGGTTCACAGTGCTTCCTCTCAAGAGAAGGGTGCATTTCATGGGGGCAAAGCTGTAACCCACTGAAAGTACTTCACTGATGTGAAGCCCATTTCTCCAAAAATGCCCACCTGCAGCACTTGGCCTGCCAGCACCAATGTTTCAAAGTCTCTTTATTACCCAGTGACACAACAAAAGTGGAAATCAGTTTGGTAAATTTTAGATAAATTTTAGGTAAATAGTTAAAATCAACACAGTGAGATTACCATGGGTCCAGCAGTCTCCCCCTCACTCATATAAAGATATTTCCAGCCTGATCCTGTGGAATATGACTTCACTTTAAAAAAAAATGAGAGGTCTTGGTAGATGTTATGGATCTCAAGTTAAAACCAACCATCTAGGGAGGGCCTTAAATTCAATGGCAACTGCCTTTCTAAGTGAAAAGACAAGGACATACAGAAGGGAGAGAGGAAGATGCCCAGACTCGAATGGCACATCTATACATCAAGGAATACCAAGTATTGCTCAGCCATCCAGAGCCCATAGACACATGGCTAATACTTAGACTTTAGCCACTGGGCCTCCAGAGCACACAGTAATTTCTGATGGTTGTTGTTGTTCTGTTGTTTTCCTTAAAGTCATTGTATGGTAATTTTTATTGCTGTCCTAGGAGACTAATATGAGGTTAAAACTAATATTAAGGTTATCAGAATAAAATTAGGTATCAAACACAAATGATGAGTGAAAAGATGACAAAAGATTGAGCATAAAATAAAGCAATCATAAAATGAGAGTGGATGAATATGGTCATGTTGAATTAGAACAGCAGAAAGCTCAACTATTTTAAGTGTATATTTAAGGAGCTTAAAAGAATATTATCCTTTACTGTGCTGCAATATAACTAATAAAATTGTCAGGCTTTCTCAGGAATAAGACAGCAATAATACACAATATTGAGATTAATAAACACAAGTGGCACAGTTTAGCACCTCCACAAAGCTACTGTGCTGTGGAACTGTTGGAGCACACCACCTCACATGATGCTTTAAGTTTATCCTAAATGACATTTTTCAAAAAATCTTGCTCCATACCCACAGGCTGGATATGCCCTTCCTACTAATGCCACATTAGCTTATGTTCTTTGGCTTCAGAAGGCTAATTGAATTCTATATTATCTTATTTGTCTTTTGTGTGTTCCCATTTCCCAGACTGTCTTATTTATTATTGTAGCTCCAGCATCTAGCACAAGGATTGGCACATGGTTAAGTGTTAAATACTTGTTGAGTATCGGAACAAATAAACAGATGTAATGAGATCACAGCAAGGCTTTACTTGAGAATCACTCAGTGTACAGGTGTTCTACACATCTCCAAATCGGTGATTAGGTTCCTCTGCATTTGGCGCTAGTGAAAAATAGATCTTGCTGCCTTCCTGTGATCCCTTTGGGCGTGGCCAGCAGATAGGGTTCTCTGCACATCGACCATTTTTAATTCTAAAATAATTCATTTAGGAAAGAGACTAGAACAGCACACACAAATCTCATATACTTCATTCACGGTACCCAAATACTAACATCTTCCCATGTTTGCTTTGCCAGTCTATGCTTGTTTTTGAGCCATTTGAATACAGACTGGAGACATAATACATTTTTACTGTCAAATTCTTCAGTATGTTCTCCCTACAAAGATATTCGCTGTTCTAGCCACAGCACAATTGTCAGAAGCAGAAAATTGTGCTGATATAATCCAGCTGGTTAATATATAGGATAAATGCAAACTCCACTAATTGACCTACTCGTGCCCTTTATAGCAACATAAATGATAGCACATACAAAATGTGCTGCCTACCTCATCAGAATTCTACCCATGCTCTGTAGGTATCCTATCTCTTTGTTTGTCTTTGATCTGAAATGCATCATCAGACTTTGCCCTTAATTACTTTGACATTTTTACAAACCCAGACTGATTCTTTGTTAATGCCTTTCAATTCCTGTTTGTCTGATGCTTCCACGTGGTCAGACTGAGATTATGCAACTGCAGAGTGGGGACCATCAAAGTGGTCCGGGTTAATAGCACATTTCTGGCGATATTAACTTGGATCACTTGGTTAAGATGTTGATGTTTTTCCTTTTATACTTGGTAAGTCATCATGAGAGAGACTTTTGCCTTATATAACTATGGTCACTCATTAAAAAAAATAATGCAACTATATTCTGGTACTGACCTAATTCTCCATAAATACGAATTGGCGAAATGTTTAAGGTTTGATTTGGGATCACAAACTAGGAAATCCCGTACTTCTGCTAGCATAATGATCCATCAGAATTGCACTCCACCACCTCCTCCCATGCATTCAAAGAAATAAAATTAGGGTGGGATTTCTCAAAGAACATGATACAGTTTCCAATCTCATTCTCCATTCTTTGGATGGGAAGGCTGAAGTTCAAACTGGATAACTTTCCTATCTATGGAGGGAAATCAGTTTACCATTACACTCTGAGTTCTCTCTCCTCTCTTCTCTCCCTCTCCTTTCTCTTTTTCTCCTCTTTTGGAAACATTCAAGCTATTAAAAGAACAACAACAACAAAAACAACCCACACTATCCTGACACCCTGGAAGACAGTCCAGAGATAGCACAAGATGGCTTTCTAACTTATAATGCTCCCTGCCTGATACTATGGGCTCATGTTTGATACCAATTAGTACCTTTCTACATATAATTTCTCATCTGCATACACTAATTCTGCCATAATCCTACCATACTTTACATACTTCAAAACCGAGCCAAGCCTTTCTTTTCCAAGGTGACTACACAAGTTCCAGCCACTGCTATCACTAGCCAGCCAGTTCTACTAGGAAGAAGTAGAGCTCGCTGCTCGCCTCTATGGAGAACACAAGAAGGTACTGGGTTTTACCTTACTGGCTCTGCATCTTACATTGTTTTTTGAAAATAATAAAGAAGCAAGATCTCGGTCTAAATCTGTATCTTTTTAAAAATATTTATTTATTTAAGCATATAAGTGCTCTATTTGCATGTATGCTGGCATGACAGAAGAGAGCACCAGATCTCATTACAGATGGTTGTGGGCCACCATGTGGGTGCTGAGAATTGAACTCAGGACCTCTGGAGGAGCAGGCAGTGCTCTTAACTGTGAAGGCATCTCTCCAACCCTAAATCTGTACCTTAAGGCAATGCTGCTTGGTGAAAGTTATGTTTAGATATTCAGCAGCATGACCAAGGCTATAAAGCAGGGATGAAGACTAAAAGTGCCCGCAAGCAACCGTTGTGTACAGAATATGCAGCACAAGTTAAGAAAAAAAAATACATGTGTTGTTTTCATTAAGGACTAATCCTAAATCAAGGCTTAATAAAAAGTTAGCAAGAAAAACTTATGAAGCATCAAAGCATAATGCAGGCTTCTATGAGAACTACAAATATAAGCTTATACAACCCTTTGAAATCTAGTGTGTGCTGTGTACGGAGAGTTAGCAACACTGTTTGGGAGCCTTGTAGGAGGAAGCTACTCACTGGAGGTGGGCTTGGATTTCTATAGTCTGGCTCCACTTCTTGTCAACTCTCTGATTCCTCTCAAGGTGAGGGTAGGTGAGTGTCCCAGCATCCCTCTAGTAACTTTGGAACACACACTGCCAGTCCTAGCCTCTGTGGTGTACTGTATCCCCTCAAACTGCAAGCCAAAACAAACTTTTCTTAAGTTGCTTCTTGACATTATTTGGTCATAGAAACAAGGAAAGTATGGATATAGTGGATTCGTGACCTTCCTCATTCTGGTAATGTCGTCTTTGTTTCCCACTCCTCCACAGGGCTCTGCAGAACCAAGTAAACTATTCAAGTACTATTCCACATGCAGATGACCTCTTCTGCAATTTGGTTATGCCCATCCACTGGAAAGGCAGATAAGGAAAAGAAAAAGGGTTTAAATTTATGTTTATCTAAAAGAAGGAATCATATAAAAAGAGGTCAGAAGTCATAACTTAGATAGACTTCTAAGAAGTTTGTAGGAAAACCACCTTTTAGGCTAAACGTTCATTTTGAATGAGTAAAAAGTATGGCCTGTGTGAGAATCTCAGATAATCGGGCAATCTTGAGCTACAAATAGATAAAGTTGATAAACTAGGTGAAACTGCAAAGGTATTTAAACATTCAAGACAAAGTGCCTTCTTACTAGTTTCAGTTCATGGGTTTGGACATATGTCAATGACCATTATGAGAAAAACCATGAAGCTTTACAAAATTTAACAAAAAACCACCTCTCAGCTGATGTGACAAATGACTTCCATACCATTCTGAAGTACTTGGAATTTTCCTGATGTTGAAAACCTGAGCTCCCTTTAGTGTAAGTTTTTAGGGGAAAAATAAACTTCAAGTGATACTACACTGGTGCGAATCCTTTTTAGAACTACCTCTTCATCTTAACAGTAGTAAAATTGTTTTCATTTCTCCCCCAAAGTAGTTTTTATTGTTTTCGGTTTGTTGTTGTTGTTGTTAAGATTTCTTAACAAGGGAGTAAAAACGTGTTTTCTTTACATTTTCATTACAGTGTTCTCTTCTTAGGTTGCGTCTATGTCCGGGAAGGTTACTTCACATGAAATGGTGAGGCAGAGCAAGTTTGTGACTTGAATTCATTGAAAGAGTGATGCAGCTGTATGTCTGTGTGTTTGTGTGTGGTCATCCTTTATCATTATTTATAGTGCAGTACACATTCTTCAAGAAAGTGACCAATGTATAGCTTAAAAACTACTGACAAAATGTGTTAATCCTTTCAAATTTTGGATTGAAACAGGAGCATTAGCAGAGTTAGGATTCCAGGCACACTGGAAGAGATCTGTTAGATACTATTCTTCAAATAGCATTACAGCCACACATGTTATGTATAAATTAAAGAGAGCATGGCTAATATAAAATCCAGTGAAAAGTATAAAATTTTACACATTAACATATCACTTACATTGTGATGGCTATTTTAACACGGATATAATTTTTAATTTGGCACAAAACCCGATAACTCGACACATTGACGAACCTCTCGGTCCTTATAACTTTGCTTAGCTCCAGAAAAAAAAAGGTGTCTGTTCATTGCATTAGCATATTAATTGACTATATTTCAAAGTTCAGAACGAGGATGTTTAATGTTATTTTGCTTCCATGCCCTTAAGTGACCAAAAATTGAAAGAAAAAAAGTGTATTCTCAATTACAATACTCACAGCTGTTGCCTGCTCTATTACCCCTCTGTCCGGCTGAATGTTCTGGCTCCTTGTATGGAAACTGTAGCGTCGTATCTAAGGTCCTGAACCCTTCTTTAAGAGAATGGTGCTTGTAGTACTCCACAAGTTCCTTTAAGAGAGCCAATTAAAGAGAGGTTTTGATACTTTTATTCTCATATAAACTCCTTAATCCATAATTATATAGAATACAAGGATGATCATTTTTAACATTTAACATTTCCAAATCTATGAAAGTATAAAGGAGAGCTCTGCCTGCTATCTGAATGGATCTGTCTCCCACCCAGGCAACTATCCAGTTTACTGGAGACATTTATCCACGATGGTTACCCTATATTGTTCTTCAGGCATGCAAAGTATCATGTTTATCTTCAGTCAGATGTGGTACTGAAAAGAAGCCATGCTAAACCTCAATCTCAGAGTAGCAATTATTGTTGTTATTAGTGAGAGACGTGTCTTTCTGAAGAACAATGAAAAGAACAGCTGTTTGCCTGACTAGATAGCAATTTCTACTTCCCCCCCATTTTCTTTCAACTTATCAGAAAAACAAACTTAATACTACATGTACTTTTCCACAGCTAAGAGAAATGTTGATAAGCACTGGACACTGTTCAGTATCATGCCTGGGTTACGCTGATGAGGGGTCAATGTGTGTCTCAGCTTTCAGTGTCTCCCAGTATTGACAGAAGGCAACAGGGGCTTCTTTCTAATTGTTGTATAGAAATAATGTGTCTTAAACAGCTCAAGGCCTAATACAAACTTCTACCATATTTCAATCTAAATCTTCAGAAAAATCTCGGCTTCAGATTCTACACAAATCTGAATCACTCTACTATGAACTGAAATAATAACAATTTCATAATGAAAATACTATCAGTAGCTGAATGTGGCAGATATAAAGTAGCTGATAAATAGTTAAAATGAAAATAAAAATGAATTACTTTAAATAAATTATCCAATGCTTCTGTTATAGCACCCTAAAAAAGGACTGGAGAAGCAATTCATTATTTGAAAAAAAATACACTGTCAATTGATCCAACACATCTAGTCCATGGTTAAGTTCAAATTTCCTAAAAGAAATCAATCAGGCCAGTACCCACTCAAAACTTAAAAAAAAAAATGAATCATCAATGATTTATTCTCGTCTGTCTAAGTAAGATGTGCTGTGCACTGCATTGTGCTGGGAGTGCCAGGGGTCAGAAAATGCTGAAGACAAGATTCCCTAAAAGGGAAAGTGAAGGGTTATAAGACTTCAAACACACACACACACACACACACACACACACACACACACACACACACACACACACATACTTCCTTCAATGTGTTCAACTGGGAAACGAGGAGACTTCAAGATGGAGGTGGCTTGCTTTAAATCAGAGACCAGGTAAAAACCCCAATAGTTAGCAATGAGAAAGGGATCACTTCAGATGGGGAGATCTGGGGCTGAGAACAGACATAAAGGTGGCAAAGTGAAAATCGCTGTCACGGATTGGGGACATGGGTCAGCAAATACAAGCACTTGTTACAGAAGCATGAAGGTGAAGACCTGATTTCAAATGGCAGCCATCCATGTAGAAAGCAGGTCATTGTCACACTTGTGCCTGTAAATCCAGAACCATGGGGTTGAGGAGACAGGAGGAACATTGGGACTCACTGCTGGCAACCTAGCTCCAGGGTCTGTTAGTGAATAGGGTGGAGAGAAAGGGACTACAACATCTGCTATCTTCCTCTTGTGTATGTGCACCTGTGCATAGAGCACAGACATTTTAACACACACATGCACACACATGTGTGCATGCACGCACACGCGCGTGCACACACACACCACAGTTACAGTAACAAATTAGAAGCAGTGATACATCTAAAACACTGGATAAAGCAGATGAAGATTCTTTTTTCTCACTTCCCATGCCTGGAAAATGAGAGCCATAAAACATTTCACACAGGTCACAGATCATGCCTGGTACATATGAGTAATCATCACAACTACCATTATTCCATGTAACAAGCCCTTATGTGTCTTCTTGCATCTTAACCTAAGAACCTCATGAGATGAGCTTCAAACCATGGATGCAAGAAACTTGGTAAAGTTAACCAACTTGTGTGCAGTCCATATGTTAAGTTTCAAACCAGTGACAAATGGCTGAGGTGCCCATTAACATATCAAAGTGGACACTGGTCACCTGGTTCTCCCTACATCCTTCAGCTTTGCTACCTGTTACAGGACCCTCCTGGCCTACTACACCCTGCCCCCTATCCTAAACCTCTTCAGACCAGGGGCTAGGCTGCCCTTTCTTATATAATCCAGCCATTTTGGTTACTTGCCCATTTTTGGTCTACCCTTCACCCTCCTGGCCTCTTGGTCTGGCTCTCCATCTCCACTCTCCCTCTTCCTCACATAGCTCAGGCCTGTGTCCACTCTGGACTCTCCCAGATGTTTCTGCCTCTAGCTATGCTCTCCCTTTTATCTACAATAAACTTTACCTCCCACCATACCTAGGAGCAGTCGTGTCCTTTTCTTTTTTATTTATTATCTTCATTTACTACATTACTTACATCTGTCCAGAGTGAGTCCTTTTAGTCACATCAAGTTATTAATAAATAGCAAATGTAAATACAGAAAAGGGAAGCAGATGAAAGTCATATTTGCTATGACATACCAGCAATTCTGTTTTCTTTGTATACATTAATTCTATAACTTAAAAGTGTGTCTATGTGAGTGTACGTATGTATGTTTGTATGTATGTATGTGTGTACGTATGTATGTGTGTATGTATGTGTGTATATATGTATGTATTTATGTATGTATGTATGTGCATACATATGTATGTATGTTTGTATGTATGTATGTGTGTACCTGTGTATGTATGTGTGTACATATGTATTATGTATGTATGTGCATATGTATGTACGTATGTATGTATTCTCCTTTGTATCCAGAGAATGGGAGTGCTTGATGAAACAAAGGGATGTAGAATTTGACTAACCATTAAAAACAAAGGGTAAAAGAAACAAAACACCAAATAGAATGTTGGATCTTGGAAATGGCTACCAATATGAGAATATGGCATTTGCGTTATACTGATTTTTGACATGGTTTGGCAAGCATAGTTCAGAAGTTAAAATGTCCTTAGTGAAATATAATCAGTCTCTTTTAGATAATGAAATAAAACACTTAAGGAAAACTATGTGTTTGCATATGGCGTCACTGATAACAGTGATACCAAGGAGCTGTTCCTCTAGTCTTTACATTTCAATTAAGATGTGCTGTTTGCTTGACAATATAAATACAAATCTGAAATGAATCATGTAGTTCAACAGCTTTGAACTTCAATTTAACTTTATGAGAGAGAATATAAATTTTATAAATTTTGTTATAAATCATTATTAATTAAGATTAATGAGAAGTGGGCCATAAACTATTGAATTATTGAACAGAATAAAAGGATTTGCAGTCATATAATATTTTTACAGAAGAAAAAAAGGAAAAAAAAGGGTTGTCTAAGAACCTGGGTCAGGCAGTTTAGTAAACTGCAGACAGTCTTTAATACCTGGCCAAACGTGGATGGTATTTTAGTTACATTTTTACAGTCTTAGGCAGGTAAATCTTCCTAAGACGCTCCTGAGTAGAATTAAGGAGCACCACCGTGGATCTTTTCCAATTCCTGGCTTTCTGCTCTCTGTAGTTTAGTCTAATCCACCCCTGCTTTAGCTGTCATTGACCTTCAGGTACAACAAGCAAATAAGATGATTCTAAACAAAAGAAATCTCTAAGCTTCCCTTATCGCAGCCGACACAGTGGTGTCAACAATCCAACTCGGAAATAATGAGTGTGGGCCAGCCATTCCAATTACCAAGGAAACAGGCTGTAGAGATGGCTTACAAGCAGCATTTGGATATAGCTTGTCTGGCATACATGAAAATCAGAACAAAATTAATGCCTTGTAATCTGGAATCTGAAAGTCATTTAGGATTGGAACTTAATGACGAAGAAAAACAAAGAGTTTGATTAACCAGGCTATTGAAACCCAAGGGAAGAAGCTCTGGTCCCAAGCACCAAATACAGCCTTCTCTGTGAGACATCAGCTAATTTAAAATAAGCTTTCAAGTCTGCTTGTGTTTCATATCCTTTCTGATAAATATTTTATTCCACACTATACTGTGGTTCATATGCAGAAGAGCATAATGTAACATAGATATTGAGATACTGAATTACTCCTGGGGAATGGCTCAAATCCACACACCAATACTTACAGCAATGGGAACTATGCAATGTAATACAACACAATAAACTGTGTCTGCTACAGATTGTATAACCTTTTTTTTTTTTAAAGATACTCCCTACATCTTAGAACCTCCTCCATCTTCTGAAAGAATCTGTTACCATCATATGAAATACTTCTTCTTGGCAAGTATCCACTTGGCATTTCCCAGCTTAGGTCTATAGCATACCTCTATCTTGAGTTCTCTAGCACACATGCATGTCCTATTTTGTAAGCTATTTTAGATCAGTTGAGTCATTTTATTTTGAAGTGTCTTAAAACTACCATGACTGAGTCTTTTAAGATTCAAAATAAGGTTACGTGCCCTTCTTTGTGAGTTCTACCTTAAACATTGTGCCTTGCTCTATTAAATTGTTTTATGAGAATCCAAGTCTGTCTTTTGTAAAAGTAAAACATTTAATTTAAAAATATTTATAATACCTAAATATCACTGATTATACCTAAATATCACTGATTATCTGCTTATTGAATTTATTGAATACACAATTCCAAAAATTAAAAATAAAGATTCAAAATAAATTTATTCAACATATGAACACAAAGTAGTGCTAACTTCAACTAGCTCAGCAGCTTCTTCAACAACTGGTAATTATTTGCTAAACCTGGCAAAAGGTCTTTGCTTATAACAGAAGGTTTTCTCTTTCTTGTCTTTATTTATTTATTCAAATATCCTTAAGCTGGTTTCTTTTCTTTTTAGTTTCTGTGTTTTTGCTGTTAATAATTCTCAATTACCTCTTTTGAACCATTATAGTCTGAGCTTTTCTGAAAAGATTTCCAGGTGTGGAAGAAAAGAAAAAAAAAGAAAGGAAGGAAGGAAGGAAGGAAGGAAGGAAGGAAGGAAGGAAGGAAGGAAGGAAGGAAGGAAGAAAGAAAGAAAGAAAGAAAGAAAGAAAGAAAGAAAGAAAGAAAGAAAGAAAGAAAGAAAGAAAGAAAGAAAGAAAGAAAGAAAGAAAGAAAATAACATAGGCATGTGTATGCATCCCTAACAGTGACATTTGTGAGTGATACACAGATTTTGTGACACTTATTTGAACTCTGGGACATGTATCTTTACTTCCCTTTCCAGGGGACCAGTGAATAAATTTTTATGGTCTCGGATACAAATTATTTAAAATGGAATGTCTATTCACTTTAGTATAATCATGGCTTTAGAAGATCTACAGCTCATGATGGTGCCACTAGCTTTTATCATCCCTAACATTCCCTGCTAAAGGACTTCCTTGGGCTGAACCAAGGCGACACAGAGCTGCACTGACTGACCCCTTCCAATGGCCATTCCTTTCATCCTTCTTATGTGTCTTCTCTGATGAGAGTTCCCTTTGCTACTTTCAATGTCTGGAGGGCTAGCAGTTATCATTGGCCCTGCAGCATTTTTTAAGTGTCATATAAACTGTAACACTGTGAAGAAGCCTCATTATCACCTAAAGAAGTTCTGCAGGCATGTCTTGCAGAGATGTGGAGTGCCCGTGCACGCTTTCATCATGCTGGAGCTGTGCCTGTCATTCATCATCTGTACACCCACTTGCTACATCCTTTCTAGGTTTTTATTATATAAAGAACCTCCTCTGGTCAAGCTCACTCTCTGCTCTCTCTCACAGCCTGATGGGTGCAAGGCATATAAGTTACTTCCAGCAGTGAGGATGCCTGGATCTTGGTTACCAATTTGACAAGAGTTTCCATTTTTTCAAGACATGTCCATGCTGCCTGTCCTTTGCTTTTAAATTTCAAATGTGCCATTTATGTCTATAGATTTCTTCCTATTTCTTGTTCTCTCAGCTCAAGATGTTTTGATTTCTTTAAGGCACTGATCTCTATCTTGAAATGGTTTTGAGATAAGGCATTCAAGCTGGCTGAGCTTGTAAGCCTTCTTATACTCAATTTTAACTCATTTGTATTCCTAAGTGATTTCTGTTATTTTACAGAAAGATAAAGTATATATCATTTGACTGATAGCTACATCAATGATTCTTCCCTCTCAAACTAATCAAAGATCTTAGCAGCTACAAATGTATCTTGTGTCATATATCTAAATTCTATATTAGTTAAAGAAACTACCTAAGTGGGAAAAAAATAGACTTGTAGCCTCTTCTAAGAAAATAAAATTTCTTCACTGTTAATAGTGTGTATATAATATGTATATATGGTCTGTATGACATATACACACCATACTTATTAATAAAATTATTTTATTATTTTATTAATAAATTATTATTGAGATTTTTATAAATTGACAGAATTAATAAATGCATTCTAATCAAAATAAATTTCTCTGCGATATCAACTGTTGTATGCAGCAAAAATATAAAATAACTAATGCTTGTCTAATGTAATGAATGAGAACTATCATTACACAGATAATTTATAATAGCAGAAAATATAAACAAATTTTAAATTGACTTTATATTAAACTTTGTATGAAATACACCTAAATGTAGGAGGTATTTTATTAATAAACACTTTTCTGTCCCATAATTTATAATGACACAAAATAGCTTAGTGAAGAGACAGAGGACAAAAGAAGAGGATCACATAGTAAAGATGTCATTTGCCATTGAGACAACACACTCAAACACCCATACAAGCAACTGAAAGTTATAATTGAGTTGGCCATTGCTTTAAGAATCATGAGTAGTATAGACTCTAAAATATTATCTTAAACTTACAAACCTCATTTATAATGAGCAATAGCATTTGAGCAATGTAAAACTTCATTGGAATTCTTCAACCTGGAAAATTAGGATTTTGCTAAAGCCTACACTATTATTCTCCTTAAATAATTTTCAATGGGTAACATTGTTAAGAAATTATAGAGTTAAACTAACTTAACAGTAGAAAATGGGAATTATAGATTGAAAAGAAATAATCAATATTTACCATTAAGCTTTTAAATTTTCTATTTTCTGCAATGTGAAAAAAGCCATCTCTTGTTAAAATCTTGATGTGTTTTGCTTCATTATTGTACCTGTGGGCAATGAATAACTTATGAATATAAATGTGTTTTTAATCAGTAGAAATCAATAATTACCAGAGGGCATGCCCCAATAACATTATAGGAATTAATTCTGAAGACAAAATATATACTTATGCCAATACAATGGTGACAGCTAATTAACAAAATGTATTTACCAGGTGGGTTGAAGATATAACCAATATTGAAGTGAAAGAAGATTTGGATGTGACTAATCATTGTGCTTAATTTACTTAGTAAGTTCAGTTTGAGAGTACAAAAAAGGACAAAATCTAGCAATTTGTATTCTTAGAATTTACTAGAAATACACACATATCAAATAAACAAAATATAATGTTATGAAAGAAATCCATTATGCCAATTAACAGCCTATAACACCCATTACTGTTTTCCTTACAGATATTTTCCAGTATTAATGAACTGTCTGGATAATTGCATTATTTCTGCTGTAATTAGAACCTTGGTTTTCAACTTCAGCGTTAGAGGTGTCACATGACCTCCACAGTTATGAACACAGGAAATCTATTTCTACAAAAGCACTTGGCCTACTTACTTAATGCTAATTGCATATTCTCCGGACTCCTTGGTCCTGAGCCTCACAAGGTAAGTGCTATTCACCCTGTTAATGAGTTCAGTTTCTGCCTGCAATCTTTCCATTGGTCCAGCATACCTGGCAAAACACAGGAAAACAAAAAGATTGGATAAATGTATCTGAAAAGAGAGGCTAAATATAATTATCTGTCATGGTTTTACTTGTATGCTAATTACACTGCTTTAAATAATAATTCAGAAAGTCTCGTTAATATGTCTAAACACAAATGTGGTACAATGTTACATTAGCAAAATAAACAGTGCCTAAAGACCCAGTGAGCACCAGTGAATATCCAATAAACACAAGGGACAAAGACAAAGAAAAGACTCAGAAGATACTAGACCAGAAAGACTGTTTAGGACAGCTGTGGCAAGTTTAGGAACACATAGGGAGAAGACTATGGGAGGCATGGCCCTGCAGAAGACACAGACAGACAGACAGACACACACACACACACACACACACACACAACTTCACCTTTCCTATGTATATTTTCAAATATCTTTTGAGGACCTTTTTTAAAAGACTCTGGTATAATTTAAACTATTTTAAAATAATTACTATTTGGATGTGAGATTAATTATCTTAGTTCATAAATTTTGACAAATTTCTAGAGAAGCAGGAAGTAATGAAGGAATTATTTTCAAAAGCAGATACTTTTTCAAAACCAGAGTTCAAGTTTCCCTAGACTATATGGGCCTTAAGCACAGCCGAATTCCATCAAAACAATAACCATCATAGCAAAATACCTAAACTCTGGGTGAAATTATTCTTGTATGACTCTTTGTATCAAATGTAAGCATACCACATAGGGGCAAGTAATATCAAAGATCCAGAACAATTGAAATTAAAAGGGAACTACCTTTGGATTGGCTCTTTTCAAGCTATTCATGAATTAATATTCCAGAAAACTGACTCACATATCGAATCATAAACTCAGCATAAACTTCAGCCTTTAATCTACACCATTTATTTAATATGTACACAGAAGACATTTAAGGAAAGTTTGTGAAGACAGGTGCAGGCAATCTTGCACCAATTATAAAGGGGAGTTAATGGCATTTTGTAGCAATGGCACCTTTTTTTAAAGGCAGTTATGATAACCTATGACCTATTAAGATCTAGTAGAGTCGGCTTCATGCTTACCTCATCAGCCGTATTTCTTCTAACCTCTGCATCTCTACTCTCCAGCCTTCTATATCTAGAGATTGTCAGTTTCCTTATGCTTGTAAGGTCCCTCATAGACCATGCTCTTGCATGGACACACACTTCTATCAACACAATTGATCTTGTCATCCAGGTTTAGAGAGTCATCCTGTCTATCCATCTAAAGAACTGTCCTGCATATGTAACCCTCACTCCAGCATTCTGATTACAGTATCCCTATTGTCGTGGCCATCACCACAAATATATGTTATATATGTGTGTGTATGTGTGTATGTATATATACATATATATGTACACAAAAGTTGTGTTAATATAATTAAAATATAGTTTAAAAATTGTAATCTACACTACAATGAAAAGCAGTAGTCCATCATATGAGCTTTCTACTCCAAGTCCTGGGTCAAATATTTAACCTGTTTTTTCCTTATTTCTACATAGATATTTTAAACAATTATGTTTTTATTACAATTCATTAACTTACAACTCTGAGCATAAGGAAGGGAAGCCACTTTTCTTCAGACATACTCTGTGACAGATTATTGTGAAGCCAAGTCATCATCAGGCCCATTTTGAGCAGGGTAGTAGTTAAAAATATTTAACTTGTAAAAAGGTAAACACAAACTTTTTTTCTGTTTAGGCTGTTTTCTTTCCAAATTATCTACATAAACTCCCTAACAATACATTTTCAATGTTATATACTCTACTTGCAAAGTTCTCACTCTTAATCCAATGGCTTCTGAGTCCCCAACTCACTTAAACTAATTGATTCTTCCTGTCCACTAAGCCTGCTGCCCCCTTCCTGGATTCTGCATTTTTCTTTGCCTTGGAGTAAAAATTCATCATTAAGTTTCCTATGCATAGAGTATGGGATGCAATACTTTGAAGCCCAACACTTACGAAATACTTCATTTTACCCAACACTTAATTTGTACTTTGGTTGGGATAGAATTCCAAGTGAGAAATAATTTTACCTCTTAAATATTAAATGACATTACATTGTTATCTTTTAACTTCCAGTTGATTTCATTCTAATTTCTGACTCATTGGATGTGACCTGATATTTTTTCTCTTGGAAAATTTTGGATTTTGTATTTTCTATACTAAAAAAAATTAATGATAAAATAATTTCTTATGGATTCAGCAGCATCTCCAAACTGTATACATGGCATTTAACTCTGGAAAATTTTGTATTATTTCTTTAGTAATTGATGCCCTTAGGCATTTATTTTTCTTTAGGAAGTTCTTATAAGTTGAATACTAACAAGAATTCATGTCAACTATTTAATTTTAAAACATTTCTCCCATCTTATTTCTTTCTTTGGTATTTTTGAAATTTTTTTCAACATTTTCCCAAGCTCCTATACTTCTTAATTGATGAAAGCATTTCCATTTTACCTATGATGGGATGTCTCACACAGCCTTGATGCAGGGAGAGGGGCTTGGACCTGCCTCAACTGAATGTACCAGGCTCTGCTGACTCTCCACAGGAGGCCTTACCTTTTTGGAGGAGTTAAGGGGTGGGGGAGGCTGAGGGGGTGGAAGGAGGGAAGAGAGAGGCATCTGTGTTTGGTATGTAAAATGAATAAAAAATTTCTTAATAAAAATAGGGAGAAAAGCGTTCCCATTTTCTTATCATTCCTCTTACAAAATATTTGTTATGTACTTACTTCAAAGTTTTCCTCAAATGTCTGGTTTCACTTTTTTGTTTGTTCATATATAAGGAAGCTGAATCCAGGAACGAGGGAGGGTCCTATGTGTGCAGGTCCAAAAGTACACCACTGTGCAGAAGTCTGCTAATTTGGCAAAAATCTGATAATTGGGCTGGGAGATATCCAAATGTTAGGGGTTTGGATTTTTACTGAGTTTATTCAGTTTCTTTAGAGTTCTTTAAACTCATTTCTGCATTCAAAGAAAGGGTACAGTGTGAGAGGAACTGCTCCATGCCAGATCTAAGCTATGTGAAGGAAACAGGGTTTCTCACCTTTGATATAAAGACTTTCCTTAATCTAAGTGGTTTTCAGAGCGCCATCTCCCCAGTCTCTGTTAGGCCTGGCCTTTCCAAGTCAGAGCCCTGTGTGGTTCTGTTTTCCCATGTAATACACCTAACAACATTGTCTCTTGGCAGTGTAAAAATGCAGGTTATTTGACACTGGGAAAAAACCATAGGGGCCTTGGCATCTACCACATTCAGACTTCAAGAAGCTCCCCTATCTTCAACTTCAGACCATATCCCAGCATTTCATATATCTCATGCATAAAACATGGGCTATTGAAAGAAGTCTTGTTGATTTTATTTTATTTCATAGTCTATAGACACAATATTTACTTGACAGGATAAACCTACTTTAAAGATGGAAATAAATAACAGATAATATAAACAGATGCTGTTGAGTCTCATATTCCTAAAATTCAAAGTTACTTGAGTAGTTTATAATTGTTCCCAAGTTGAAGACATTTTACATGAAACCATCTACTTGAATGAACTGTCTAGATTGCTCAAGAGAAGAAAATGTAATTTAGAATTTTTACTCTGAAATGTCTTTGTTAATTCCTATATTTAAAGTGTTTCCTTTGTCTTGGCATCTTGATGTTATTCTAACTGGTTATATTTTCAACAGAATTTTACACACTAGCAAGAGTACATTTTAAAAAGAAGCACTTTGTATAAACCTGCCCACTCTCTTGTGTCTCAACAGTTCTCAGATACCTGACTGGCTTATTTAATAAAATCCATGTGGTTGGAAACATTAGTATTTATCTCTAAAATTATTGACCTTTTAACTATAAAATCTAGTTGTATGGAAGAAAACTTCACTTCTGTCATTAATATGGTTTTAAATCCCACAGAAACAAAAATTTGGAAATTGTTGTCAGAGATGTTCAAATGTATCAAAGACTGCCAATTTGATCCAATTTGTTTGGCAAGCTCAGGGCTAAAGCCAAGAAGAGTGCAGTAGAGACTGTGGATAATGACAAGGAGGCAAATGTCAGTGCTGTGAGCCAGCAAGAGGCTTGGGGATAATTCCATACACTTTCTACAAATTGGCTATACCACAAAGGAATCAGAAAAAATTATATATATATATATATATATATATATATATATATATATCATACATGTTAGATACTTAGGTGCTATCCACATTTGCAAACTGAGCTAGTGCTATAGAGCCTCAAGATACTACATTCATATATACATTCAAATGACATCATATCTGGGAGCACAGACAAATATCAGGGAAAAGAGGTTCATTCATTTTCAGAAAAGTCAAACACAAATCCAGGGAAACATATACAACCCAGCAAAATGCCCAGGTTTTGTAATTTGAGGGGCAAGATGGCAATGAACAAGGGCACCACTTAGAGTCTTGGGGCTACAGCAAACTGGTGCCACGGCCTTCACCGTTTTCTCCCTCAATAAAAACAATGACAGTAGATCTCTGCATCTGCTTCCACCAGTCACTGGATGAGAGTTCTATCATGACAGAGTAGGTCAGCTTTCTCTCGACCATTGCCAGTAGTCTATTGTGGAGGTATCTTTGTGGATTTCTGAGGGCCTCTCTAGCATTCTGCTTCTTCCTATTCCCATGGGGTCTTCATTTATCATGGTATCTCTTTCTTTGTTCTCCCACTCTGTTCCTGATCCAGCTGGGACCTCCCACTCCCCTAAGCTCTCTTTCCCTCTACCCCAGACCCCTGCCCTCCATTACCCCCAGGTGAAGCTCCAGGAGTTGAGCAAGAGATATTGAGACCATGATTGGAAAAAGCACAGGGACAAATAGCCAAACTAGTGGAAACACATGAACTGTGAACCAATAGCTGAGGAGCCCCCATGGATCTGGACCAGGCCCTCTGGATAAGTGAGACAGTTGATTAGCTTGAACTGTTTGGGAGGCCTCCAGGCAGCGGGACCAGGACCTGTCCTCAGTGCATGAGCTGGCTGTTTGGAACCTGGGACTTATACAGGGACACTTGGCTCAGCCTGGGAGGAGGGGACTGGACCTGCCTAGACTGAATCTACCAGGTTGAACTCAATCCCCAGGGGAGTCTTTGCCCTGGAGGAGATGGGAATGGGGGTTGGGCTGGAGGGGAAGTGGGGGGGGGTGGGGGAGAACAAGGGAATCCGTGGTTGATATGTAAAATTAAATTAATTATAAAATAAAAATACAAAAAACAATGACAGTAATATCTTCCATATAGGAATTTGGGGAAAAGTTTTGTTACAGGACAAACAGAAATGAGAAATGGTATACAACCTCACATTTAATGTGAAATAAAATACTTAAAGTAGTAAGTGCATATAAAATACTCAGCATATATTACTTATTATGACATAATGAAGTCTTAACTATTCTGCTTCCTGTGTGTAGTTTTAAAATTGAAAATATCTAAAAAATAACAACCACTGTCCATTGCCATCTTTGATTCTGCTACTTATACTACCATCATCTCAGTGGTAAACATGCTCGCTCCATCTAGACCTGTCATGTGGCTGTTTTCTCCTAGTTGAAACATTCCCTCCAGGAGGGAGAGGGGGGCTCAGGAGGGAGAGGGGGGCTCAGGAGGGAGAGGGGGCTTCAGGAGAGAGGGGGGCTCAGGAGGGAGAGAGGGGGCTCAGGAGGGAGAGGGGGGCTCAGGAGGGAGAGGGGGCTCAGGAGAGAGGGGGGGCTCAGGAGAGGGGGGGGCTCAGGAGAGAGGGGGGGCTCAGGAGGGAGAGGGGGCTTCAGGAGAGAGGGGGTTTAGGAGGGAGAGGGGGCTCAGGAGGGAGAGGGGGGCTCAGGAGAGAGAGGGGGCTCAGGAGAGAGGGGGTTTAGGAGGGAGAGGGGGCTCAGGAGAGGGGGGGCTCAGGAGGGAGAGGGGGGCTCAGGAGGGAGAGGGGGGCTCAGGAGGGAGAGGGGGGCTCAGGAGGGAGAGGGGGCTCAGGAGAGAGGGGGGGGCTCAGGAGAGGGGGGTGCTCAGGAGAGAGGGGGGGCTCAGGAGGGAGAGGGGGCTTCAGGAGAGAGGGGGTTTAGGAGGGAGAGGGGGCTCAGGAGGGAGAGGGGGGCTCAGGAGAGAGAGGGGGCTCAGGAGAGAGGGGGTTTAGGAGGGAGAGGGGGCTCAGGAGAGGGGGGGCTCAGGAGGGAGAGGGGGGCTCAGGAGGGAGAGGGGGGCTCAGGAGGGAGAGGGGGGCTCAGGAGGGAGAGGGGGGCTCAGGAGGCTCAGGAGGTAAACTAAAGGTCACATTTCTGGGAGAACAGAACCTTGGAATTATCTCAAGGGCCCCGTTCTACCAGTCAAGGAAGGAGTGAACAGCTGCTAGAGGAGGGAGACTGGATAGCTGGTCAGGGAGAAATTATTAGACTGTTAAGGTAGTCCCAGGGGTGTCACTTTCCTAAGTGGTCACCTGCGTTAAGGTGGGACTGTCACTGATGAGGTTGCTTTAAGTCAACCCTGTTCCTTGTGAACTCTGTTTGAAATGCCAGTGAAAACTCACTAGGTCACGGAGATGGACACCTGTCCAATCATTACTTTGACCTGTTAAGGCCTCCCTTTCTGTGATGAGTAGACGTGTGTGTGCATCTTCCCAGATAAAGACTGTCACACAAGACCCAAATCAGACATGGATATATTTTATTTCCCTATTCGACACTGGCAACTACAATTTTAGTTACTATCTTTTAAAGGTAATTCTTAGTTTTAGATAGTATAATCACTTTTTTCTTCTCTGCTTCATGAGATTTATCTTTCCAAAATAGGAGATACATCAGGATACATCCCGTTTCTTTCTGTGGCTGTTACAGACATTTATGGTCACGTGCACTGACACACACACATACAGACACCACAATCCAATCATGATAGAGAATGTCCAGCAATATGCAAATTCATTATGATGTTTTGTTACATGTGAAAACACCTTTAGCAAGGACAAATGGAAATAGAACATGGTTTATAACCACACATTTAAGGTGTCCTCGAGCTAGGAGTATGGTATTTCAACTTAGCAACATAAACATTTTTAATACTTACCAGGGTTGGCAAGAATAATCTACTGGTTTAGGTACCTAGGACATAAAAAGGCAAAAATAGATTAAGTTTACTTAAGGGTAGCTTTCAGAAATCAATCATTAACTCAGCTCAGCTGACTCAGCTCTATAAAACCCTTAAGTAGCACAGTCCTGGAACTATCCACTAGCGACTTTACACAGAATGAATCATAGTGTATGTCAGATAAGTAGAAAATAATTCATTTTGCTTTATTTCATTCTTTCATGCATTTTTCTACTATACCTTCCAGGGAAGAGATAGAAGAAAAATATGAACTAGAAACTTTCAATATTTACCACAAGACAGTTTAATCCAACATAGAAAACTAAAATGAAAAGGTTATTAAAGAAACCAAATAGCACTTCCCTTCCCCAAGACAAAAAAGAAAAGAAAAGAAAAAAAAAGACATGTACAATAAACAGTACACACTGGATGTAGATCCTATTTTCCACAAATTCTAAACTCTGTTTTTAAAAGCTTCCAGCAGGGAAACATTTTATTCATCACATTGTGGAAAATATCCACACTTTCTTTTTTTCATATAGAGACTTGCACAAGTACAATTATTACGTTTTATGTGCAAATAAAGAAAGCATCTTCTAGTTGATGGTGGTAACTAGGAAATGAAGAAAGCCGAAGAATACGCACCAGTAGTCAAAAAATACCCAATACGTCAACACGCCACAGAAGAAGTGGCGATTTACAAGCTATTGAGGAAAAAGTAGAATATAGATAGTCTATTTTGAGTTTTAAAAACCTTCATGAATCAGCCAAGTCTTTGACAGACACAATCCATGATGTTCCTGGGTCTTTTACTTTGCAGGTTTGGGGACAAGTGGGTAAGAACTCCCACATATTCTACCTGGGTTCTCTCCTTTGGCTGGAAAAGGATGGATATCCAAGAACTGAAGAGTGACATATAATTTCACAATAGACAAACAACTCAGGCTATTCCATCCCCAAACTGCCTAGAGGAGCCTTTTCTTTTTCCATGGGCATGTTCTGTGGCTGTAATAAAACATTAACCAAAGGCAACTAAGGGGAGGAATACATATTTAACTTGTATTTCCAGATCATAATCCATCCTTTTGGAAAGTAGAAGTAGAAGCACAAGGCAGAAGCTTGAGGAGAAACCAAGGCTAGCTTGATAGCTTGCTGTCTGACTCATACTTAACTAGCTTTTATTCAGCCCAGGCACACCTGCCTAGGGATGGTGCTGCCCACGGAGGGCCAGGCCCTCTTGCACACTTCTCAATCAAGACAATCTCACACACATGACCACAGGCCAATCTTACATGAGCAATTTCTTATTGAGGTTCTCTCTTCTAAGATTACTAGAGTAGTTGACAATTAAAAACTAACTAATAATACAACCATCTTCTCATCTCCAATCCCATCTCACATACTCCTCCTAATTTCTCTTTAGTATACTTTGGAGCTTTGTTTTAACAGACACATCATTGTGCCACACTTAAGGCTGTAGATCACTTCTGGATACCTTTTCATCCTTTAAGTATATAGTTCCTTCAAGTACATAGTCCTCTAATGCCATCTTCAGCCTTCATCATAGATGTCTTATATTGTTAAATTTATGCTATGGACAAGTCAGGCTTTTAAATAACTTATTGGGAATATGTATATGTATGATAGATCCTTCCTAACCAGAAGTGTGGTTTGTAAAATTAGATGGGGCACTTGGATACACTTTCTCTGTATTTGTTGATATAGAAATATGAAGCAGGGATTAAATTTCTAAATTGACAGTGATTTTCTTGCAAAAAATTTGAACATACTAATTTTTATTATTTCAGGTATGAAGTTTCATGTTCTAGAATCTCTATCCAGTTCTTTAGTAACAGTTTCAAGTTCTAAGCTGAGGTTTCTAATCTACTCATTCATTAGGGACATATTTTCCTTTGTGTTCTGAACATGGATATACAGCTGATTTCTGAGTGTGATTTATGTTCCTCTGCTTCTTTATACATGGATGTTGTAAATGATATGCTATTTACATATCATATTTGCATATTTCAAGCTGTAATTGTGGCTTCTTATATTCCCACATAGTATGTCTCTTGTCTCAAAGCAGGAAGTTAACCTGGCTAAATTATAACTTTTAGATTGTCTCCTATGATAAGCAGTTGATGATTTGTCATTTAACTTCGTTTAGGCCAAGCTGAGGGATTTACTGGCTTCACTACCCAATCAGAGATTTTGAGTTTATACACAGAACTTGAGGTTTCTCCCTTCCATAACTCCATCCTTTGTAATGTTTTCTTCCACAAGTGCTGTGGTACTTCAAAGTCCATACTCCAATTCTTTAAGGCAGAGAACTGTGCGGTTTCTATCTGAAGTTTAGCCATACAGAATGCCATAACCCCATGACTGTATTCAAACCAGGAAACTCAAAAGCACTCCTGTTTCCACAGGTCAACCTTTTGCTAATTAGTAGCCTCAGACAGGTTTTCATGACTGTTTAGTATTTCATGATTTTCATTAAATATGATGTCTGAGAACTAGCAAAAGGAAAGCTAGTCTCTGACCATCAGTAGAAAGAAGCTTGTAGCTTTGGTTGCCACTGCTGTTAGTGTGGAATCCAATTGTCAATGCTTTTCACAGGCATTTGTATTTTCTCTCAGGTTGAACTTAATGTCATCTCCAATATCCTGGAGTTTCACTAAAATATATCTAGCTGTTGACGAATTTAAATTACTCATCTTTATTTTAAAAATTAGTTTTATCAAAAATTCTGGAAAGTTCTTGGCCATGACTTATTTGAATATTGCTTTTCTACAATTATCTTTAATCTCTTCTATTTGGTACATTTAAATCTTATTTCATTCTCCCTTACAGTTTCCATTGCCTAATCTCTCTGGACTGATTTTAGAAACTTCTTCAGATTTCTCTTCCAATTGTCTACTCAACCATGTCTGATAGGCCATCGAATGCACCCATTAAGGCCTTCCCTTCAATTATTAGATCTGAGTCTTTTATAGAGAAGCCCAGACAATCATAAAGTGTTGTAATCTCCTCATATCTACGTTTTAGTTTTTAGTTGCATTAAGTATAGACTTTTTCATTTAAGTATCTTGTCCTGTATCTACTTCATGAAACTAACTCTATATTCTGTGTCTGCTAACCTTAGCCTAAGGTGGTCTGTTTCCTCGCTGAATGGATGATTCCAACTGTTGAATTTCTATTCTCTGGAACTTTATCTGCAACAACCCATTGAAGGCTGTCTGTGAAGAGGCTAAAACCAGACAGACAATGTATTTTTACTTGGAGAACAACTGACGTCGGGTCATTTTAAATTACGTTTCTTGCTAAGGATGATTTAGATCACAGGGCTGGTATGAATTCCAGCCCTACATATGGATGACTTTTACATTAAGTTTAGGAATCACTAAGGGAGCATTCTCTCATGCTTGCCATCCCCCGCACCTACCTCTCTTTTCCTTTATCTAACCCAGAGCCAAGACCAACAGAATTCTCTCTTCTGTTAGGTGGAGTTTTACTGGAACATGCCCTGACAACTGCCAGATTCACATTTATCCAACTTTGTACCATGTTGCAGCCCAGCCTTTGTCTCCAATCACTCTATTGTCATAAATTAACTGCTTTATCTATGTCTCCCACCCTGGAGGGTGCCACTAGAATGTCTCAAAACTTTTGAAGACACAGGAATAATACACTTAGAAAAATAAATTTTCAACTCAGAATAGAATTCACAGCACTACTCACAGCCCCCTGATAACCAACATATACAAAGGGATGCAGTTTTCCAGCTCATGCAATGCTTTCCCCTCTTTAATCTGTCTACTTCCTTTCATTCAGCTTGTCCTATAGCTAAAATATAAGTATATAATGTCATTACATAAGTAGTTCGCTTTAGTAGCTATCTATTAACTTTAAGCTATAGGAGCATTCATATTTATCTGGCTGTTTTCTTCCTGGCTATGTATTACTGTGTATCTCTAGTATCTTAAAATATCTGAGTATGGTTTTCCTTCTAGGCAGTTACAGTAAGATTCCATAAGCTGATTTCATTCACTAATTGCCTATGTGCACTGAGGGATCCACATTTGCTTTTTTATCCTTTGTACATCCATTCAACAAATTTAAATATGCTTTTATGCCAGACTATCTTTAAAACAAAATTTCTAAAACTCATGTAAGATATAAACAGAAAATAGTGCTTTGTATATTAAATGCTTATTTAGGTTCCCAAATGTTGGGATGTTAAAAATCTCTTGCCATTTACTGTTATGTAAACATTATTGCTTCTATTTGTACCTATGAGATTCAACCTATCTATCACAACAAAGAGAACAGCAACTCTTTTCTTTTAATTCTCTTTGCTTTTCAAAAATAATTAAGCTTGGATAAATGGTGTAAGATTACATTCCCAAATTAAAGGTGACAGATATTACACTTGTAATATCAAAAAGAATGTGCAGTTGAGAAATACAGATGCCATGGGAATATAACAAGAATATTTAAGAATTTTGAGGGCATTTTCCCCTCAAGTAATCATGTGCATCATATTAATAGAGAAATTTCATTACTTTGCATTCACTAACTTTAAAATTGTGGAGAAAATTATGATGTTAAAATAATGCTATATAGAAATAAATCAACATAACAAAACACAAAGAAATACATTTGCATGATATTCACTCATGTATAATTGTCATTCATTCCCATTTTATCCACTTTCAGAAAAATTCATTATGAAATTAAATAAACAGGAAAGGATATTATGAAGCATAGAAAAAGTAGTCAGAGCCCTAGTTGAAGAATTTGTGAACTTTCTACTCTCTACCATCCTTTCTTTTTTTTAAATTTATTTATTAAATTTAATTTTACGTATCAGCCACGGATTCCCTTGTTCTCTCCCCTCCCCCCTCTACCCCCCCCCCGCCTTCCCCCCAGCCCACCCCCCATTCCCATCTCCTCAAGGGCAAAGACTCCCCCGGGTATTGAATTCAACCTGGTAGATTCAGTCCAGGCAGGTCCAGTCCCCTCCTCCCAGGCTGAGCCAAGTGTCCCTGTATAAGCCCCAGGTTCCAAACTGCCAGTTCATGCACTGAGGACAGGACCCGGTCCCACTGTCTGGATGCCTCCCAAGCAGATCAACTGGATCAGGCCCTCTGGATAAATTAGCTTGATCTACCATCCTTTCAAAGACACAAGCTGAAGTGTAATGACTACCTGTAACACGAGTGACCAGAAATAAGTCAGACCATACCATTTATGCCCAGAGAAAAGAAAACCTTGCCCAATACACTCTGTGACCTTCGGTTACTTCTCCTAGGGACCTTTAAACATTTTTGTAAACTTTAAGTTATATTTCCATCCTGCATATCTTTTCTTACATTTGAAGTATTTTTTGGCATAAAGTATTATCTATGGGATTATGCTCATGTAAGACCTGCCCTCCTTACAAAATATTAATAAAACTGATGAGAATCTAGGCAGTCACTATACTTTGAACCTTCTTGAACAGTTAATCATAGCATCAAAAGCAAAATTAAACTAGAAGGAAGTGAAATATAAGAACTTACACATGGAGATGGTTTGACAGCATCACTTGGGAAAAATCCAACCTCTCCTGAAGATAAATTCCGTCCCTAAATTGGAAAAAGAAAATACCATTGAGAACAAAATGATAATACCATGTTGTTGTTTATACAATGTTGTTCAACTTGGGATCCTTGGGGTTATTTACATATTGCATTTAGTACTCAGCATTAACTCATGGACCCAGAAGAAGAAGCAAAAGCAGAGACATTTTTCTTCACTGTTGATTTTCCATGTGGTTTCAGGTTATGGTTATAAAACAATCCATTTACTTGTCAACATACTATTTGACTTTGAGACCTTTGTATCTCTCAATCCTATATGGAGATGAAGTCTAATAAGGTTTGATGCTTAAAACATTATTACTGTATTTTACATAGTGTTCTGAGTTTTCATTAATTCTTGCAGTCATCTTTTATGGCAGAGTCGATTACTACCCTCAGTTTTGTAGAAGAGAGAAGCGAGGCATAGAGAAAGTAGAGGACTTCCCTGTGATGGTAGTGCTAACAGACTCCAGACCCTGAATTCAAACTCAGGCGTTCCTATTACAGCTTTATACAACCTCTCTATGCAAAGAATAAGGCCCATCAAAGAGGGTGTTGGAAAACAATACAGAAAGGTAGCTGGAGCCCCTCTATGACATCTAAATTTTATCACTGATGATGGTGTTGTGCCAAAGGTAGTGCATACTTTTAAACTCCATCAACATGAAAAATTTCTTATGAATTTGGAGATGAGAATGACATTAGGGAATTGGTACCATGGTGCGAGAAGAGAAACTGGAAGCGGAAGCATAGGCATTAAAGACACCACCACCTGTGGAACTTACCTGTGAACTAGATTTGAGCAGAGAATACTAGCAGAGTTAAAGACTAGGAGATAGGTCAGTTATTACTGCAGGAACTAATCAGATAACCTATTCAAATAGATAACATGAATCATACAGAGGAAGATCTAGGTAACATAGGAAAAAAAAAACTATGATGGGACAAAATGCAGAAAGAGGACATAATTAGACACTAGTGCTACCAGCAAGCAGGAAGAAGTCTTCAGGAAGGAAGATTCAGAAACTAGGGAGGGATGGAAGCACAGTAATTAAGACTGCAATGAAGTGCTTCTTCACTTATCTGTATTTACTGAGTATTTTATAGTACTTTAATAGAAGCCTGACATGAAAGAATAAGAATGTTGTTTAGTACATATCATCACCTAGATCTTTATATAGAAGTACACCACAATGCTGAAAGCAACCATACCCTTACAAAACTCAGAAGAAAAACAAAGGAGGTAATATTTCTTAGAGAAATAAAAATAATATGTTTGAAATTGCACTAAAAGAAATGTGTGTGTGTGTGTGTGTGTGTGTGTCAGACGAAAGGGCAGAGCTTTACAATTATTTTTTCTAAGCCATATTAGTCACTTCCCATTCTTTACTAGATCAGCACAAAAGATCTCAATCTAAAGAATTCAGAACAAAGGAGAAGCAATGATATTTTTGTAGGAGTAAATGATGGCCAATATCATACCATCCACTTCCTCAGCACCAAATCAGCACAGAGCCTCCTCATACTTACAGTCTGCTCCCCTTCCAAAGCTCATATGACCCACTTTCTCTTCTCTTATGTAAAGCATTTCGCAAGCTGCATATCCGCATTAGATCCACGACTAACTGACCCATGGCCCGTTCACATCCTCTTAATAGCATACAAAGTAGCAGTCCAAACTTAGTAGAATGGACAATTGTTATTCTACATGGTCATCTCCATGACTAGGCCATAGGTTCTTTGAGGTTGACTACAAGGTCTTAGTTGTTTTTGTGTAATCTGATGTTGGATGCATTGCAGGTATTTAATAAATGATTGCTAATTAAAGTATCTTTCTCTCAATCTGATAGTCCCTGCCAATGACTACTATGAGCTCAAATTATGTCACATTTGGCAAAAATACATCACACTTCATTTTTATATGCAGCTACTAAAAAAGCTGACTGTTTCTATACAACGGTATTCCTTCAGTGAAATTCTCTGA
The DNA here is from genome assembly GCF_049852395.1 of Peromyscus maniculatus bairdii. Lineage (NCBI taxonomy): Eukaryota > Metazoa > Chordata > Mammalia > Rodentia > Cricetidae > Peromyscus > Peromyscus maniculatus. Next base: position 90,117,279 of record NC_134857.1, on the reverse strand, counting down.
CCTTTCTATAGCATTTTGTGTAATGAGTGTGTTAGAATATGTGTATGTGTGTATGGGGGTAGGGGGAAGAAAAATGTCACAAAACAGAAAGTAAGTCCATTGAATATGATAGTTTATGAAGATGTACTGACAACTACATATAAATTTTTTTTTCCACTTTAGAACAAGTGAGCTGGAAGAAATGCATGAATGGAAACAAGTCATCCTGATGATTGAAGAAGGGATAGTAGCTTCCTAAGAAACATCCTACAAGGAGCAAACATAATTTTCCAGACAAACTAGGATATCTTTAAAGTAATTAGTAGTAATTAATAATTATGTCAGGGTAAAAGGTTTAAGATGTGATTATTCTGGATCTCAGTGATGGCAAGTGCATGTAGAGATCACATCAAGAACTATATTGTTCACTTCACACCTTCACTTTCTAATGTGCTGGAACCAAAATGGAGTTTGCAGTGGAACTTTCTTCCTGCCAAGATGACAATTGGTGTACTGATTAAATAAAGTCTTGCACAAGACTGAGGGCCACATAGTAACATGTGAGACCAACACTGGTAAGCTATATTGAGGGAAGCGCATGGAAGCACAGGAAACATGAATTGCCATATGTTTAACATCACTGTCATGAACAGAGATGGTCAAGTAGCACAAATGGAGCAGGTGTCAATACATGGTAGCAAGATCCAGTTTCCAATTTTGACTGACATACTGGAAAATGTATCCATGTTAAAGAACATGAAAAATAAAAAGCAAGGCTCAGAAGCTGTCCAAGGAAAAAGATGTGTAATGGGGCACGGAAACATCTTGCGGAAGTGAAGATATTTATCTCTTTCTGTGAAGAGAACTTTGCCCTTTTTTATCTTGGGTTATCTGTTATCTGGGGGTTATTCTTTGCAGGAGGGTGGAGGTTACATGTGCATATATCCTAGGTTTTCATTCAATCAGAGAACCTGTTAAGCTAAATAAACTCTGGGTAGTTTTTTTTTTTTTTTAAAGAACAGTATTATTTATTTTTTATTACCTCACCTCAAAGATAGCACCCGAGCAGATTTCCCTGAACAGATTGCCAATGGTCACTGTCAACTGTGTTTTAATTTTTTTATAAAATTTCTCCTAATGAAATACCCTAGCAGTGCAGTTATACTTGTATAAGGATCCCACATGTCCCTTAAAGCAGAGAAATGAGAGGTACTGTGACCTATCTTATCAGATGAATGAAGTTAGAGTTCCTCTCTAATCTTGTAAGACATTTGTCTGAGTTCTGGGAGATAATGCACGCTATATTCAATGATTTTCATTTATTAAGGAAATAGCCACTCTACAACATTTGGAGGATTCAAAACAAAGCAGTGTGTAGGCGGGTTGTCTTCGTCTCCTTGGTGGATGTGTGTGGGATGCACGCTGGTAATTCATTAATACTAATGGGTGGACCAGCTGTCAATCCCTTACACATGGATGGAACTGCAGACTATAACTATGAAATAAACCATCTTCAAAGGCAATGATTTGGTGTACTTAATGTGATGATCTATCTATGAGAGTTTTACTAACCTTGATGAAAGACATATACCTGAATTTTCTACTTGTATACATTTATGAGCATTTTATTCTGGGTCAAATAATCAGCTTGTCATCTATTTTGTCTATTGCAAATGCCAGGCATAGTGAATAATCCCTAAGTTATTTTCCTGTCTGGTATTTGTTCTGTGAGTCCCTTAACATGTTCAAGGTCAAGTTGAAAACATTCCTGTTTTGTACTATGTGTCACCTGATATGCCATATGCTATCTTTGTATGCACGTATTCTGCAGGGAACCTTGCATCATGTGATGGGACTTTTGTAAATTTAACATTACAGGTCTGAGTCTTTTTATGAAATACTTTCTTTGCAAAGGACCTGAGAAAATAGGTCATGAATTGCATATGGTGAGAATAGAGGAAACTTTATGACTCATTAAATAAATTAAAGCAGACACAGAGAAAATATTGAATTACAATTCATATAATAATAATGCCCCTTTTCTTAAAAGCAGGTTGCATTCTGTAGAAAATATATTAAACTAAAATTATTGATAACTTTCTCTGCTATTCCTGAATATCACAAATACAAATGCATCGTCAGGTACTTACTTACTCCTAACTGACCTTAGGTTTTAACTATTCCTCACTTTTCCTCAAAAGACTCTACAGTGGATCATAATGAATTCAAGCTACTTTACATTTGCCAGTAGAAATAAACCTGTAATCTACCTGTAGAGAGAAGCACATTAATGCATGCCAGGATGCCATAGCAAAGACTGCATTTTTAAAACCACAGACAAGAAGGCTTCACATGACGGAGGATGTCCTCCAAAAATCTTAATCATAAATTGCTTGGCTTCTAACTTTGTGAAAAAAAAAGAGAACAAATTGCTTTAAGAAAAATATGACATCTCTTCCCTGTGGCTCATTTATCCCCCTAATACTATCTGGATTGGAGCTTTAATGCACTCCTAGAAAAGCTCAGAATGATTTGAAACAGATTTGGAAAGCCAAATGTAAAAAGGCTAGATGCATGGTTATTCATGAAAGGTGGGAAATTCTCCCCCATTTCAGTGCCCTAAACACTCAGAATATATGCATGGCAGTGTTGTGAGATTACTGAGCAGTTTATCTCCTGTGGCTAGTCACCAGAGCAACTTCCACCTTGCCCAGTCATATCTCCACTAACAGAAATAAATGGCTTGGCCACTGGGAGGGGAGAACATATAGCAAGGCCATGAATTATTGGAATATAGATGGTTAAAAATAGGAATTGGTGGACAGGTAGGTAAAAGATAGCTAAAAGTAGATTAGATAGGTAAATAGAATAGATGCAAGCACTTTTTTTTTAAAATCATTCTGCTGAGCTTTGTAAAGACAAGTAATGAAACCAATGGACCAATAACAGTAAGGAGAACAGTCTGAAACTGGCATTCACTAAAGAGTGACTCATGGCTACAGCTGTGGCCATATTGTAACTGTCACATTCTGTGACACACATGTCCTGGCTAGTTCTTAAAATGCATATAGAAGTAGTGTCACAGGAAGGGGGCACCAGAATAACTTGCTCTATTTCCTAGTCTGCTATAAAAAGCTATGCAACCATAGGCAAGTCACAGAGGTAAGCAATAATAATGACAAGATCTCCCATAAATGCCTCGTCAGGTTGTTTTAAGGATGAAGGAATTAATATGCACGGAAGACTTTTGAAGATGCTGAGTAGTCACTTTCTCTTTCATCCATAATATTGCTTTTCAATTATTCTCAAATTATTCTTCAAAAATTTCACTGCAAATTGACCATTCACATGTTATTAAATACAAATGCTTAAACCTATATATTTAACCCCATCACTCCCCTTGTATCCAGGCACATGTACTAAGTCAAAAATAACTTGGACTTTCATTTCAATGGGCAATCTACATTCTGGAGAGTCCACTGCTTTACACAAAGGTTTTCTTGTAGGTAAACACATTCTTTCATCATTCATTGTCTCCTAAACAGGGAGGAAGGTAGCTATTTTCCTACCAATGAACACTGACAGTTGTCAATGCCATTGTGTATAGTTAAGTACTGAAGGGTCACTCTGAAGAATACCAAAGTGTACATGTACACACACAAAAGAATGAAATGAAACCTGGCCTACTTTGTAATTTCATGTTGAAAAAGGTATTTAAATCTGGCTAGTGTATGAGATTTAAAAGCTCGTGAAGTGAAATAAAGACTTGAAATTCCTGTTTCTGATTCGTTTACATCTATCTACATAAAGAGCAATTCTGACTTAACGGTTATACATGACTTTGCCAAACTTGATCCTTGGGCCCCATCTTTGAAATCATACATTGGGTCAAGTCACCAAAATATATGACAAAATCCACAATTATATTCAATAGATTTTCTAATTCATGAGAAATTATTTCTCTTTGCTCCCTCCCTCTCTGGAATTTTGGCTGACAGAAATTAAAAAAACAAACAAACAAAAAAAAAACTTAAAATCAAAAGTTGTAAAATATATCCTGAGGGGGAAAAACATTAAAAAGCCAGAATCTATATTTGTACATTTGTTAGATGTGAGGTAAGTATAACCAGTGGAATAGTCTTCCCAATACATTTGAGAAATGTCTATAACAAGGTCTCTGTATTTCTCTAACAAAAAAAGAGAGTTCTGGTTATGGTTACTTGTACTGTGAGGTCTCCCTCCCAACTCTTACTGGGTAAGATGTACATGATGCAATCCTGACCCATATTCCCACAGCAGTGGGTTTTTGTTTTTGTTTTTGTTTTTTTTTTTTTCTGGTGAAATAAACAAGAAGTTTTATTGTTGGAAGAAAAACATCTAACAAGCTAAATTCAACCAGCACATTAGTGAGCCAAATTGCAAGCAGTTGCTCAACGCAAACCCTGCAAAGAAGAGCAAGATTTGGCTACATTTTGGAAAACATCCTATTTGGAGAAAAGCTGTGTAACTCCCCAAATTAATCCAGGCTCAACAAAGGCCCAAAGAAATGTTTTTCTAATCATGGCCAACAACAAGTATGGTTTTTTGCAGCCTTGGCAATTCTAATCAAAAGTAAGCACAAAGGAAATGTTCTAAGTACTAGTTCTCTGGGTTAAATGTTTATAAAACATTAGGCATTTTAAAATGAATTACTTCCTACTGAGAGCAAAATTAGCACTTTGATGAAAAGTTTGATGTTTCACTGTGTACAGTTCACTGTGCTAGGCATCTGTGAAATATAAAGGAACAGATATGGTCACTTTTCAAGAATCACTTGACAACACCAATTACCTTTTTTTTTTCCAATTTTGGTGTATTTTCATAGATTTTGATAGGTTTTAAGATCACAACGAACTCATGAAGTAATAATTTGCTGTGATCAGGGCATTTGGCGCCTGGTGTTCTGATTCTGGCCTTCTGATCTTAAATGTGTCACTCAGTCTCTTTCAATTTCAATATCCTCTTCCATGAAGCAGAGAATTGATCCAAGGATTCCCAAGGTTTCCAGGTCTGGCCAAATGTTCTAATTAGGCACCCTTCACAAGTTCTATAGGTTCCCAGTTGGTTATTGTTGCCCACCACCCCCCACCCCCCGCCACAGGATTTGGATCCAAAACTTGTTCATCAGGGATGGTAGGGGTCAGTCATGTAACCTGACAGCATTTACTGACAGAAGATAAGGACTTCCTCCAACTTTCGTTTTGACTCAGTATGAAGTTGTCTGTTTACTCAAGCACATAGGATTGGCTTGTTAAGAATTTGATATGACCACTGATCTGATTCTTTGGTGATTTGAACCATAAATAACTAAAATTCAACATGTTATAAATTCATAAATCATTTGGTTCAATGTCTTAAGGGGAATGTACATGCTCAAGCTCTAGTGAACTTATAATACACAATCCATAGGCACACCAGAGGCAATTCCAGACTGACAGCCCACAGAATGTACTTTTTGCTGACATGGTCTTTCAGTAATTGTGTGAGAATGTAGCTTACATGGAAGTAACATAACGGAAGAAATGGTTGACAGAATTTCTCAGAACTTTATCCCTAAGAGGTTCTCTTTGACTTCCTCCTAAAAGAGGACTCACCATCTGAATCTGTACTTAGGTGGCAGTAACCTCCTCAGAGTGCAGGACAACCTATGCTTTGTTCTGTACCAAATTCAGAAATGCAAGTAAAAATGCAAGTAAGAGAACTAACCATCAGTGTCCATCTCCTGAGTTAACAATTAGGCTCTCACTGTGTCAGGAGCTTTGCCAATTCCCAGAATACCGTCTGTACACTTGGAAACATTCTCGCAAACCCCGTCTATGATCTATTCAATCAAAGCCAGTTGGCAATTACCCAGGGAAAGTGTTTCTTACAATCCTTTACTAATGTCTATTATCTTCTGTAATCATCTCTCCAGGGCCCTCCTTGCTCCATTACAGTCATATGCCGCCTATTTCTCCTTTCCTGTAATTAGGGACCATGATGCTCTCAGGGTCAAAATACTCCATATTTTGAGGCAAATACCTGTCAAAATAAAGGTCTGGTGATTATAGGATATTCTGACTAACTAGGAATAGCTTTGTATCTACACACGTACAAGTTCAGTTTTGCCTTGATGGCTTCTCAGTCCATACAAGGACTGAGAGACAGAACAGAAGCACAGGTAAACTCAGATACTTCTTAACACCCAGCTCCCACACTCAACAGGGGTGCTGTATGATCAGAACTGAGTCTTCGGCTTCATGGAGAAATATCTTCATGGCAAGAATCCGACTTGAGAAAAATATCTCATTCCCCACAGAGACCATGATGCTGACTTCTTATAACATCAAAGAAATGAGTTGGTTTTGTTTTGGATTTAGGAATCTGTTTTTCTAACAAGAGGGATCTGATAATGTTTATAAACAATTCTTCAATGTTTCTATTTGCCCCTGACTTGGATACAGATAGACACTTGAACTTTAGATCAAGGGAAAAAACACACAGTTTTAGGAAATGCTCTCGGAGCTAATATTCTTATGTGTTCTACAGCTATTAGGAAAGTGTGGTCTTAATGCTTTACAGTTACTTCCATCGTTGCAGAGATGGAAGTTCATCTTCCCCTTCTCCCTTCTCCCTGCACTTCTCTCTTCTCTCCTGATCTAAGACTGTGGTAAGTTCTCATTGAGCCAAGTTCTTTGTCTGTAAACTGTTGACTGTTAACCACACCACCCTTGAGTTTGAATCCTTGAGATATCCTAGGTATTCCTCATCCACCAGCTCCCTGGAAAGGGCTCCTGGTCTCCACTAATATTGTACTTAAATCAGCCATTCCCTTCAGGAATTATCATTTTTACTTTACCATAAAATAATGAAGGAAAAGTTAAAGAAACTTCAGGAATCAAGTATAGGTATGTGAAGGGCGAAATAGTCTCCAAAAGCCCACATTGTCAGTGCAACTCTTTTTTTTTTCAAGGCTGAGGACCGAACCCAGGGCCTTGTGCTTGCTAGGCAAGCGCTCTACCACTGAACTAAATCCCCAACCCCTTTATACAAACTAAATGTGATGAATATGAAATTTAGATAAAAAAGTGAAAGTTCCAGAAAATCATTTTTCCACTCCTGGAAAATGAAGCACATTCTTCAAAATTGCTAATCATTACAGACATACAATTTTTTCCCTTTCAATTTCTTTTCATGTTTGCTTCCTATGAACCTCATAAAGTCCCCATGAGTCATTTAAAAGTCAACACTCCCATTTTATAGATGAGGAAGGTAAGAGTACATTCTGACAAGATGAATACCTTAGTGATCTTTCAAGTGACATGAAGTATAACTCGGAGGTAATGATGACCTTGAAATGTATGAGAAAGAAATGCTAGAAACAGTCTCTCTGAAGAGTTATATTGAGACACATTTTCTTCTAGGCCCTAGAAACAGATAAAAAATGATGGTCTCATCTTTCAGGGGAGCTCTAGCCAAGCAGACCAAGATGCAGTGTGGTAGGTGTGTTAGAAAACTATTTTTAAATAAGACCCTGAAGAAAATGCCCTTAGTATAGGGTAAGTGTATAATGGCAAAGAAGGTTTTAGCTAAGAAAATGAGACAGGGTAAAGATGAAGGCAGAGGGTAAAATATCTAAGGCTGGAGGTTTTGAGAAAGCATGAATCTTGTGAAGAAGATTTTTCCAAGTCAATTATTTTTTTTTTTGTTTCTTTCTTTTCTTAGCTTAATAGGAAGAAAACACATGTTTGGTCAAGCTGTGCATGTCCAGTTCACGACCTCTTAATTCTAGGTTCACTGCCTCTGGCTTCAAGTGAAATGACTGTTTCATTCCTCCTGGGAACTCCTGAATCCATGATTTTATTTATTTATTTACTTATTTACTTACTTACTTACTTATTTTGCAGAACTCTTCTACTGAGGCACAAGGCAAAACAAACAAAAACTTTTCTCAACATAAAGCAATGATTTTTACCTCTCAAGTTTTCCGCCAAAATAACTGACTTTGGAAACTCATTGTCCTAGGTGTTAGAAATAGAAAATGAGTCTCTCAACAAAAGAAAGAAGTATGATTGCCACTCTTACCTAACATACAATCTTGAGACCAGAAGAACAGAGGAGACATTGCTTATAATTTTGCAACTAGCACTCGATTAAAATAAGAAAGAAAGAAAAAACCCTCAACTCTCAACAACGTGAATTTCCATCTACTCTCTTGGTGGAGAGCTCCATGAACTAATCAGAACATGTGCAAAAACACTTTCAGTCCTTAAAATAAAGATCATGTAGATGCATGACTTGTAGCTGAAAGGTATCATGACTGTTTTCTACATTATTTAATTTTCTTTGTGGCTTAAAAATACATATATTTTGGCACTGATTGCAATTTCACTCTTATAATTGCCTTTTGGTTCCAATTAGCCCGCCAAATTCCCCCAGTGGCACATTTGGATATTCATAAATGACAATGGAGGAAATAAAACTTCATGATCTAGGACAGTGGATCCTCATTGTTCCAAGACTTTTTTAATCTAAGGAGAAAACACACAGGCAGCACTCCATTGAGTAGAAATTGTAGATGGTATATTTGCTTGCTGCTCCCCCTCCTCCCTCCCTCCTCTGCCCCTCCCTCCCTCCATCTGTTTTCTGATGAGTATAATCTGTATATTTTCTATGAAAACACGTCTCATAAGAAAAAGCCACCCCAGCAGGAGAAATTCTCTGTCTTTACATATCATATTACTTAAAAGCAACAGGTCAGCTGTCCACGGTCAGCTGGTGTGAACAGAACTGTTGTGCATGTTGTTAGAAAACAGGCATGCCTTACACCTGTACCAGGAAATCTGACCCTAAATGGCCAATTCCCTACTTGCTATTCATTTCATTTGAAGGCAGTTTTATATAGCCGACAAGGAGAAGAAAAGACAAAGAAAGAAGACGCTGCCTAAGTGAATTCCTAAGAAGAGGAGACAGAACACAGTGCATCTTCACAGCTCAATTGACAACCCATTGTTTGAAAGAAGTTACAATGAAAACGCCTAGGACCCACTTACTTCAGCAGAAATTACTGTTGTGATAATAACAATGCAGAGGAGACTAATATCTATTCAAGGAAAGAGAGTCCCTGATACATCTTGGAGGGTAATTTGTATGCTCTAGGCATGGCGTGTGTGGAAAACATGACAGTCTACAATAGAATCTGACTTTCTGCATTAATGAGTGGAGTGACTCGCTTGAAAGAGAAAGCAGCTCAGAAAGCAAAATTCCTTGAAAATGTACAAATAGGCCAAAGCTCTTAACTAGTACAAAAGTCCTTTTCAAGATTCAAATGCAAATTCATTTGTGGTAAGTACTTCAAACTTTAATCTACAAGCTAACCTCTGTGTGTTTTTTCAAAATAGGATTTACAAAAACCTCTTAGCAAAAAGAAAACTCAAAATAATGCATCAGCTGTCTTGATCATTCAGATAAGAAACTGGTGGTATTGTTTCTGGTCCTTCCAATATAAAACACAGAGTGAACAAAATACTGTAGGCAATTTTTATGTATTTAGATGGATGATTAAATAGAGGACAGACTGATAGATCTGTCTGGACGGTTGGATACTGTTTAGTGACTACATTACAATATTAATGATTTATTTTACAATGATCGGTGTCACCCCCACTTTTCATGTAATAAAATGGAAGCCCTTAGTTACCTGTTTAAGGCGACCACACTGGCAGGTGACAGCCAGTAAAATTCAGCAAAGGGGGCTCTGATTTCCTAAGTGCTAGCATAGAAGTGAAAAACACTTCACTTGCTTCTCCGGTGCTAATTATGTATAATTTCAGATGAGATGGGATAAGGTATCAGAAGAGGTGTGTGAAACTGCATTCTTGAAGCAATTAAAAAAATACAATCCCTTAGAAGAAGTCACATACCAAAGGGTACAAAGTATATATTTTCTTTGAGTATGAAAATGAATAAAATATGTACATGGAGACCCTGTATACATACCTACACACAGAGAACTTCAAAAAAAAATCAACCGAAGTATTCCTTATATCTGAAAACCAACAAGTAAAAAATACTCTAGCTTTTTTTTTTTTTTAATAAAACATGGCATTAAACTGGACAGTTGTCTACTATGAACCTTCCACACATCCAGTCTGTAAAATAAAAGTTTATTTAATCATGACAGCCTCCTTGAAGACGTTGTAGCATCTTTAATCACTTTTTAGATACAGAAAACAAATATGTCAATTTAATGTTTGGGGTATCTTTATTATATGCTAATAATTTGAAAGTACTACCTTTATTTAGTTTCTATTGTAGGCCAAAAAATATTGAGTTCACTGGAACGCCTTGGGGTTTTGGCAATATTAATAGTTTAGTTTTCATTCAATGAGCACATGACAAGCTGGAGATAATGCCATAATTACCATGGCACCATACCAAGTTGATCATCTACTCAGTGGCTCACATAAGATTTATTTGGGGCTTACTGCAAGCCTGGGTTAAAAACCAAGCCCATTGTATCCTAATCTTTAGAAACAGGGCTGTATGCTGGTATTATAAAGCCCTCCCAGGTGATATTAATCAGTGTTATGAACACTATGAACATGGCTCTTGTCTGCCCACTTTATGTGACACCTAAAATTAAGCCATATAGCAAATTGAAAGACCTCATCCAAGCCATCTAGCTATTTGGCCACAGGTAAATGACTTCACTCCAGGATTTCTCACTATGCTACTTTCCTTCCAATAAGTCCAGCTAAATATCCCTTAAATAATTTATAGGTACTCATAAGACAATGCTGGCACATGTTATAAATGCTAGGTGAATTTTTAACATATGTCTGACAATATAAACCTATTACTAGTTGGCAGCAAGCATGAAAGATTCCTCTAAAAATAGGAGACCTAGTGTCAAACCAATGAGAGTTCAAACTGGAGTGTGAGGGCGTCTGAGCAGTTCAGAGCTAGCACTCAATGCATAATTGCTACCTGGAACAAATGTGCTCACTGTTCTTCTCTGTTCTAAGCATCAACCACTCTTCTTCCTAACCATTAGATCTGCATTCCACTAAGGAAAGTCATAGACACAGTTTGTCATTCAGTGTTTCTCCCCATTTATCTTGTGACTCTCTTGAGTATTTCCAGTGCCTTTTTAGCACCACACCAGAAAAATCTTCACACATCCAGGCAACTGAAAAGGAACTGGCAATTAATAACAATTTTCTTTTTGCCTAGAAAGGATAGAAGGCAGTACAACTTAGTAAAATGTGTATGAGGTCAACTGGAACGAAACCTAAACAGTCCTACTTTCAAAACAGTGTGCTGTAGGAAATAAGATAAAGAATAAATATAAATCTATAAACACTATGAAAAATATTCAAAGCATCACCTAAACCTACTGTGCTGAAAAAAAATAGTGAATAAAAATTTAAAAGGTATAATTAAGTGCTATGTATCTAAAGCATGAGAAAAATAGGGAACAGAGAGCTTGGTTAGGAAAGCATGATGTCTACAATGCCCTCTTCAGTAGAGTTAAATGTCTGTGGGCACACACTGTGCAGGCTTCTAGGAGTCCTGCTGAGCCATCCCCATGCTCTTCACTGTGGTCTCAAACACACCACTGTTCAGGTACCACTTATGTGCCCCAATAGCTCCAATATTTGTGCTTAGCTTCACTATTTTTCTATTGATCTCTCTAGAATGAGAAATTGACTGGCTTTTAGCATCCTCAAGGATGGCTTACAAAGTAAGTTTATTATTAGCACTGCTCAGACAAACCCCACAGTGTCTTGTCTGTGGTCCACCATTACCTGGGTGTTCTATAGTGAATTCTCTCTCCAGGTATTCAATTATCATAGTCTCCTTCCCTGTATCTGAGCTCCATGCTTAAACCAATGCAAAGCATCAGAAGTAACTGTACCAGCTCTGGGTATAAAGCTTAAGGTCCGGCAGCTTCTACTTTCGCATTCCCAGGAGGCAGCTGCAACATGCAAAGGCTGACCCTGAAACCACTATGGTGAACAGAAGTCTAAAAAGTTCCCAAGGAGCTATCTGTGGTCCACAACCTCCACAAAGTTCCTGACAGGGCCAGTCTCAAGTGTCCATCCTGGGATTCTAGCCACTGCTGGCCCTCAGTTTTTGAGCATCATGCTAATTATCAAATAAGGCAGAAGAGCCATCTTGTTAACCTACAACATTGTAACAACCCACAAGTCACTATTTAGTGGAAATAGACTGGAATACTTTCAGGGACCTTCATGACACTGAAAACAAATACATTTCAATCAGCATGAAGAGGCTTGCAGCGCATGTTGGGGCACCATGAGCTTATTCAGTGCTGAGAGGACCTCAGAAGACACAGCACAGCATGAAAGTTAAGGACTTAGTCCTGGGGTCAAGAATTTCTGGGTTTTATTCCCAGTTCTGCCTAGTAACTATGCAATTTTGGGCAGGCTTACCAACAACTCAGTGGCTCTGCCTGCTTATGTTTAAAATAAGGATTAAAACAGAAATTCTTGTTTTTCCAGAATTCTCATTACTAATACATGTGTTAACACATGTAAAATATGCATATAAATCTACTTTGTATCCAAAAACTGTAAAATAAACATGAGTTGTTTGTGCTTCCATTGTCACTTTAATATGGATTTTTTTAAATGCCAAGTTTTGTCCAATAATAGGGGTGGAAGTGAGAAGGTAGACAGGATAAGAATGCTAACCCAGGTGGAGCTTTTAGTGAAATGCCATAAAGTAGCACATTGTAGATTGATCTAGGTTCCTTCATGTTGCTGGGATAAAATGTCCAGTCAAAAGCAACTTGGGAATTTCAATTTACAATTATAGGTTACAGTCTATCATTGTAGGAAAGTCAATGTAGGAACTCACATTCACACCCAAGAGCAGAGAGAAACTAATACATGCATAGTCACTTATTTGCTTGTGTTGAACAACTTGATTTATCCACTCTTAGATAGTTCAGGAACCCCCTGACTAGGGAATGGTGCTTCCTACAGTGGACTGGGTTCTATATATCAATTAGCATAATCAAGACAATTCCCCAGTGACATGCCCACAGGCCAACTCACTCTAGACCATCCCTCAGGGAGATTCTCTTCCTAGGTGATTCCATGTTGTGTGAAGTTGACAATTAAAGGTAATCATCACAAGGATAATGAGAATTACATGGTTAAATGAGAGAATGATGAGATAAGAAGTCAGAAAAGTAGCAAGATTGCAGCACTGAGGTTCTGTGGTTCATAAACACCTTGGTTGGAGAAAAGAAATATGAACACTGTGTGGCCAGAAAGAAAACATTGAGAGACATCAGTAGATTATCCAATCATATCTGAGTTTTGCAGGATTATGGAAGATGTCTGCAGTAGACAAATTCTACAAGTGAGAATAGAAATTAAAGGTAATCCCAAATGTCATATGACATGAAAGTTAGGGCAAGCATCATAATTTAAGCAAAAATTCTATAATGAAGATGGAGAGGAAGAAATACTTTGAAGGTGATTCAGAAGCTAAAATAAGAAGGAACTCATGACTAAAAGATGTATCTGAGAAAATGAGAGGGAAGACAGAATCTACAAAAATATCAGACTTGAGTGCAGGAGGGTGGATAGTTGGGTGTTTATAGAACCAGTCAATAAGGATATATAACATTTAAGCAATATTAGCGATTATTTTTAAATGGCATTTGTAGAATATTCCACTGCTTATAAACAGAGTATATATCCCTTGTATGCTCACACAGAACATTCATCAAGATTGATCATTTTATGGGCCATAAAATAATGCTTAACTATTTTAAAATGATCAAGTCATACAATCTATATTCTTTTGTGAAGTGAAATGAAATTAGAAATGAAGAACATAACAAAGATAACTGTTTTACTTGACTTTAACACTATGTAATATATACATAAATATAAAGACCACAAGTTGCCACTACCCTGTATAATTTTATGTTTCTACATGCCAATAAGGAAGAACAATGTCTTTAAAAAAAAAAGACATTAAGAACATATGGAAAATCCATTAATACCTAGGAACTAAATAGTCTATTTTCTAAATTCCCAGACAAAGAAATGAAAGTATTCTGGACCAACTAAAAGTAAAATGAAGTACACCAGAGTCTACGAAGGCAGCAGAAGTAGTGTTTAGAAATTGCAGTACATGCCAGGTGATGGTGGCACATGCCTTTATTCCCAGCACTTGGGAGGCAGAGCCAGGTGGATCTTTGTGAGTTTGAGGCCAGCCTAGTCTACAGTGTGAGATCCAGGAAAGGTGCAAAGCTACCTAGCAAAGCTACCTAGAGAAACCCTGTCTTGAAAAACCAAAAAAAAAAAAAAAAAAAAAAAAAGGAATTGCAGTACTACTGTCTGTTAGGAAAGTAAAGCAAAACAAAATACACAAAGCCTAAAAGCCTAAAAGCAAAACCTTCAAACTGCTAATAAAGTAAGAGAAGAAAATAAGAATAATGTCAGGAGCAGCAATCAATGATGTAAGGAAAAATAGAGAAAGAGAGAGTGAGGGCGAGAAAGCACAACCAACTTCTATGTTGAGAACTATTGACATCATAGTCACCTAGCTGACCAAGAGAGAAGCCAAGGAGAAAAGTATGGGGATGGAATGAGGAGCAATGGAAGTGGTCATGCCACTATAGACTCCAGTGATACTAAACCAACAGTTACTAGTATGACCACCAGGCCATTAAATTTAATGACAGATGAAATACACAGCTTCTTAGAAAAAGACCAACTACCTTAACTCACTGAAGAAAAATCAGATAAGGGCAGGCAGCTTTTTTTTTTTACCCATAAAGCAATTTACTTTTTACTTTAAAGAAACTGTCCTACTTCCCAGGTAGCATCATACTAAGTAAGAACTTGATTCTTTCGCTCAGATCAGAAATACAGGCATGATACACTCTCTTATCACTTCCACTTAACACTTTACAGATGTTATAGCCACTGCCACAAGGTAAGAAAAAGAATTTCAAGGCATCTGGCCTGGAAAGGATGAAGTAAAAATAGTCATTTATATGAAACCTCTGATAGGATATGATGAAGAAAACTCTAAGAATAACGGAGAATAAGAGTCATTACAAGATAAAAACTCAATGTAAAAAACAGGACTTGTAGGCTGGAAAGGTGGCTCAGTAGATAAGAACATCTGTCGCATATGCATGAGGACCTGAGCTCACATACTCTGAACCCATATAGCAAGCAGGGCATGGTCCTGTACACCTGGAACCCCAGCACTGTGGGAGGCGGAGACAGGGATTGATGTGACTCACTGGCTGCCACCGTAGGTTCAGTGCAAGGTTCAGTGAAAGACCCTGTCTCAAGAGACTAGAGCAGAAAGTGATAGAATAGGATACTAGTTGCTTTCCTATGGCCTCCATTTGCATGAAGTAGCCCACAGACCTGGATACACACATGTGCATATACCACACACATACACACCCGCACTCAACATACTAAAAATCTCCACAAAAAGAAAACATACATTGTTATAAAAATAAATGACTTTTTCTTTAAAAAGTGCAATCATATCAATAGCCTGAAATCAGATGATGGTTGCCTTAGGGTAGGAGCCAGAAGAACATCATCAATGGACATAAGACACACTTGAGATGGGTGGGTGTATTAATTACTTTGATCATAGTGATCTCTACACATACACACACATCAAATGTTATCAAATTATACATCTCAAATATGTATGGTTCATCATATACTTCAAAGCTGCTCTTGTTTTTTCTAAGTGGCACTATTGACACAAGTTAAGCATAGACTCTGTAGGGTGCTAGATGTGACTAGCACAAGAGCAGTTGAAAACTGAGTACAGACTACTTCCTCAACGAGTTTAGCTTTGAGGGTGAGGAAATGAAGGAACCTGAAAGAACAAACTAGAAAAAATGTTGAGTTGTGTGTTTCGAAACATGAGGAATGGGAACATATAAATGTGCTATAGAAGAGATGCCAGTGGACAAGGAAGGTGAAAATTTAAGATGGAAAATTCAAACAGAACAGAGTCTTGAGTAAGGAGACCCTGTGGGGACAAATGAAGATGTTTCGTGTTTAGATGGAAGGATATAAGAGTTGATACATTTAATTTTTTTCTCTTCCTCTTCTGGGAAGGATGATGAGTGAAAGGAGAAAGACACTTGGGGAAAATGTTGGGATTTCTGGAAAGTCATTGGCTACAGCAGTTACAATGATGGCAGGGATAAGTGTTAGATCTAGGAGCATTCTGAAGAGACAAGAGATCAGTGAAACAGTTACAGACAAATAAGATAGATGGCACTTTTGTGTGCATAGTGGGCAATTTTGTCCTATGGTCCTTCTCTGCCTTCTTTTCCTGCCATTCTTCCCACCTTAACCTCAACCCTTCCTCTGCTATCCTCCATGTACAGTGGATAGTTAACACATTCTTCAACTTTATTGGTAAATATTTCTACACATATAGAAAATACCAACTCTCTTAACAAACCACAATATTCTGTTAGCCAGCTATATAAAATCTTATTGTTGTATCATATTTTTCTCAACAAAAATACCTAAATCAGAGGTAGGCTTATTAGCAAATAGAGATTCATCACCAGCAAATACCAACAAAATCAATTATTTCTTCCATTTCACATATTTTATGAATAACGCCTAGAGAGCCTCTAAGATTTTTCAGGTACCATGTGTGGGTGTGCAAACAGTCAAATAGGGCCCCAAATGGCCACTGGAAAGTCAGTCAGGTATCTTCCATGGACTGAACTCTTAATATATTAAAGCCATGCATGTGAGATCATACCCACAGGTACTAGGTTTGGGAAGATGTTCCAGCCAAGTATGAATTTTTAATAAAAATGATAATTATGACTCACAGCACTGACAGTTTTTCTTTAGTGTTATAACACTCCTGACCATCTTGGCATTGCAAACACAGGGAAGTTTAATAAACAACAACCCTACCAAAGCATGTAAGGTTTCTGAAACTGAAGTACGCAATCAGTTTTTAAAGGCAAGTGTTTTGTCTTGAATTCAATAGTCAATCGTCCATTAGATCAAAACAGCTCTCATCTGTCTGGGTAGTACCTGCCAAAATGCACTGTGTGCGTCTCCTCTCAGAAGTTCCACAGTGTCTCCTGCCTGGATATGCAGTGGTGGTCCATCATGAAGAGCTGGGGGTGGGGTCCCAGTGTAGTTCCTAATGACCTGCATCTTCGGCAAACCTGAAAACAAACAACACACTGGTTACAATGGAAAAGACCATGATGTGTGGAGGCTACACGTGCTTTGGAGAAAGGAAAAGTAAAGCCCATTATTAGCATTAAAATGTTTAATTCTAACAGTCTCAGGTCAACATCTGAAGTAACCCCAGATGGAATACTTCTCAACTTCCTCTTCACAGGTGATGGTGAGGGAATAAGACACATGCTTATCCCCTGGTCCCTTGAATACCTTTCCTTCCCTCACTGTCCGTCTCTTTTTAGTTGAAAAAAAAATATTTCTCTTTCAGCTGATGCTTGCTTCATAAAAAACATATCACGTTTTGGAAAAGAATCAATTTTTTCATCAGCTCTACCCTTTCTGCCTATTGCTTTCCTCTTGGGCACTGGCTGATTCCATCACTATGGAGGCTCACCCTTTCTGTGTACGTATCACGTTGCCCAGTAGAAGGCTCCTATCTTAAGGTTATCTTTGTAATCCAAAAGCAAAAAGGTGATGGATGTGTGACTGCAATTCTTGAGACATTTATATGAAGAATGTCTCTGATCTCAAATTTAGGCTTGCAAAACAGACCCAACAAATGGAACATGTCTAAGCCAATAGCATCAGTGATATTAAAAACACAGATCCATCCCTGTCTTGCATTTCTTTCAATGTGCAATGAGGGCTTTGGTTCAATATTTCATTTCAGAGAACAGACAGCTTCAATTATATAGGGGCCTAATTGCACCAATACTACTCACAAATGTATAACCTCACAGTCATTTTTTTTCATTTATAGGTAAAGCTGCTCCCTCCTCAGAGAGAAATCACTCATAAACATTACCAACTCGTACCCATTTGGGGGCATGAGCTATTGTTTATTATACTTGAGGAGTATTTATTCTAATGACTGTGGTAACTGGGTGGAAACATGTACTCAGTATATGGAAGACCAATGACTGTCATTTGGTTCTGGATATCCCAGATACTTTTAAAAGGCTACCTGAAATGTTCCAGGAAAGGGTTAATAGAGCTCTCAAAATCCTTTTCAGTCACCACCTGCTCCCCACCAAGAGCAGGGGAGTGGCTATAAATGAAATGGAATGAACGTGTTAGTCAATGCATTCTTGTCAATCCTGTCAATGGAGGGCAGAGGGCTGAAATTCCTTGCCCTTCACTCCAGTTCAGTTGCTATGGCTTTGGAGGTACAATATAAGTTGCTACATCTCCCCTTTGCTTCAGTGCCACAGAATCCCTGGAGGGATGGTGACTTTAACCCTACTTTAATTTTCCATGGAGCGCCTCCCTCCCAGATGTTATAAGGTGGCACCTTAACACAAACAACAGGTTTCACTGTCTCTCCCTAAAAATAGCACCCCAAGTGACTTCTCCAGAGTGAAGCACTGGTCAGACTTGCTTCCCACATGCTAAATGCCTTGAGCACAGAGAGGGCTTATTTTATAGTCTATCAAATTGCTACTAGCACACATCTCATACACATAACCAACATGAAGGAAAAAACAACAACAACAACAAAAAAAAAAAAACCCAGTATGTGAAAAAGGATTCAGTAGAATATAGAGAAGTCTTCATTTGAAGTCTGGATTGTATGATGGGTCATTCACATTTAGGCTCTGATTTGTACTTTGTCTTCTTTAATTGCGAATCATCAGTACTTGGAAAATATCTGATTTAGTAAATTCCTTAGGCAATTTTGATTTTATACCATTTAAAAAAATATGCTAGCTGGGCGGTGGTGGCGCATGCCTTTAACCCCAGCACTCAGGGGGGTGGAGGGTCGGGGGCAGAGGCAGGCAGATCTCTGTGAGTTTGAGGCCAGCCTGGTCTACAGAGCGAGATCAAGGAAAAGTGCAAAGCTACACAGAAAAACCCTGTCTTGAAAAAAAATACGCTAAAGGAAAGAAAGAATCGTTTTTAATCCTGAAATACTCCTCTGACCTTAAATAGCAAGGCCACTGGAGAGCTATGACCTTCACGGTAGCTGTCTGTGTGACACCTGATAATGAGAGTTCTCTTGTCGTCAATATGCCTTCTCAAAAGGGAAGGATTAAAAATGCATAGATATTCAGGGAAACACAATAACTTTGATGGCAGTTCACAATCTAAGTAAATATTAGAAATTATAATACAAAAATCTCCAGTTTGCATACGATGCTATGAGAAGCAGGTCCAGAGTGATGCTGCCTCAGGTCTATTTATGTAGACTGGACTGCCATAACACGTGTAAAATAATAACACTTAAAATAGAAAATAATACATAGATGAACATGGATTGACTGGGCAGAAATGCTCTATGTTGCAAAGTAGCTATGATGGACTTGGCTTTCATAGTGCTATTTGCTCCTCCTTTTTACCAACTCTATCTTTTTAGCTATTACTTTCTTAAGGGCAGCTGATCTAATGGCACACTAACAAAGACAAGATGCTCAGCTTGTTCCTAAAATAAAAATGTGTTAAGTTTGCCAGATGAAGGTTCAGCCATGTCGTATTCAAAAGGACGTTGCAACTGGTCTCAGTTTAGTTACAAACCAACTGGCAAGTACAGGGTTCTTCAACTGGAATGCTTTTTCTCTGGAAATAAATTGTAACCTTATGATATAATAGAATTTATATATTTTGTCCTTTCCAGAATAATCTGTGGCTATTTGTTTCTAATGGGTTAATATTTCCCATTTCATCATTGTCTATTGTTAACTATAGACGGAACTACAGAGATCAGAGGATAAAAGAATGAAATGAGAGTGGATTGGTGTGATGAAAATGGTCACTTTGCCCTTAGCAGGCATTCAACACTGATGGGAAGAATGGCTGCTTCCCAAGAGAAACCCTGTTAACCAAAAAAGAAAAAAGAAAGACAGACAGAAAACCCAAAAACATTGTCATGAACATAACCACAGTAACTGAGATAAAAATATCTTACTAAAAAGGAAAAGAAGAATGGGTTAAACTTTCACATCAGCACTCTGCTATCAATTTAATACTTAGCACAATCTACTACTAAAGCAGGAATCACACTCCATAAATGAGCTCAAGAACAGAGAGTGAATTACATTTACCAATGCTCATTCTAGGAATAGGCATTTGCTGTTGATTTAGTTGGAGGTCCGTCTCTCCTACTTAGAGCCTGCCAGACTCTGTTTAAAATTGACCAGGGCAAAACAAGCTCCCTACATCCCCATGGAAACTTAGTCCCTGTGGCATCGAGTTTATCATTCGTCTTACTAAAAGATCTCTCTCCCAGTGTGGCCTATCACCCTTGACCTGCCTCCCTCCATTTGGAATTACTCCAAAGAAGGCAAAAACCCTGTTTTGTAGATTAGCCTTTCAAAAATTATTCAAGAAAAATCCCTAAATTCTAAAATAAAACTAAAAATCATATTTGTCTTGGGTGGACTACTTATCAAGGACTTCTGAAATACAAAAACAAAACAAACAAACAAAACAAACAGAACATGAACTATAAGAGTAAAAAGAGAATTTTCCTCATTGATAATAATCAGAAACAAATAGTCAATGCTACTCTTTTAAAATGACCAACATCATACATTTCACTCCATTATAAATCAACAACAACAATTCGAGAAAGTCACTTCTCTGTGGGTTCAGAGCTATCTGCTCTCTTTCTGCTCCAGAACTATTAAACCTGGAAATGCTGGTGCGATCACAGGGCAGCTCACCAAGCTCTGATTAGCCACACTGTACTACCCTCAGGCAGTAACGGCAAACTAACCATGTGCGATTTTAACATAGACATTTGGACCTTCTTGGAAATTCCCCAAATTTTACAGAATCAACCATCTCTAAGGGAAGATTGTGAAAATGGCTTAGCCCAAGTCAGAACCCCTGCCAAATGTTTATTTTGGCTTGCTTCTCTCCATACAACAAATTGTTATATAACAAATATATAACGTCCTAAATATTTAACCTGTGGCAATGGATACCCTTGCGGGGGGTGGGGGGGTGTTAAATTACTATCCACAGGATTTTTAGAAAAAAATATTTTTTTTAGTTTAGTTAAGTCTTGGGTAGGATCCTGAGCTATGTGTTTTATTATTTACTATTAGTCTCTTGGCTGGGACTTCCAAACTTTAGGCAGGCTTTGAAATCTCTTCTTGTGGATACATGTCTGAAGCTCATGACCAACATTCACCATGAGGAAACTTGCTTTTGAGACAATTAGAGTGAAGTAAGCAGTGTCTTGCATCTCCAACTAAATCTCCTTAATCAAAACACAGGGTGCTGGTGAAATGATCCAGTGAGCAAGAGAGTTCACTGTGCACATGAGGACTTGTATTTGCATCCCAAGCATCCATGTAAAAACACTGGGCATGGCTGTGAACCTGTAACAACAGCCCAGGGGTATGGGGGTAGATCCCTGGGACTTGCTGGCTACCCAACCCAACCAAAACACAAGCTCGAGGGCAGTAAGAGATCCTTTCTCGAAAGAATACAGCAGAGTAGTAAAGCAGAACTCACCTGATATCCTTCCCTGGTCTCCCACCACTCACCCTCCACACAAACAAAAAGAGAGAGAGAGAGAGAGAGAGAGAGAGAGAGAGAGAGAGAGAGAGAGAGAGAGAGAGAGAGAGAGAGAGAGAGAGAGAAACACCACATACATTCATGCATACAAAATTAATTAATTATCAACACATTACTATCTGGGACCCTCCTGAAATAGTCTTTGCATCAAGCTCTACAGACTAGGCTGGGTGGGGGATGCCAGGCTTCCCCTGTGTTCCAAGCCTTCCAGGTCTCTTTCCAAGAGAGAGCTGTTCCTTCCTGCATTTGTAGTCTTCCTTGAGAAGCAAAAGGAGCCTCAGGATGGGAACCATCTGCTCTGACATAAGCAGATAATTTGATGAAAAAACTTGCCTTAAAGAACTAATTGTTCACACAGGGAACACTTACTGTCAATGATTTTTTTAAAAAAAAAAATTATCTAGAGAAGATTCCTTTTATAAACTATAATGAATCAAATAAAGGAAATAGTCACTGCTCATATATAAACAAGGATCATACATAGAAGCCTTCCTTCAATCTCATAAACAGATTAGTCACTCTCTGGTGTTGCCTACTGAAGTCTTAGTGAATTGTGAATTAAAAGTGGAAGATACGATAACACCCTTTGAGACTTATTTTTTAATGGATTAAACAGACATTATATCCCACTGAGTTTCAAAGAATTATAAATTCCTGTGCAGTGCTTTAAATATATATATATATATATATATATATATATATATATATATATATATATACATTTTATTGCTGGGGGAAAAAAACATTTTTCTAACATCTTGATGTCAGACCAAAGGCCTGAGAGAACATGCCGTGGATGTCTAGTGAATGTTCATTCCTATGTAGGTGTGGAGTACAATTTGAGGAACAGAACTCTAAGCTGTCTCATTAGGCCTTTAATGATCAAAAAGAACACTCCTGCATGACTTCAAATACTAGCATCATCTGGTCTAACCACCATCGTTTTTTGTGCTATAAAACTAAGAAACAAAGTCGTGAGTACACCAACCACATGGTTAGAAGCAGAGAGTAAGCTAGAATCAGCAATGCTCCTGCTTCAGTTCACCACTCTGCAGCTTGTCACCTTTAAAACACCTCACAGAAAATGAGGCTGTGGCTGAGCAACAGCTCCCGCCACTACGCATGCATGTTTCAACATAGTCTGCCTCCCTGACGGGCAGCCAGTGCCACTTTAGAAATAAGGCAAGGAGGGACGCGCAACTCTCCTTCAAGTGGTGCAAGACTGAAACTCTGAAAGGTCACTTTAAATGCTAGAGAGAAAGTGGTAACCCCTACTGGTATATTCTAATGACAAAGCTTCAAAAAACTAAATTAAAAAAAAATTAAAGTCTCTTTATGAAACTCAGCCCTGGCGTATCCACATGCAGCTCTGTGGGTCTGTGGGCAGGTGGCTGCACACAGCTCTATCTGCCTAAAGTTATAATCATTTAAACTTCATCCTTCTGTGCTCCTGCCACATCTAAGTGTCTCACAACCACGCCAAAGATGACAGTAAACAGAACAAGCAGGAGAGATACCAGTAGCTTAGAGGAAACAGAGAACTGCCCAGTGGGTACTCACTTCTTACTGGAGACTGAGGAGCTTGCTGATCAAATTTGTTCTAGTGCAAATGCAAGCGTGCTGGCTAGAGAAGCCAGCAGGGAACAGTGATTGCTGGCTTCAAAGAAGAAAAGATACTTGGATCACTATTTTCCAGAAAGATCTCGTCAAGCCTACTATACTGTCCTCCATGGAAAGCAGAGAAATCCAGAGTGACTTCCTATGCCTTAGTGTGTGTTTTTTTCCTTCTTCCCAGCATAGACCTTGCTCTTCCCCACAGCAACTGAGTATGTTTCTGTCCTGAAACTAAAATGAAACTTTAAAAATCTACTCATAAGAGATACCTAAAGGACAAAACAACAAAATTACAATAAAATTGATTAAAGGAACTTCACAACCTACTTTTCCCCTTTGTATTATGGGTCCACGCATTTACTCAACAACTTTACAAGTCACTCACTTGAAGGGATTTGCCTAGCCAATGTAAAGACAGCTATAAAACCATGTTTATTTCTCAAATCCCGGATTGTAGAAGATGAGATGGACAAAAAGACCAGTGGTAAACGTAGGATCACATATAAATATTATAAAGAAGCAATTAGGAAAATTGCTAGAATCAGCAATGCTCCTGCTTCAGTTCACCACTCTGTAGCTTGTCACCTTTAAAACACCTCACAGAAAATGAGGCTGTGGCTAAAATGTAGTGGGGTGTGTAGGGAGAGGGCTTTCTTTAAGGGAAGGTGAGCAGTACACTCAAGACTAGAAGAGAAAAACATACAAATTTGGGCAAGAGGAACTAATGGGCAACCTGAACCACTAACATGAAGGCTGAGATAAGAATGAGCTCTAAGAATCTGAAGGGTAGGAACATGCCTGCAAGGCCACATGGGAGCAAAGGATGAAATCCAACATTGATAACACACAGCCTTGGTGGTCTGGTCTATCTCAGTACCCCTTCCTACACTAATCCTGTGAAAGCATTTGAAATGAACTCATCAAGCAAAGTGCTCCTCAACCCACTGTGCTTTCTTCCTGTCAAGCATGCTTTTGCTTTTTGTACCCAAGTCACCCCTCATCAACAGAGGAAGCAAGAGTCCAAGGGCTCCTCCTACTCTGTAAAGCTCAGACCAGCTTTGACTGAATGCTTATGTCTCTTTAAAGTCATATATAACGACTAATCTCCAAAGCAATGGTATTAGCAGGCAGGCCCTTTTGGGTGAAATCATATTATAAGAGTATGATCTTCATCACCTAAGGCTCAGGGAATACTGGGGAAGAGGCAGCAGAGAGATTGTAAAAACCAGAAAATCATGGAATTTTGTGAAAGGCTGTGTCTCCTAGGAATGTCAGAAGCTACGCCATGAAGTCTTAACAACATGGCTGCCTAAACAGAAGCTGAACAAGGAAAGAGCAGACATGTGGACAGGGGATTCAACCCTACACAAAGAACTATGGGCAACTAAGAAATGCTGAGAGAAAGAAAAACAGTCTTCCCCAGAGAGAAGGCTATCAACTGGCTATCCAATACTAAATGGCAAGCCCTGAAATTATGCATATAAACAACATTATATACCACTGAACGGGTTGTACTTATTCTTTCAGGAGTGTGTGTGTGTGTGTATGTGTGTGTGTGTGTGTGTGTGTGTGTTACAATAATTAATGGAAAAAAAGAGGATATGTATTTGAAAGAGAGGTATGTGGGATGGGCTGAAGGAAAAAAAGGAAGGGAAGTGGTGTATATTTTTTAAAAAAGAAATAATTAAAAATAAAAATTTTCATTTAAATAGAATATTGATTTTAGAAATGGTATTGATATTTCTCTGTCCTTCAAAACCTCAATATTTTTCCTTCCCCTATCAATTAAAAATTACTGCTTTTCCTAATCTTCCTCTTTCCTTCCTTAACTGTTAAATGGTTGGCCTAATTCTCTCACTAAATGTTTAACTTCTCATCTTATTTTACATAAACGATTTAATTATACTTAAATATCAACATTATATTACTATTTCAGCCTGTTCAAATGAATCATAATAAGCTACCTCCATGGTCAGACACATACTTCCTTTTAGTCATCTGAAAAATACTAAAGAAATAGTACCTGCATTTTAAGGGTATAATAAAACATAAAAGTCATAATGATTAAAGTGTAAACTGTGGACTACAGAGGAAAATATGTTGAAATAATAAGAAATTGTGCCAAGAAACTATGATTCATCTATAAAATGTCTACCGTGGTAAAAAGCAAGGCTAACAAAGAGTACTCAGAATCAGGAATGGATGAAAAGGGGGAAGGGTGGATCTGGATCTGGCACTGTAGGTACAGGAGGAGTAGGGGATGGATATGATCAAAATATTTTGCATGTATGACATTCTCAAAGAATAATGAATATACACATTTGTGTATGAGTCTGGACGTGTATGTGCACATGTGCATGTGTATATATGTGTGTGTGTGTGTGTGTGTGTGTGTGTGTGTGTGTGTGTGTGTGTCTCAGCTTCCTAAAGGAGATGACATGAACTGAATTTTGAATATGTGAACTGATGCATATAAATATGAGTTATTTGGGGTGACCAATGTATGTTATTCAACACCATATCATTATCATTATCAATGTATGTTAGGATAAGGTTAGGTAAATGTTCCTAATAGCAATTTATTTCTTTAAACTCACATAAAGAACAAAACACTGTCTGTGACCTCATTCCTTGATAAACAGGACATCACATATTCTCATACTCTAATTTTGGTAAACACTATATCCAGTTAATCCTCCCACATTTGAGAAGCACTGTGGTCATGTATAGAAAAGACATCCTGGCCGGGCGGTGGTGGCGCACGCCTTTAATCCCAGCACTCGGGAGGCAGAGCCAGGTGGATCTCTGTGAGTTCGAGGCCAGCCTGGGCTACCAAGTGAGCTCCGGGAAAGGCGCAAAACTACGCAGAGAAACCCTGTCTCGAAAAACCAAAAAAAAAAAAAAAAAAAAAGAAAAGACATCCTGAACCAGAACTTTAGGTTTTGTTTCGTCTCTCAATTAAAACATCAGGGACTGTTCCTATGCAATTATAGATTATAAAAGCACCCGAAAATAAAACATTAACTTCTGACAAAGCCCATCATTCTATAGTTGAACTACTGATTTCTCACTAACATCGTTTACTATAAAAAATTGATGACCCTACTAGCAGTGACCTTTTCCTGCCTTGTTATATAGTCTGCTGATTTCACTGCTCTTCACTGAAAACAAACTCTCCCAAGGAAATAAACAAAACTGTTCTTTTCCAGCCTCTCATCTTTCATCCCTCCACTGATGTACGTAATGCACTATGTGGAATACAGAGATGGGCTAATTGGGCTGTAATTTAAACACACAAAAAAGGCAGCTATCTACAGTGTCAACGTACTTGTAATCAGTATCAAACACAGCGTTATAGCAAAAAGGTCTTATCAAGCTCACTTGTGAGAGGAAATGGGCAATTATTCTGTTTGGAACAGAGTATTTCCTATGCATCCTTAGATAATGGCTCCATGGAAAAATACTAATAACTCTGTTCAATTCATTTAACAACATTTATTTACTATGGCATTCCTACCTGCTTTGTGAGCTATATCCCTTTTGGAAGAAGCTAGGCACAGTATTTTTTTAGGTTTCACCAGAGAAAGGTCATGTTTTCCCTTTGAAGCTGTGGAACATAATTAGTGGTGGTAAAAAGCCCTGTATTTTCTTCTGTAAAAATTGTACTACTTTCTATAACTTTTTTATATATTAAGAAATTACAAAAAAAAAAAAAAAAACTTCTGTAATTCATTCAACCTTGTTTTGCTAACCCCTACCTGGACCACTAATGAAAATTTAATAACAATGAATGACAATTTTAGGAAGAAAATACTACCTTGCAGGGGTCTGATGTGAATTTTAAAACAGACATTTTAATACCTCCTTTTCCTATCACCTCTAGGGATTAAGAATTGATGACAACTGTTCTTAAAACCACTTTGATTTAACCACTAAAAATACAAATTGTGGTATTGTCTGCTGCTGTTTTATTATCACTGTTAATTAAACAACAAAAAGAATAGGTAAAAACATAATTAAGGAGAGCCACCCAGGGTACCTATCTGAGGACTCAGAGGGCTGTATTACTTCTCAAATTCTAAGAAATGTCAGGAGATATTGCATCAAAAAGATGAACTCATAAGCCACTTATATGGTCCGGTGATTTCATTACCTATACCAGATAGAGCAGGCTCTTTGCTGACTTCTAAATTGCTTCTGTTTCCTTTTCCTATCTCCTGAATAGACAGATCCATACAGAATATACATCTCTGTTTCTGTCAAATTTCAACAACACAAAATTGATGGTTTTGTACAAGACTGAGGCAATAAGTCTGAAGGCAGTTTGAAAAGTTGTAAGTACTTTCCCCAATACACAGTGTTTTGGAGTTACATATATTTAAATCACATCCATCTTCAGGTTTGTTTCATTCCTTGGCTCATCACCAGATGCTTCATTTACTCATGAATTATCCTAGATACCAGGCATGTGACAATGAGTAAAGACTCTTACACTCAGAGTTTTGAAATTAGCAGAGGAGAGAGAAGAAGGTGCTGCGAAAGGACAGCAAAGTGGCTGGGAAGCCCTGAGCAGAGATCCTGACACCAAGAAGGTCACAAATGTCGAGGGTAGGGGACTCTAAGCTGAGATTCATGTGTAAGCAGACAGTGGTCAGGCACTAGGGAGGACATTTAACAGGAATCACACTTAAGAAGCCACACACCTTCGTGTGAATAACCATCTTCACCAGGACAACACAGTCCCATGATAGAAGTGGAAAGGGTCGATTCTGATATTGATAAAGAGGGGCTGAATACTGGGCCACAGAAATTGTCCTGATTGGGCAAGGAACACATGGAAAGGGCTAATGAGCAGATATGTGGCAAGGATCAAAAGACAGAAAGTCTCTAAAAATGGAATGAAAAAATGATTTTTATGTATTTAATGGGACAACTCTGGGTGATGACAAGGCTGCACAGCCAGACCTACTATGTAGGTAAGGAAAAAGAAAGAAAGAAGAAGGCTTTGTAACCATGGAAATAGACCTTTTAAATTAGGATCTAATAAGGCAAAATACTATATTAAATATTCCTAGTGAAAAGTACATGGGACTATATTATGCTATTTTTTTAGTATGCTTAAAATGTATTTTCAAATTTTATTAAAGACTCTTTGATAAAGTACTACACTTCAAAGCATTTTAAATTGCTTTTAAAAGGGAGATATGCAGCCTTTATTTACCATGAATGCTACAGGAAACACAGAGTATAAATAGTATCTTCAATGAATAAAATTAACAAACACAACTTGCTATGTGCTAAAATATTGTTGCTGCAACTAACTTTATTTAAATCACCACCATTTTATTTTTATCTACATTTGATGTGTGAGAGGCAATGATGACAGTGGAAAATACTCAACTGTTAATGAATGTGCGTTTGTATAAAATAATGTCCCTAGTCCCCATGCTAATGACAATGTCCCCTCCTCCTCCAGACCTTTGGCTGCCTGTGACTGCCCTATAATAACCTTCCCAGAAAATGTCCTCAGAGAGAAGAAAATGACTAAAGGCTACTCCTCCCTTACCTCCAATCTCAGCATAGCCTACAACGCACTACTCAAGCCAGACAATAACTTCTTTGGCTCAGTAATTAAAGTAAGATTTCATCTTATGAAACAAAGCAATCTAACAAAGGTTAGGTCAACATAGTATCAAAGTGACATTTATGAGCAAATTCCACATCTTTGAAGTCATGGCCCCAAATAAGACTCTCTGTATGTTTTTAAGCAAAATTTCACATTTCATAACCCACATTCTCTTTGTTTTTCCCTTTTTGGCTACCTCAGGTTATGAGCACTGTGGATGAGGGGTGCTCAGAAAGAACTGTTACACATGAGGACTTCATCCTTCCTGACATTCTGTCCTGGGAATTGCCTCAGGGTTTATATTCTCATAGACTCAACCGTGGTTCATATAATCTGGAGCACGGTACTTCTGATCTTGTCTAACACAGACAAGGTCAACCAAAGCTGCACATAGCTACACAAGATAAAACAAAGCTCGTGATTCTTGCAGACTATGACAATTTTCTGGGATTCATAGAACACATCTCATGATGAAAACTATATTAATCATAAACATGAAACAGAGCCGAAAATTAAAACAACACTTTCATATTTGTAATTCAGTGATACTTGAAAGTGCTTCACAGGTATAGTTAAAAATGTTCATCCAAGCACTTAAACCTTCAAACACTTTATCAGTAGAACTTTTCAAGTGAGATGGCAAATTAATTGCTATTAGGATAGCCCCCAGGAGAAACATAACCTGAAAGCTGAAGCATGGCTTTTAGCTTTGACTTGGGCATTTAGAACTTACATGAGAATGTGAGCACTCCTAAACGTTGTTTTGACTCAGTTCCCTTACTGTGCATAATTCTTCAATATCACTTTTAAGGGAAAAAAAGGCCCATTCCCTTTCAAATAAAGGGCTTCTTAAGTGTACCATTTTATACACATAGAATGTATGACTATTAAAAATACCAAGAAAACAAAAGATTAGTTGTTTGCAAGTTACACAATGGAAATAAGAATGAGCATTAGATAAATGCATCAAAGAAATTGACTTTTGTAAATAAATAAATGCCAGTTTAAAAGATCATTTACATATCTAAGTGCCCTATAGTTTTCATCACTTTCTAATGTCCAAAACACAAAACAAAACTCTGGGTTTCATCCTTAAAGTACTAAGGAGCATTGATAGTGTGCATGATTTTTTTTCATGAGAAAATACTGCACTCTTTACATAATAACTGTGCATTGGTATAATACTCTTAGAAGCTACAGTAATGCATGTGAAGTTAAGAGTTTTAGGAAATACTGGATGCTATTGTGTATTAATTACTATGCAAGGCCACAATTACCTGCTCTCTGCTCTGTTGAGGTTTCCTTTCATGTATACATGTAAACATGCAACCAATTTTCTAGGGAAAAACATCTACTGATTAGGTAAAGAACCTCCAATGAGAACAAGCAGAGTATGAAGATTAAACTTGACCCTTCTTGTCTTTATCTTCACAATTTTAATTGGCAACTGGTCTGTGCCCTGGAATAACATTGCATTTAATAGGACAAACATCTTCATTTCTTGCCCACATGTCTCCACAGAGAACTCTTCAAATGTCACTGTATGGTAGACCCACCCCAAGCAACCAAAAGTAAAAATACTTGGCCTCTAAAAGCCATTTTTACAGATAATGATTCATGTTTACTTTACCTGCCCTCCCCCTTTCCCACTCCCTGTCTTCTCTCGCTTGTTCCTTCTTATTCCAGCTTCAGGTTCTAACATGTTGAACTGTGAGATGCTTAGAAAGGGAAATTCCTTTCTTTGCATACATCTCCCATGTGGCTATTATTCCTTGAATAACAGTGCCTGGAGTGAACACTGCTTCCAAGGCGTTAAACTCTGAAGGATTTTTTGCAGCACCAAGTTATATAATTGTTATTTTTATCTTAATTATCCCAAGTGAGTGGGAAGGCATTTCAAGATTTGGCTTTGAAACAAGTTAACTAGAAAAGAAACTCATTCACGTGCCTCATTCCTTAGGCATCCAGCTATAGCTTTACAGAAAGGGAACTACACACGAATGGTCCTCTCCACCATGGTGATACACACTCCATAAAGAAGCATGTCATTCAGTGAAACTATAAAGTACAGGAGACCATAGGAGGTGAAGTTTTTGTTGATTCCTCGGCTTTTAGGTCTTTTTTTTTCCCTCTTTTTGCTAAAGCATGCATTCTTTCCTCCGTTTCACTTCTGTCAAACTGACCATAAACTTTTCTTTTGTACCTTGAATGTGAATAAGGTGACACATAGCATAGGTCTGTTCCTGCTCACAATTTTAGACCCTGACAGAGAAAAAGATGACACAAGAAACAATATAAAGCAAGACAGGGGTGTAAAAGTTTCAAACCAAAATTCAAGATCACAGAAAAAGAGTATTCATTCTGACCAAGTTGGCTTCATTCCAGAGATAGATGATGATCCAACATATGTTAGTCAATACATGTAGTTCATTACATCAGATATGTAAATTGCATGATCACCTAAACAGATACAGCAAAAGTCTTTGACAAAAATTCAACATTATTTCATGATAAAAGTCATGGAAGGTTAGGGATGGAGTGAATATATCTCAACATAACAAAAATTGTATATCATGAACCCATAGCCAAGTTTATGATAAATGAAGAAAAATTCAAAACATGCTCACTAATGTCAGGAAAACAACATTGGTGTCCACTCTTTTTACTGCTTTCAATAAAGTGCTTGAAGTCTTAACTACAGCAATATGACAAGAGAGTAATAAAAGAGATACAAATAGGAAACAAAAAACTCAAAATATTCTTATTTGAAGATGAGAAATTCTATACATGAGACTCTAATGACTCCACAAGAATCTCTTAGATATGAAAAATACTTTCAGCAAAGTAATAGGGTAAGAAATTAACAAGCAAAAAATAGTGGCCTTCTTAAACCTATGACAAATGAGTTGAAAAAGAAAAAAGGACACAGTCCAATTCACAACAGCCCTCCCTACACAGGTAAAGACTTTTGGAACAGTACTCTCTCTATAAGGGGATCTCATGAAATTAAAATACTGCTGTACAGTATAGGAAATTGTCAAGTGAAGAGGCAGTGTAGGAGTCCATCTCCTACCTGTTGAAGGATTCTTAGGTGGAGGAGAGAGGAATGAGGAAATATCAGATAGAAAGAGAGACTTAGACAGAAACACAGGATAGCTTCAGGAGGACCTGGGTCAAGACTCAACAGCCTTGACCTTTAATGAAAAGGGTTTTTTATAATATACAAAGGGTGGAAGCAAAAGACCCCCTTGCAGGATCAAAGCACACTGTACAGCCAAGTCTAGACCCTTCCAAACACCTGGTAAACAAGCCCATGACCAAATCATCTCCTTATGCAGCCCTTCTGGGTAAAGCAAGGTCAGATTCTCTAATCCTGAGTAAGGTCTCGCTAGATAGCCTGTGTGGACTCCCACAAGGCATTCTACAGATTGGGAGAAAAATCTTTGCAAGCTATATCGCCAAAGAAGATTAATATTGAGAATACACAATTCAAAAAACTAAACATCAAGAAAACAAACCACCCAATTAAAATGTAGGCCATAGATCTGAACAGTATTCTGAAAAGAAAGGCTAAAAAACATTGTTAAAGGTGTTCAAAGAAATTAGGCATCAGAGAAACGCAAATTGTGACTACTTTGAGATTCCATCTCACCCATCAGAATATCAAATGATAATGAAATTCTGGTATTAATAAAGGGAAAGATGAAACCCTAACTTAATCTAACACAGCCACTAAGAAAATCAGTATGGAGGTCCCCACAAAAGCTAGAAATAGACCTATCATATGACCCAGCACTACCACTCCTAGACAAATGCCCAAAGGGCTCTATATCCCACCACACACCTACATGCTTAGTCATGTTCACTGCTGCTATATTAACAACTTGTAGAAAATGAAATGAGCCTAGATGTCCATTAACTGATAAATGAAACTTTTTTCCTGAGAAAACAACCTTAAAATAGTATTAAAATAATTTTTTAAATTGCCTTTTAAATAACATAGCAATGAATTTCTAAAACATCATTAGGTTTCTTTTTATACTTTGTAGTAGTTATAATATAAAAATGGAAACAATGTAAATTAACAGCAGTAAGGAATTTGCTATGTTAACTCGAGTATGCATGGAACTATTCAACAATAAGTGGAAACTTTGGAAAATAATGTTATAAATGAC
Organism: Peromyscus maniculatus bairdii; assembly: GCF_049852395.1. NCBI lineage: Eukaryota > Metazoa > Chordata > Mammalia > Rodentia > Cricetidae > Peromyscus > Peromyscus maniculatus. The sequence goes on along the minus strand of NC_134857.1, from coordinate 90,084,094 downwards.
TGTTATAACACATGGAATCATGTCAAGTAGGTCATTGGTGGTGATGGTGCAAATTATAGCAGGGTTCACAATAAGATACCATTTCTATTTTCAAAGTATACACAAGTCCAGAAAACGTCTGTGATAACACATGGCATAATGGTAATGAGTTACAATATGTTGTCAAATTATGAGACATTTTATTGATGTAAATTTTAACTTTGCATAGTTAAACTTGTTTCTTTTGGAAAATTGGAGGTCTTTGGAAGCTAGGAATTGAGCCTAGAACCTAGTTCATCTCTACCACTACCACATATTCTAGCCAAAGGTTATTTAATTTAAAATATTATTTTGTTGGCGTTGGTAGTGAACAAATCCTCCAATGAAAAATATTTATTGCCTGAAAAATTAAGTAAAAAAAAATGATATCAAGCAGATTATACACTCCCATGGCACAGGACCCTGCAGGTGGCTCCGTGATCATGCAGTCCCTCAGAGGAGCCGTCACTGGGGCATACCCCTACCATTCCCAGGCAGACATATGCCTTTGTCCCACTGAATCCCTACAGCCTTCAGGATTCACATCATGAGAACTAGGAGATGAAATATAAATTATGCATCAATTCTGCTTCATCTCCACTCGACTATAAGCTTCCCAAGGTCAAACAACATAAATTATTCAACTCTTTATCCTGAGTATGGTGTTTGGTACCCAATAGTCTCTCAATAAATGCCTGCTGAATAAATGAAAGGCTGAATCACTGTTTATCATTGAATGATAAATTATTTAAAACAATTTTAATAAATTTAAGTATATTTCTTAGTTAATTTGCTTATATAAATATAAGCACGATATAGGGCCTGTGTGTGTGTGTGTGTGTGTGTGTGTGCGCGCGCGCGCGCGATTTTATGTTGCTTTGGCATCATTATGACTTCAAATTTAACTTTCTTGTATCAAAAGTAGAACTCAGATGCCCTTGCTTCAATTTCCAGGAGTATGCCACACACAAATAGTTCATCTAGTCACCATAGATAAGAACTTAGAAACATAAGAACTTAGAGGCATAAGAACATACCTTCTCCTTTAACAAACCATCCAATTCTTGCTTATGCCCTGACGAACCACAACCCACGACTCAATATCTGCCCGACTCATCATCTCTGTTCCAGGTTTGGAGGATTTCACCTCTGATTCATTATGCCTTTCATCCTCATTGTCCAGGATCCTCAAGTAATAAATCTTTCAATCTCTTTTCTGTTCTAGCAGTATAATAAATTTGTGCTTCCTATTTGAAAAACGAAAGTCTACCACAGGATCATTTTCCCTATGACATTATGTAGAAGGCATGGCCAGATTCTCTGTGCCAGAATGAGGGTTAGAGAGTATAACCTGAACATGAGTTGGATGAGAAACACAAGGCACCTACTACTATTAACAAGTTTCTGTGCGAGGGATCCCATGGCTGGAATATCAGACAACTAACTATGCAAGGCTGCCTTCCAAGAAGCTTCTTATTGAAGGCATACTGTATACACTCTCCTCCAGCTCCCCTTTATTTCCCATTATAAAAGGGGTACTAGCCACTCTGATACTGTAACCAAAATTTTTCTGGGAGCTCCCGGAAAAGCATGCTGTCAATTCTATATTTTAAATGAGGCATGGCTTAGCCTATCAATTCTTAGAACAAAAATCCTTATAACCATAGCTTCATTCTATACCTACTATACTCTAGCATTAGGCAGACTAAGGTGACTGTGGATAAAATAATGCACTGTTAATTCCAAACATCTTGGGTTATAAATGTATAACTATTTGTGGAGAGAAATGTTTAAAATAACAAGCATTATATAATATATACAACACATGCTTCTTCGCCTATATTTATAGCCTTTATTTTTATGTACCAGTTAAAATAAATATCAGCAAAAATAAAATTAGCATGTCAGGTTGATTGAGAGAAATTGTTTTCTCTTCTGAATGAACAATTATTATTTAGATCTTCAAATCATTACCTGTCCACAAGCAAATGATTTAACAGCTCTGTAAGCAAATGAAATTTTAATTTCTAATGTTAATAATTGCTTATATGGTCTGATTCTGAAATTTGAAACACAAAGCACTATATTTGAGATTCTGCAATTTTAAAATAATGAGTCGCTATATGTTTTCCTCATTGAAGCCACTTTGCAAAATGAACTTGTCAACAAATTTGTACTCACACATATCATCAACACAATTGTACATCCAGTCCATTTCTCCAAAAGATTAAAATTATATAAGAAATGTGACAACTATTTCTAAGAAGCCTAGAGTTAAATCTGAAAAATGAGGGGGTTTTAAGGAAGAAAAAAAAACCTACACTAAAGGATACTTTCTCAAATCTTCTACTGCTCAATTTTAAAGTTTCCCAAACTGATTTTATAAGGGGAACATGTTTTTCCCCATAGGCTGCTGCCTCTCAATGATCACTGCTTTCAGGACCCCAGTGGTTACATTTCTATTGGATTAAAAGCACTAAGAGGTGAAGAGATTTTATTCAGGGCCACTGGCCTCAAAGCTCCTAAAGCCCCCGTCCAACCAGAACAGGCTACCTAGGGATGTCTTAGAAGGGATATGTACAAACTAAGCCAGAGCTCTGCCATACACCAGGCTTCAGAGAAAAATGCTAACAGATGCACCTTCTGTCGGCCTAATGGGTGAAAATAGACACACCAGTAACGAGGAAGGAAATACAGCTACAAACTTCTAAGTCTACTCCATCACCACTTAAAATACAGCCACTAAAAGCACTTGACAGATGGACAGGTATCAGTCAGAGGGTGAGGACTCTGCACCAGAGAGACCTTCGGTTTCCAGCCTGCACACTTGCTGCTGCCTTCAAAGGCCGGCCTTGTCTTCCTGAAGGTGCCTAGGATTTTACTATTATAGTTCTCATCAATCTAACGACCTTTGAAATCTGCTAAAGAATGTAGGGCTTAAAGATATAGATATGCATGGTAACTCTAGATAAGCTCTTTTGTAAGGTTTGACTCTGTTGTTCTAGTCAGTCAAGATTCCTCACAGATCTCCAACGGTGATAATTTTCATTGCAAAAAGAGTATCCAAGGACTTTAAAACAGATTTGCCCTTTGGAGATATGTAAATGAAATGTATCTGCTAAGATTTATTTTTGTTATTTTAGATGGTGTGTATAAGTGGTATATGCATGTGAACACAGGTTCCTGTACAGGCCCATGGATCCACTTGGACCTGGAATTACAGGTGGTTCTGAGCTGCTGGGAATGGGTTCTGTAAATCAAACTCAGATCCTCTGAAACAGCAGTAAGTGATCTTATTGCCAAGCCATCCTTCAAGCGGCCACAAGGAATCTCAACACATGATCTTTTCCATCACTGAAAGGGCTGGTATAAGTTTGGTGTATTGAAAGAAACATACAATGGGGGAAAAAAAGAGGCAAGAACTTCATTGTCCCATTACAAATATTCCAGTTGTCCCTCTCAAGTCACTCAGCAAAATAAATATGCACAGTGTTCTACAGGGAGGGTCTGAAAATATCTCTGCAAACACAGTGACCACTGAGTGTACTGTAACTGCCATACCGTCTAGGGTAAAGGGTCTCTGCAAACACAGTGACCACTGAGTGTACTGTAACTGCCATACCATCTAGGGTAAAGGGTCCCTGCAAACACAGTGGCCACTGAGTGTACTGTAACTGCCATACCGTCTAGGGTAAAGGGTCCCTGCAAACACAGTGACCACTGAGAGTACTGTAACTGCCATACCGTCTAGGGTAAAGGGTCCCTGCAAACACAGTGACCACTGAGAGTACTGTAACTGCCATACCGTCTAGGGTAAAGGGTCCCTGCAAACACAGTAGCCACTGAGTGTACTGTAACTGCCATACCGTCTAGGGTAAAGGGTCTCTCGGCTTCTTAATTTGAGGTAGGTGTGAACTGAAATAAACACAGTAAAGGAATGGCTTCGTAACATTCTCTTTTATCCAGTATTTTAAAGCTAGAAAACACACTAGGCAGATTCACACACAATGTGATTTAAAATAATTGCCAACAAGGTAGTCAGAGCTTCAAAGTAATACTAATTTGAAATAATGAAGAGTTTGCTAGTATTTTACCTTTGCTGAAAATTTTTATTCCTTTGCCTTTCTATGCTAGCAAATGCCTCCTTATAATGCCAGTGAGCAGAGTGAGAGTGATATTCTGCTACGGTTATTATAGACCCCAAATGAGATTCCTATTGTTCCAATTTGGCTCTGAATGGATGATAAAGATAATTTATTTTCAGTTAAAGACTCCTGCAAAACTTATCAAAATATCACTTTTTAAACAGGCCATCCTCTGTATTGTTGTTTTTTAGAATCTTTTATTCATCTTTCTTATACTCTGAAACATAGACATTAACAAAGCTAGAAGATGCTCATCAGCATAAGAATGTAATGCCTTTCGTCACATATATATACTAGTCCTCGATGATAAACACCAATAAAATATAATTGTTGGTCTTATTATCAAGCTAACTTCATAGCTTCCCAAGTGAGAAATATGCAGCAGCTTTACAAGAAGGTTAGATGATTTTCAGAATATACCCCAGGGTTACATTTTATAAACTCAGTTTCACAGTTGCATTAAATGCATATTGACTGATTACCTATTATGTTCCTGATACTAAGGCATAAACATGGAAGGACAAAGTTCCAGATAATAGTTTATGAAAGTTTGTAGGAAGTATCATGCACCAGATCACTTTTAAAAAATATGGTGACGGTGCTGGCCTGGAAAAGGAATCTACCATCATGGCCTACCAGATGTGGGGTCCTCTCAGAAAAGCTGTTGGAAGAGGGAACATATGAATACTGGAGTTGAGTTTAGATGGATGGGTGATAGATAGATAAATAGGTATTAACCAGATACTGATGTCTAGTAAGATAATTTTAGCCAAAAAATAAAAGCATGAGCTAAGACATGATGGCAAGAAAGAATTCAGTGTATGTGAAAGCTCATCAGAGGCCTGTTACTGCAGAAATTGAGATAAGCAAACAAGGAACAAGACAGAGGGAAGTTAGGGTCTCAGAGTCTTCTATATTTTGAGTCAGGAGAAAGGGTCCGAGTATCACCTTATGAGTGTGAACAAGAAAGGAGGGAGTACCTTCTCCACTTTGGCAATTATTCTTCCAATGGCCTGGAGGAGGCAATAAAGGAACTTAGGTTTGGATGAGCTGAGATTGTTATAATAGCCAATTAATTGAATAATAGTTTATAAATACTGGTGGTGTAGGAGGAGGGGAGGATTGGAGGAAAACAGAGGTTGGAAGTGATCCATGCCAGACTAGGAAATAAGAGATGCATTTTCTTATTTAAAACAAGAAAACTAACTTTACCAAATTTAATTTGCTTGTTCTTTGGGCCATAAAGTCTCTGCAATGTCACAGATAAAACAGCTGTCCCCACTAGTGGGCAGACTACTCTCACTGCACCCACCTGCCCTGAGAACCACTGCTGAACATTGTGTTCAGAAGGTAAACAGCAAACACTACCCTTCAAAGATACAATCAGCCCTGTAGCTAAGGTGGCATGCATCTCTCATTAACCACAGCTCCCAAATTCACTTTCTCCAAATTGACTCTTAGATGCAATGGGATTAACTCAGGAACCCTGCCTGCATATGGCCAAATCTGCTGAGAACAGAGCCAATTTCTCATAGACCAACCATGAGACCCCCAATCCTGACCTAGTACCTGATCCAGGGGAAGGACATGGACCCCCATGTTAAATCTTACTGCATACCCTCTCTTCACTAGGAACCACTGTCCCAAATAGTGCCGCCTCTACACTACACCTACTCCATGGCAAATAAGAAACAAAGGGTAGTGGATGGTACCTACAAGGCCAAACTGCTGGGGAAAAGGGATATATCCTACCAGCAGCACAAAGAAAGGAGCCTGGGGTCACCATGTTCAGAAGTAGGATCACATGCCCTAAAGAAAACAGGTGTCTCCATATTTCCTTCTCATTCTCTCCTCTTCCTTCTACTCATCTACCTTATTTCTTTTCTGTGAATACAGAAAGAATGTGTAGCTCTCCCCAGTTCAAGAACAGGGATTAGAAATCACCACCTTCAACCCATCAATTTCCAAGTATCGGATAAATCCCAGAATGTTCAATGACTCACCAATTCATCCCAGAATGTTCAGTGACTCACCAATTCACACCACTGGCTAGTGACAGTCCTATCTGCTAAAGTGCTTGTTCTCAAAAGCAGGCACCTTGAGGAGGACCATAGCCGTGTCTACCTTTTAGAAATGAACGGGGACCTTCCCTTGTGAAGCTGCCCCCATTACGGGCAGCTGAAATCTGCGGTTCCACTATTCCCACAGTCATCAGAAACCTTTATCTTTGGTGGGCAAGGCCATTTTCTCAAATACTCCTGGATTCGTGTTCTGTGGGGTCCTCCCTCTCTCGTTCTTAGATGCAGGTGGCTGAGAGCTCTGTTTCTTTTGCCTTAGGGAGCACTGCAGGGTAGAGAGCAAAGGCTTGCAGAAGCCACGGATTCCTTTTGCCCTCTATAATTACCGAGTTACAAAAGAAGCTGCTGGGTGTTTCAAAGGAGAGGAAAAACAGGGCAGCTGCCAGAGCAGAACTAAGGAGTAAGGCAGGGGCCTGGATGGAAAGGGGGACAGAGGTGCATGGGTCTCAGATCAAGGATGACTTTCTGCTCTGTGGTATCTATGTGGTGGCTTTTTAGGTGCTTGGCAAGCCTGGGACTTGAGCCTTGAGACATTCCTAGGCAGAAACCATACTTTCCCACAGGAGACATAGTCTTAACAAGGAAGGGGCAGAGAATCGACACAAGTTAAGTTGGTTTATACAAATAAAATGTGACTTTATTTTATTGACTGCCAATGGTAGGAACTGACAATCCTACTAACTTCTGGTGTACATCTTTCTACACAGAAGCACCCTTGCTTCTGAGACAGGCGCTGGACCCGGCTTGCTGCCTTCCTTGAAATTACTGCACTAACTGATCAGTATATTTTCAACTCTTTAAATATTCATCTATAGTAACCTTTAAAATATTCTATTGATCTATGTGTCATACACATTTATACCATTATCAAGGAAAAATAAACTATTTCTCATTAAATACACTAGCTAAGACTTATAAAATGCTTATCATCTGCCAGACCCTGTTCTAAGAGCCCCATCTTTTAAATGTAATGGAAATCCCAAGAAGCGGGTCTTACAGTGATATTCCTTTGAATGAAGAAGACATGTTAGGGCAAAGAGGCATATGTGCCTTAGGTAAGGTCACTGAACAGGTGAGGAGCAGAAACTGGATTTAAAGAATATGGCTATAGTTGAGGTCTGCTCTGGAATCTCTGTAAAATTAGTTTCCAAAGCAGCATTATAAGTGAGACACAAGGAAGCACACAGCTGAGAGTGTTGCCTAGGTGGTAATAGAACTAACTAGATCCTTAAAATCAGAATAAACAAGACCAAAGCATGGCCACTAACCTTGGGTGTCCGGAACTAATGTGGCCTGCCCTACAGGTTTCAGCTTGCCTTTCACAGCTGTCTTAATCCAGGATTCTGAAAATGGGTGTAATGACTGTGAGAAGCCATCCTCAGCAGGAACCTACAAAGGTCCAGGCTCACGGCTAAGGCTCTACAAACCCTTCTCTCCTTGATCCATATACAGCAGTTTGATGAGGCAGATGCTAACATCACTCCTAATGAACAGAGTGTGAACTTAAGAGAGCGGGGACTTTATTTCCTAGGGATGAATCACAAATAGAGAAATGCTGAGCCTTACGTCGATGACACTAAGCCATTTTTTCCATTTTCAATTTCTTTCTCCTTTTTCCTTCTCCCTCTTCTTTCTCTTCTTTGTTGCTTGTGAGATCTGTTCTCATACATGTAGCCCAGGCTGACCTCAAACATACAACCCTCCAGACTACGCCTCCTCCTTGCTAGTGTAGCAGGCATATGCCACCATGCCAAGCAAAACCACTGACATTATCAGGCTTCACACACACTGTATGATGTGTGAAGGATGTAAGAGTGTCCTCCCATAATAGGACAATAGTACAGGGAGAATAGTCCAACAAGGTCTCTATATAAGCTAAAATTTTTCCAAAAATAATGTGACTATATTTATTATAAAGAATATGGCTACAGTTGAATGGAGATACCTGACTGATGATGTTTCTGTTAGGATTATGCACACATATACTACCATTAATAATTCTCAAGACAGAAATACAGTCAGTATATGTAAATTATTTTAAATGGCATAACTGTGCCACAAACCCTCATTTCCACACAAATAGAAGAACATCACAGAAAAGGTGCATAGAAAGAGCAAACAGTGGCCTTGAGAGTTCAGGGTCATTTGCTAAAATTCCACAACAATTTTGTTATTTAATTTTAAAAACCACAGCAAAGGCACACTAAAGAAAGGTCCAGATGCTGTGGCATGAATTCTTTTACCTTACTTGGAAATGAAGTATCAAAGGAAGCAGAAGCTTGAGAGCATTTACTGTGCCTACTCACCCCATCTTGCCGATGGAAGCCTTTCAGAGGAAACCCTCTCAGGTTCAGCTTCAGCTGGCCCTCTCTCCTCTGGGATCTAGATCCATACGCAATAGCACGGACTGCTTCTCCCCAGAAAACCTGACTCCAAAGTCTTAGCCTTTTCTCTATTTGGGAGTTACAACTAGGGGTGTTTTTCCTCTGCCACTTGACCATGGCTATTTTTCTTCGTCCTTCTTAGTGGACATTCTCCATGACCTAAAATTTGGCAGCATTCACAGCTCTGGCTAGTCTGGATACAGAAAGAATCACTTGATAAAGTACACTAATGCAGTGACTATTCCCTTCCTAGACTCCGAAATCAGTTGAAAATACTGAATTCTTTAAATGAGGATAGGAAAACATACACAGTTGTTCCTCTGTATCCCCAGGTTTTACATTCATGGATTCCACCTGTAACACATTCAAAACATTCAGGAGAAAGATACTGCATCTCAATTGAGCTTGCACAGGCTTTTTTTTCCTTGATGCTTGTCTCCCAAAATACAATAAAAGTGCTACCATACAGAATCTATGTTGTACTGGGTCTAGAGTCTAGCAATTATTTAACACATATGGGGGAGGATGTATATAGGTTATATGGAAATTGGGCTTATCACTTCTGTTGAATCTGGACATGCTTTAAATTATCAGCATAGCTTCCTCATTTATTGTGAGAACTGAAAATAGTATAAACATGTAGTGCATTATATAGTCACAACATATGCATGGACCTACATATTATTTGTATTATTAATACAACAATTTGTGGTTGTTGTGTTCAATAAAGTGTGCAAAAAAAAAAAAGGAGACTAGTGAATTGTCAATTTTTTCCACACTGCAGCAGGAAGATCCCATAAACAGGACCCAGATATGGTATCTAAATAGCTTGCTAAGGACTAGGTGAAATTTTAGAAGAATCTGCGTGATTCAGCAGGAATTTCTAATTAAGGTCTAGTCTATCATCCGAGGTGACACATGTTAAATGGGGTTTGGGCTAGCAGTGTCCTGTCACCGAGGCTTCACGCCAAAGTTCCCAGGCTATTTATCCAGCATGTTAATGCTCATCGACTCTTTGGCAACAAGGGTGTGGGAGTGTCAGGCTCTGTGAAGAAGTCAGTGCTGACTAGACAGAGAAAATCCCCCTGGGAGAAAGTCCAGAGCTGATAAGAAGGTCAAAAAATGCAGGGGAAAAAGACAAACTTGCCAAGCCAGTGTTCTTTAAAACTGAAGAAAGAAAAATTCCGACCTGTGCTTTGATTCTATTCCACCTTACAGAAACCTCCTCCAGTCCTTCGCTGCCCCATCTCCTTTTCTAAGCTATTTTGATCTTTAAAATGAACCTCCCTAGGCATTGATATGACCTTTTCTTTATCCCTGGCTGCTTAGAGGGGGACAGAAAGAATTGCCCAGGCTATTGTAGCTGGATGTGGGTCCTGTCCATTTCTTGTGTTGCTCAGAAACTTCAGGCTACATCCTCAACCATATCCTTATAACATCTTGGTCTCTGTCTCTTTGTGATGTTTCTACTAGAAGAGACTAAAGAACTAAAAAAAGAAACAAGAAAGAGAAAAGCCTCTTTTAAAAAAAAAAACACTCACTTTCAGGAGTTTGAGGAACTCCCTCCAGGAATCCATTCCTATGCCATACCTGGCTGCTGATGGTCATAAACAGAGATTGGAGCCCCTTTGATTTCTACTCCAGGTTTTATCAAAAAACATTTACGATGTTAAAATTGGTGAATCTCTTTTCATGAGGTCAGCATGAGTTCTTTTTCATTTTGAATATTATCGTTCCTTCCATCTAATGATGACTTACTGTTTCCCTTACATGTTTTCTAAGTTGTAAACAGTTTTGTAAATTAGAAAATAAACAAACAGATATAAATGCACAGTTGTAACAAAATGTTAAACTCTCCAGTAAATGGGGTAGGGGGACACACACAATGAGGACGGGATGGGACGGGACCTGCATAGATGACATGTTAACCACAGGGCTGATCACCACTGAAATAATGCTACCATTTCAAGATGGCAAGACACATGGCAAAATAAAGATGCCAGAAAGGGACATGGTCTGCTGCCCTAGAATGCTGAGAAAAGGGAATCTAAAGTTTCAATCATGCCACTCCAGCCTGAACTATGTAGTAGTCCCATGTCAAAAAAATAAAAATTCATAAGTTGCCTCTAACTTTTTATTTTTATATTTATTTTTGGTTTTCAAAACAAGGTTTCTTTTTTGTATAGCTCAAGCTATCCTGGAACTTGATCCCTAAACCAGGCTGGCCAGATCTATCTGCTTCTGCTCCTCAAGTGCTGGGATTAAAGGTGTGCGCCACCACCTCCAGGTTTCTCGCTTTTTATTTCACTGCATGACTCTGTATGCCATGGAGAGATTCCATTTTCTATGGACCGAAGTGTTGCCTCCCTTGCATAACCACTAACCTTATGGTGTAAGTAAAGCAGATATTCTCAGACCAGTCTACCGACAAGAAAGCCAAAGCCTATTAAAGCGTTACACAGAAGGCCCTAATAATTACACAGATGGTTGGCTTGAAACAGATTTTCAAACTTTAAGGTTTTACTGTTTGCTGCAGGTCAGGATACTGGGGCTACTGGCCCGACATTTGGTGCCAAGCTTTGCCTTTGAAGCATGGAGCATGTATTATGACCCCACGGGCAGGAAGCAACAAGGCCAAGAAACTGAACCAGCTTGCTGTCTGCCAGGAGCTCCAACTCTTACTCAATACATTCTACTGCTGGCTGTGCACTCGGGACAGGAATTCTCAGAACAGTTTAAATTTACATAACACCACACATTAACAGCCAAATTAAAACCTTTTCAAATGAGATTTTAAAAAATGGTGCGTTTTTTTTTTCCTTTTAAGAAACGTTACTTAAGAAATTGGCATGAATCGTGAAGTATGTTTCTTTCTTGTGCTTCGATGATGATTAATGAACTCCTTTTGGAGAGGCAAGATCTGTACTTGGCATTGATATTATAAACTTCTCTCATCTCAGTGGCTTCTCTCAGGTAGGAAAGCAGTTACATAAGGCAGTGATTAATGAGATGCCGCAAATGTTGATTTAGTCCCAGATAGCAAAAAAAAATTTTCCTCTCTTAAATCTAAATGCTTCACCAAAATTAATTTTAAGACTCACTACAAATATGAATAAAGTGCCAATTCAAGTTGAAAATACATCATATGCTCAACCTGAGTCCATATGTTTTCCAATTTCTTCCTGTTTTGCTAGTGGGAAAAATACATATCCTTGAACAATTTGAGATTCCAAGAAGGTGTTGCCATTTCGTTTTCTCAAAACCATTGGCTAGATTTGTTCTTGGATATTGCTTGAATTTAAATGGAAGATGCAAATTGTATTTAAACACAGGCTCCCTGAAGCACAGCATTCCATTTTTTTTTTTAATGGCCAGTTTCTTTTTCAGAGGTGAAAGTTGCAGGTGGTGGTGAAGAAATATGTGTGGACACTCGCACCTGCATAACCCTGCTCAGGCACTTAAACTAAACAACTAACAAAAGGAATTCTTAGTTCCTGAAAGTAACTTTCTGTCTCCAACTGAAGGCATCAAGCTATCCTGATTGGGCCACTGAACAGAGCAGGAACCTGCAAGCAGTCCTGTGTTCATGTGGACACACAGAAACGTGTTTTCTCAATGAAAAGCAATGTGCCAGGCAAAACACCAGAGGTACTTTTCCAACTAGGTCCTACCAATTTCCCCCAGGGAAGTGTTTCTTAAATATAAGATGGGTTCCCAACAATGGAGAGCTTTAGAGCTTCTGGTGATGACTAAAAGTCGCAGGTACCAGTATACTTTTGCCTGCCTGCACATTGGCACCATCACTAGCACTGTCGTTAATCTGTTCTCCCACTGAAGCCTCTTTCACACAACTACTTTAGAACCCAGGGGCCATCACTAAGGAAAGTCAGATTTTCTGAATTTCTGTGTCCCACATCAGTACATCGGATATAAGGCACACAAGACTGTTACTGACTGAGTAACTGAGGTGTGAGATGCACAGTGTGGATACAGTTTATTCTTGTCCTGGGTAGGGTGGACGATGGGAGCTTTCATCATGCTAATCAGAATGGTGGATAATTATAAAGGCCGTGAATTGATTATTTCTCAATTCTCCATGTGATGTCTGTCTGCAGGTGGCTGTGGGCCACTAGAACAACAGAAAGCAAAGGCACAATGAGCCATGATTGCTGGACAAACGTCCCAAACTAGAGCCCTAAAGCACAGACATCCACACTGCTAGTGATAAGGCAGTGTCTACTACACGCTTCACGTTAAGTAGAAACTGAAAATTGCATAACAATTACCAACACTAAAGATCTTCTAATGTCATAGGTCTAGTCTTGTTCTTGAGGGCAGCTGAGAAAATGAACATGAGAAGGACACAAAACACGAAGGAAGATGCTGACTTTCAAGCCTAGAGAGAACAATGGAAGAGTCACTCTGAATGCAAGGGGACAGACATATATCAATTTTCTTCCTACATCAAAAGAAGACATGAGAAATGTAATCTTACTTTTGTCATATGTTATAAACAAGAAAATCTGACTGTCTCCATGTAGACCACTGATATGCATATAAAAAGTTATTATCTTTCTAGCTCCACAGAGCATATACTGTAGCATATTTCGTATTAGATAACATGGTCTAAGCAAACTATGAATATAATAAAATGCAAAGCTACAAAGTACAAAATGCATATTTTAAGCAACATATAAAAAAGACTGCTTAAATATGTAAGCAGTTGAAAAAAATCATTGAAAACATTTTGATGTATACTTTAGAGCTGATCAGAGAAAACAGTCTCTTACTTAAAATTTTAAAAATTAAAGCAAGTTATTACTTAACTGGAAATAAACAGATAAATACTATTACAAAACTTAAAATGTTGATGTCCATATTGGATGCACTTACAAATATATTAAAATTTCTAAATATAAAAGCATAAAATACAAATAAAATCTTAGACAATTTACAAATTTAAAACCTATATAGAAACAAATATGCTAGAAAATTACCCAAGTATTTTTTAAAGAATGTTATTTACTTATGTATCTTTCTTATAAGGCTTTGGAAAAACAATAAATTTTGGAAATAAAAATAGGTAAGGAACAAATAGGTAATTAATAATTGAGAATACTATAAGTAACCCATAAAATTAAAAACAAATATCTTATCTCAAATGCAGTTCATATTTGAACTTACTAGCACATAACTATAGGTGGTCCTCAACCGAAGGTGGCCCAGAGTTTTGACTTTCTGGTAGTACTAAGTTAATGTACATTCAAGAGAAACCACACTTGGAATTTATATATATTCCCAGTCTAGCCAAATACAATACAACATTCTCTTCATTTGCGGGGTGACAAGAGCCAGCCACAGTTCCAGTTGGTTATGATCATGAGGATAAACAACTGATACTCCTAGTAGGGTCCTTGCCCACTATGTGTAAAGCCCTAAGTTTGGTCCCCAGCATAACATAGACAGTCAGATCTCTCCCCCCACCTCTCTCTCTCTCTCTCTCTCTCTCTCTCTCTCTCTCTCTCTCTCTCTCTCTCTCTCTCTCTCACACACACACACACACACACACACACACACACACACACACACACACACAAGACAGTACAGTGAGTTAGAAATATGATGCCTGGTGCATTAGGTGCATTTTGGCTTCATGATATTTTGAACTTACAATAGATTTACCATCACAGAGTACCATCATAAAGTCGAGAAACATCTGTTCTAGGAGATAAGTTTCAACACACTACTATATTCCTATCAAATGACTTATAGCAAAACAAGTACTGCGTTAATAATCAAAAGCATATGACATATCTTCTTATGCTAATAACAATGGAGATGTAATGCAATTAAAATTAAAGGAAGTTTTTGGTGCATACATACATAGTCACACAGTCACTGCTCTCTGAGCATTTGTCTGCACTGACCCAGAAATTCTACCTTCATGACTCCGTTGTTGAATAGCAATCAACCATATGGCCACATCTGCTCAGGTCATTTTTATAATAATAAAAACTAGAGAAGTGACATTTGACAATATATCAGGATAAAATCACTCCATATTTTTGAAGAGCTCTTAATAATTCAAGATTCCCCTCAAATTCTGGCTAGGATGGTCTTTGCAACCTCGCTGACCATGTCACTTTTCTAGTTACAACTCTTCCAATACTCAACAGGCTCCTCGGGGTATACTCTACTCTTAATTTCCTGGTGTAGAATAACAAATGCGTTACCCTGTTTCTTATACATGGCTTTCCCTCTACCATTCTGTATCTGTAACATCTCCTGGCCTTGAGCAAAGCTGTTCCCTACATCCACATTTATCATAAATCCATTTTTTTCATCAACCTTCTGTGTGTGTTGTGCATCTCACTTTACATCTCATTCCCTGATCACCATGCACCCCTCACAGTCTCTTGCATTCCCAGACTTCAATACTACCTTTGCTCCCTTGACAGTTCTCTGGGAGCAAAAACACGCTTCATTCACTCTTTAAACTCAACCCCCAAGCCTGCATACTTGACAAATTGTTAAACAAATATGTTCAGGAAACAAAGCGTTAAAAGCCGAATACTAAGCCTTAAAAAGTAAAGACATTTTGAATGGTGGTTTGAAAGAAAATGGCCTCCAAAAGGAGTGGCACTGTTAGGAGGTGTGGCCTTATTGGAGGAAGTGTGTCACCGTGGGAGTGAGCTTTAAGATCTCTTTTCCTCAAGCTTCCTACAGTGTGGCAGTCAGTCGACTTCCTGTTGCCTGCAAAATGTAGCACTCTCAGCTCTAGCACCATGTCTGCCCACATGCTGCTATGTTCCTGGTCATGATGATAATGAAGTGAACCTTTGAGACTGTAAATGAGCCACACCAATTAAATGTTTTCTTTATAAGAGTTGCCATGGTCATAGTGGTCTTCACAGCAATAAAAACATTAAGACATTTTGCAAACATGTTACTCTATGGAGAGAAAAGAAGCATGAGGAGCAACTGTAAGGGGGAGGGTCACTTGAATGAGTGGATCTGACATATTTCTTCAGGGAGCTTTATGGAAATTTTCCTTTATGTTTTCTGAAATTTTTTTTTTTTTTTTTTGGTTTTTCGAGACAGGGTTTCTCTGTGTAGCTTTGCGCCTTTCCTGGAGCTCACTTGGTAGACCAGGCTGGCCTCGAACTCACAGAGATCCACCTGGCTCTGCCTCCCAAGTGCTGGGATTAAAGGCGTGCGCCACCAACGCCCGGCTGTTTTCTGAAATTTTTACAATAAATTTCTGAATGCAAAATTAAAGAAAGTCAAATTATTTTCAATTCTACCTCACCCCTTTAACTCATAACTGAACAATGAATAATTGTTACATTTCTGTTGCTGCTATTGTTGCTCAAAAGATAATACAGCAAAGTAAACATAAAGCAGTTTTCAGAACTGCATCATATCTTAAATTATATATTAAACAGTTAATGCCTGAAAATGTTTTTTAAAAACTCAATTTTAATATGTAGCCTGCCAGAAATCATCCTTTCTATTTCAAAACTGTTCAGAGGAGTGAGCTCTGCCAGAGTCATCAACCCAACTTGTTTCTGAGCCAGGGTCTACCAGTTGTTTGTTTCAGAGCCTCTAATTAGCCGCCTTATCTTTTGCAAAGGATTCTTCTGGTGCTAAGTTTTAATCGTCCAAATTAATTGAAATACTGTAGCAATTTGAGATTAACATTTTCAAAATTAATAATGCATAAAATAAAATCAGCCATGAATCTGCTCTGTCACAGCAACCACTAATGAACTCTGCAAAACAGACCAGACCCCACTACTAATTTTCAGTGTCCTATGCAGTTAAGCCTTGGGAAATAAGCTTTCTTTGTTCAAAGATAGTAGAGAGCACAGATCTTTTAGAGGTACTTTAGGCTCAAACAGTAGGAGTAAATTTGGTACCCAGCATATACTGCATGATTCTGCAAGAATCTATGAAACAGCTTCACTCCATGATTGTGTCCTGTAAGGCTTTAATTGCTAGGGTGCCCTACTGCCTTCTTGGCTTGCATGATCTGGTGAAGCAGACATCCACATAAAAAAGTTCACACAACAAAGAATTGGGAGCAACATCTGGCAATGTGTGGTAGGCATTGGGGCCTTTAGTTCAGTCCTCTAAAGGAAATGGAATGCTGCTTCCAGATACGTGAGGTTGAAAAGGGACTACTCCCCAGCTGAGCCTCCAGATGACATTTAGCATCACCTTACATAGTAAATGAGGCTTTGTGAGCAAACCTGCAGCAGAGAAACCTGAGCTAAACCATGCTCAGGTGTCAGAGTCCTAGAAACTATAAGATGTTGTTTAGGACAACCTGTCACACACCTGTATGGAACCAGTGCAGGTGTGTATATGCATTGGTGACAGTCATCACTTACAAATCACTATGTGCTAACATTATGGGAAATTGCTTCATCTATTAATCAATTCGACCTTCATTATGACACAAGAAAATAGTTGCTACTTCTCCCTATTGTGGAGGTGATAAACATGGGCAAACTCTCCCAAGATTATACATCCATGCTGACCTCTGCCAATGCAGAGCCCTCAGTATAAACCACAGCCTCTGGAAATTCTGAAATAAGTGAAAATTGAAGGAATGCTGGAATGAAAAGGGTTAAGTTCAGATGAGGGAGGGTAGGCCAAGGTAAAGGAGAATATATGTTGAGAAATAAATAATACTAAAGATCTTTGGAAAAAGTAATATGGACATCTAATATAGAATCTCTCTCTCTGTCTCTGTCTCTATCTCTGTCTCTCTGTCTCTGTCTCTCTCTCTCTCTCTCACACACACACACACACACACACACACACACACACACACACACACACACACACACACTGACTAACAGAGACAAAGTTATGGTTGGCCCCTTCCTTTCCCTCATTATTTGCTTTCTGTC
The DNA here is from genome assembly GCF_049852395.1 of Peromyscus maniculatus bairdii. NCBI lineage: Eukaryota > Metazoa > Chordata > Mammalia > Rodentia > Cricetidae > Peromyscus > Peromyscus maniculatus. The sequence goes on along the minus strand of NC_134857.1, from coordinate 90,066,551 downwards.
ACAGCTGCAGGCTATGACCTAAAGTGATACATCCATGTCTATGGTTTTCCTTCCTGACCCTTCGAGCACTTAGGGCACCTTCTTCCCATTTGTCCCCACAAAGCATGATACTTTAGCATCTTGTTTGCTCGGTTTTCTAATCAAATGAACCAATCTTCACTAACATTGGGTAGGTAATAGTGGAACAAAGAACTCTTGCCTTCTAAAAGGCCCGTGTCTGTGTTCATGGGAGAATGCCAGCTTGGTGTTTCAGGTACAAGGACATGGTTAGACAAACAACCATGAAACCATGAGACAAGAAAACTGCTCCTCTCTTGGCTTTGCTGCCAATGAAAGCTACCATTTGGGATTGGTGTTTGTTGGTCTCCTCTGCCTCCTATTTTAGGTTATGCATCTCCTTATTTACTTTAGAAGAACCTACAAGTAGTAAAAGAAGAATGAAGGGGATGTGGGAAAGCCTGTCACAGTACACACAAGAATGAAATGTCTAAAAAAAATGTGTTCTCCTTTTGCTTCTCAATTCTATACACATAGAACAGGAAGGGAGGGAGGGAGGGAGGGAGGGAGGGAGGGAGGGAGGGAGGGAGGGAGGGAGGGAGGAAGGAAGGAAGGAAGGAAGGAAGGAAGGAAGGAAGGAAGGAAGGAAGGAAGGAAGGAAGGAAGGAAGGAAGGAAGGAAGGAAGTCTATGCAGCTAGGTTGTCACCCCCAGTTCTCCATTCCTCCATCAGAGAAGGCGAGCATAGAAACCAGGCTGTCCCATCGCAGGGTTCTCTGACTACAGCCACTGCTGCAGAGATGACAACCTGGTCAAGACCAGGACAATTACAGCTCTCCTTAGACTCTTAGCATACTGGAGAAGGAGAGGCACTTTGCTTTCTCTGGATTCACTGGCTGCTGTGAACAATGAGAGCTACAGGAGAACATCTTTGCCTGGAAATGAGACCAACGTGCCTAGGGTGCCTGATGACAGGAAGTCTGAAGAGAAGAGGTGAGACACTGTTGGGAAACTGAACTCAGAATGTTTCCATTGAGCCCTCGGATACAATTCTGATTGAACCAAGCACTCTGGACTTACCCTTTACCTCTACTGGTAAGCTGCCTCCCCCCTTTTTCTTAAACTTTTTGAATTGTGTTTGTCACAAGCAAAAGCATAATGGTTGATATTACTTCACCTCATTGGAAATTTGCAAATCTACTGAAATTACTGATATAGCTTGCAACCTTTTCATTCCTCTCGCTCTGTCTTGCCTCCACCAACAATGAAATTCTTCCCCAGCTGCTAACTGCTGACTATCCCATTCATAAACCTATACCATTGACTTGGGCAGCTCATCATAGGCTGAACAGTATTACTGCTAAGCATGTTATGTTTTAGTTCTCCTTCTTCCAGGAAAAAAAAATGTTCATAAAAAGCAAGGAAATGTCCCTATATTACTTTTAATTACACAGAAAAAAAAAATGTGTTAGTCCCCCAAATTACCAAATGATCTGTAAAAACAAATGTTAAGAACCTAATGTAAAGTTTTCTTTTTGTTCAAATTAAAAAAATCAATTTGGTGATGGTGAAAAAATAACTACAAATATGCTATTTTGACTGAAATTTTACAAACTGTACTCCCATGTTCCAGTTAATGTGATAAACCTATTTGTAAATAAAACTGTGGTAATACTATAATCATAACCTAATTTATCAATAGCTTCTCTCCCAGGATCAGTTAGATATTACACCAAATACTGTTATTGGAGAGTAATAAGTTTTGATCCAGTTGGTTTCTTTCATCTAACAGTTGGGACCTCAGTTCTGAAATGAGATTATCTGGCTCTCAGAAGTGGTTGGCCTATAACAAATTTCTGAAGTTTCTATTTTTATCTAGTATTGCATGGCACATACTTTGTCTTCTCATATGGAGCAGTAGCTAATGATCATGGCCACAGATATAGAGAAGGAGACATAGGTCATATCTCATCTTCCAAGTAAAGAACATTTTATCAGTGATAAATGTTCAAAGTAGCTCACTACATTTATGACTTCCTTTTTGGAATGCTTTTCTAAACATTTAATAGATGCATACCTTATCATCTAAAGATAACATTATTAATGAGATTATGCTACAAGTTTATAAATGACCTTAAGTAGATTCTGTATATTATAGCACAAATATTTTGTCCTCTCAATAATCACATAACTGATACTGTTTGCCATCTAAAAGGACCCCCCATGTATATCTATGAATATTCACTTCCCCTTTGTTCCTATTTTAAAGGTACCTGTGCTGTATAAAAGACTGGCTTTGCAAGGCTTGTACAGACCTGCCAGAAAGCAGTAGTGGTCCTTTGTGAACTCAGAATGAGCCTTGAAAAGGAGAAATAAATCCTCAAACCAAAAGAGACGTGAGCCAGGTGCTGTGATGTTCATTTCAGAAATCTGTTATCCTGGCAAAGGGAATTAGAAAGGTAGTCCTGAAAAATAACTACAGGGGGATCAACTGCCTCAGTGCAAAACTAGTCTTATTGTTCGTAGTTTAATAGAAGCTTGGAGGAAAATCAGCTATTTTAAAAACCAGAGCACACTCTCCAGCTTCGTTCACAGCTTGGATTTCTCATTCCTCTGCAATGAATCTTAATCACTAGGTTCTCCTTGCCCCATTTTACTTTTTCAAGTGTATTTCTCTTAATGTGAAATGTATTCTTACACATTTATAACTATGCTTCCACCATTTAGGATCGGACTTATATATTTCATGAAAAATTAGTTCTAGGGTTGAAAGAAAAGATAGAAGTGGGAGTGACTGATTAATATGGAAATATGACAATCTACTGAATTTGTCTCTTGTTTATTGCAGACAAAGGCTCACTTACAAAAACCGTCAAGAAGGTACATTTGTTTCCCTCATTTAAAAGAAAAATATCATTTTTAAAATAAGCTTTTAGAGCCAGAATTTTAAAAATAATGAGCTGCTGGTTTGTTTTTTTTCTCATCACTTGGAAACTAAAATATAAGATTTCTCTATTGAATAAGTTGTTCTGTTTAAAATCAAATGTAAAGGAAGTCAGCAATTCTATTTAGATTTAGAATGCAATCCTTTGAAATTAAAGGACCAAGGAGAACCATATTAAATTTCAATTCAATACCACAGGCCAGCATAACAAAATGTTTATTTACATGAATGTAAAGTATCTACACATAAATCAGTTTAATGGTAATCTGAGCCCACAATTTCTTGTCTTTTCTAATTCATTTAGCTTATTTGCATGGACTATGTAATTAAAGATAGTTTCCTATGTTTGTAAGACTATTTTCTAAGATACTATGTTATAGTTATCCCACAGTCCAAAGGATCTATATGCAGAATACTACACAATGTTAAATTTCCTTACAACTAATGTATATACATATGCTTTTATGCAACTGAAACCTGGTGTTTTTATCTATTCCTTTCCTAAAAGAATATAAATATTATGGAGAAGGACCATGTTGTTTTTATAATTCACAACTTGGCTATGTTTAATTTCACAGAAGGCATGAGGTTGATGATGACAGGTTACTTTAATCCTTTCTTCACATAAAGACAGGAAGAACGTGAATATCAGTCCCGCTCATCTGGAGGAGATCATGAACATCACTGAAGATGCATCTGCTAAGAAATGGTTAAGACCCCTCCTAAGGGTATAAGAACGCAGCCTTTCCAAGTCATAGGTATTGTTTCTATAATCGGGAGGGCAACAATGAGCCTTTGCTCTCTGAAAAAATTCATCCACTTAGCCATTATCTGATCATTTATTACAGAAGTTTATAACAGTGCACCTAAGCAGCTTAAGCTCAGAGGAGAGAAAGCTACCAAAACATTTCCCATCCTCTCCATCTAATATTTTGACAGCACAACAAAGAACAAAAACCTGATTTTTTTTTTGTTAAGTTAATGACTATGGACTCACATACAGGAGGTTATGAGGTCCACAAATGTACGGCAACTTTACAAAAGTCTAAAAATGTGAACTCACTGAAAAGACCACATGCTCTGGCATACAGATATACTGCATGCACACAGAAATCAATCTTAAATCTGCATTACTAAGATAGAAGGAAATTTTTGAATCTAAGTATTAAAATTTAATTGGTAACTTTGACCTTGAGTGCCACTTGAGGTGAAAAATATTACAGCAGTGCTTGGAATTTACTTGAGAACTTAAGATCTCATGTTCTTGACAAAGGCCCAGCACCACCATGTTCCTGAAATAATTGATCTGTCTGGTACAAGTGTTGTTGTCTTTGATACCAACATCTGTGTCAGGCAGAGAGGTACAAACTGACGAAAACACGTTATAAGTGACTCAAAAGAGCTACCAGAATTCGCATCTGACATATTATTACATCTGTAAAGCAGTTATGATAAAAAAAATCGATAAAAAAAATTCTTAGCCCAGTAGAGAAGAAGGAAACAGAGTGAAACTGTCGTGAACATGGTGTATAAAGATTAGGTACAATATAGTAGAATGTTCTAAGTGTCCAGACAAGCCACAACACAAACATGTAGCTCTCATGTTTTTGGGGTTGTGATAGAAATACACACACACACACACACACACACACACACACACACACACACATACACACACAAATTTCAACTAGAGTTTTCATTGCCTTAATTGAAATAAAAAATTATAACAATTATACCCAAGATAAATCACTCTCAACCATCTTTCTTTATTGCATCTTTTGGTAAAGATAATCAAAAGATTGTAAAAACTGTTTGGCAAACAGGAAACAAAGGGAAATATGAAAATTACTATAATTATACAACTTTTTGTTTGTTTGTTTACTTTTTCAAAATAGTGTCTCACTATGGAGCTCTGAATGTCTTAGTACTCACTGTGTAGACTAAGCTGGCCTCCAACTCACAGAGATCAAGAGCCTCCCTAGTTCTGGGATTAAAGAAGTGCACCAGCACAGCAGGCTGCAACTTCTTGATTCAATATAAATTCAATATATAATTGCATCTGTTTTCAAAGATTTAACTTGCAAATATTGATTCTCCACTTCACGAAGTGTCCAATATGAAATCACTTGCTGTAGGACAAATTAATCAATATAATTATTGCTACCAATGAGTATTTACTAAGCACTTTCAATAGTCCTCACATCATATTCACAACACCTGTGAGGCAAGTAGTCTTACAAATCTTCTTTCATAAATATGAACACCACAGCACAATAGGGGAAGTGAACTGAAGAGGGGAAGCAGCATGCAAAGAGCTAAGTCCAGCCTCAAGTTCGAACAGGTTTCAGAGGCACACTTCCCAACACCAGGCCACGACACGGCTTGTTACTATGTCAACAGGTAGAATTCAAACAGTAAGAGAACAGCACGATACAGGCGAAATGAAGTGGGGGAAAGGGAAAGGGAGGGAGGGGTTCCAAATGGGAAAAGTGGGAGCGAGGTCAACACAGAAGGAGAAAGAGGGCAAAGGGACAGTGTCACCAAGGTTGTTTGATAAAGCCTCAAGGGTTTTTATTAAACACCCTTACCTAAAATCATATACAATACATATAAGTGTTCACACACACACACACACACACACACACACACACACACACACACACACACACCTTAAAGGAAGTTATGACACTAGGATTAACAATATTCCCCACAAGAATCGTAGATTAAAAAAACCCAGTACCAGGCACGAGAAATCGCCTTTAGAATGGTTGGTTAGTCAGGGTAGTTCACTTGAGTCCCCAAACCATGGCTCTTGTCCTTGGTTGCCTCACAGGACTTGAAGGTAGGCCCCTATTGCTGAAAACGCTGCACACTAAGAACACAGGACTTAGATTATTTGAGTTGGATATAACTTGAAAACCTCCTTCCTGTGGCCTAGCTTCCATGCTACCATAAAATACTTGGAAGCTGACAAGGGAGAGAAGCAACTAATAGTCCTACCCAGCTGTAACACCTATGAAACCACAACAGTAACCAGCATGGCAAGATATCCCATAAAGGTGGAATAAGTGTCACTCATATGTTGGTGGTAATCAACTGCTGTCTAATTGGAATAATGGCCCACTAGCAGGAGGGAGCCGTGCCTGGTACAAGAAACTTAGCTGACTTCCTAAGGCTGGTGAGGTCATGGATCTTAGAACAGAATCTACTGCAGTCACTTTGCTAGATCAGAATAATTCCTAACTACATTCTAAGTCTTATCCTCACACCCACAGTTAAGTGTAGCTACCACCACCTCTCATCAAAGAAACTTTTTTTTTCTTTTTTTTTTTTTTTTTGCAGCAAGTGGAGACCATCACATAAAACCACAACTGGACACAATGAAGACATCAATAGATCATGGGGGGAGCCCAGTCCCAACGCATACATCTGTGTCTCAGTTCTTGCCTCCATAGCTCAGAAACCAACATAAAAGATGGGGCACATAGATCCCAGTAGCCATTACACCATGATGTTTGTGGTGAATCAGTCTCTCATAGAAATGGCTGCATAATCAAGATCTAAACAGTGGCAATATCAACAGACATACTAACTAGGAAGTGGGGAGAACTTATGGGGTCACACTCCTTGATGAGGAACTATAGAACTTATGACTGTTGAGAGAGGGAGAGTTAGCCTCTCCCAGGGAGGAGCCCCTTAATTGGTTCTCCAATACAAAGTGATGGGCCCTGAAACCATATGCACACAAAGAACATAAAGAGACTCAGGTGTAACAATAATTATTATAACAATTATATTTTATCCAAAATGATTAAAAGAATAAATAAAAATAAAAAGCAAGAGAGTCAAAACCTAAGGAAAATACATGGTCACTCACTAATTTGTGTAACAAAGTTAATAAAATCTTCTGTCCACATAACTATGTATGAAAGTCCTTTTCCAACACAAAAGGCCCATGTGTGATTTAGTTTTGCCCATGACTCTGAAATCTGAACTCGATGAAGTAAGTACACTTGATCACCTCAAATAATTTATTTTTCTACAATACACCCTTTATGGGATTCTAGAAAGCAATCAGGATATTAGGACTTAGAGAAGTCAATTATATTAGTTAGAAATGGAGATAGGATGGTCAAAGCAACCTCCACAGCAAAATACAAATGGCAGACAATGCTCTCTGTTGACTCTGCCTCAGTTGCATGGATATCTCTTTAAACGTCTTGGATAAGCATCTCCCAAGAACTGTGAAGGTCTGCTAAATGACAGTTACATCAGTTGATCACAAGACAGTTGCAAACAAGGGTTCATTCTGAGCACAGAAGCATTGCAGGTTAGCAGAAGGAGGCAGGGATGCAAAAGCAACCAAGTCAGACGAGGAGCTCAGGCCTAAATCCAGGAGTGGCTCAGGTGAGGAACATGGAGAACCTCACTGCAGCTTCAACCACAAGATCATCAGCTATCTACTTCTTCACAGAAATGTGAAGAATGAGAAATATACTCACATACATACATCATAGCTACAGGAAAATATTCCAAAATGTACAGAAGTACTTCTTGTATATTTGTAAATTCGTACAGTACTTTATGATAAAGTGGTATGTATTTATTTTGTTACTGATGTACATGGTTATATTTATAAGCTGAAAAGTCACTATATTTTCCTTTAAAAGATTGTAGAAAACTGGTTAAGTAAATTGTGAAGAGTTAAATGTGCATCGTCTGACACTATAAATAAATGCATTTCTCTAGGAGGAAATAGTCTAAATAAAAATGCACAGAGGTGAAAAAGAAATTTCAAAATAACACTTTTAAAGGCCAGATTATTTTCTGAAATAGAAATACAGCTCAGACAAAACAAACAAGCAAACAAAAAACACATCACACAACCATACAGTACTCCTACTAAATACAACAAATTATATCTCTTCTAAACGGCATCACACAGACCCCGGCAAAAGATCTTGGCTTGGGAAAGTTAGAACTATTAAAAAGGAAAATGGAACCCTATGTTTTTAATGGCATCAATTTTGTTCTGTAGTTAAAAGAGTTAAACTGATCTCAAGACGTAAATGAGGCAATTTCTAGCCAGAGGCAACAGGGCTTCCATAATCTCTATCATCTCATAAACCGGCAGGGCCAGCCTGGGTGTGGTTTCAGTTAAAAGATGTTATGCTTTGAAAAAGCCTCTTTATAGCTAGAAGAACAGCGCCAATGATGAGAACACAATGCCAAACAGAAATCCAGACTATTTCCCAGAAAGGCTACTGGATGGACTTGCATCAAATTCACATGTGTGGATGCTGTACTTGTGAATACCTTTTATACCTCCAAGGATGGGATCATGAACAGAACAAAATGTTCAGTGATTAAACTGCAGAAGGCATTTCTTAATGGATAAAAAAAAATGATTATATTAAGATAATGATAGAGGCAAACCACAATGTTAGGAAAAACTACCGTTTTCTGCAGCTGAATCACTGGTCTCCAGAGGACACATGTTCATGGTGTCCTGACAACCATATTCCTGATATAAAATCATACAGATGGAGAATAAGAAAACTTCCCCAAATGGGGAAAGGAGCAGTCATGTGCTCTCCCTTACCCTCTTAGAACACACTGTTTTTAAGTGGCAGTGAGCTTGTTGGTATTCTTACCTGATTTAGGAGGAAAATGGGGAGGGTGCTGGGTATGTTAGCATTATGCAGGCACCCTGAGGCTGTTCAGTAAGCAAATAACCAGCTCACCTGCTGACTGTGGAAAGTGCACAGAGCTGGGGGTTAGTCACCCGGGAATGATTTGCACTTTAGACCTTCACCTCCTGGTCACAAGGTATAGACTGAACTATGAGAACAAAGGCCAGCCATGCAGCCAACTTCTCACAGCAATTCCCATATACTTTCATAATCACTTAACTGGAGTTATCATAGAATATATAATGAGAAACACACCTGGGTCCACCTGTCTGGGAGCTCGCCGGAGTCCATTGGTCCGTTTCTGTGTGGAAAAATAAAACAAAACAACACAATGACACATTGGTAACATGGCATAAAATCATAACACTGATGCTCTGGCAATCGATGTTGCCTTAGTTCCAATTAAAAACATGACTAAATGGGACAAAACATGATATTAATGTTCGTATTTATAATTTAATATAATTCCCCTGGTAAGTTTTCCATTAGAATATCTTTACATTTTATAAACCATTGACACAAACAGAAATACTTTTATTTGCCTAATTTATATATTCTGACCCAATATTTCTTAAAATCCTACAATTACAGAAACTAGGAAGACTAATCCCATAGAACCATTTTAGGTTAGAAAATATTCCCAGCAAAGAAATACGAATAATACAGTGTTAAGCAGATCTGTAAAAATTCTAACTCAATTATTTATTTCTGGGCCTTGACAGACCAGTGATTGAAGAAAGCACAGTCTCAAACCAAAGGCCCAAAGCCCTGGCTCCAGAAAATGATTAAATAATAATGTGTTTTAATTACAGAGGAATTGTATCTTGATACCTTTTTATAAAACAAAATACATGCAGCTAAGTAAAGCACAAAATCAAATATTACAGAAAAGGAATTCCTAAGGAAAACTGCATGCTATGAAAGGCAGACAAGGGATTTTTAAATCTGAAAATGCATGGTTACCATTTGATTTCACAAGCATTGAATTCTTAGCTATAATTAATGCAGTAATCTTGCTAATGAAGGATTGATTTGTTTTAATTTTTGTTACACAGCAGACATGGTTACATGGAGGACCACCGTATCATGGAGACTTTAATGAGAGGAATTTGCTTTTTATGTGTGTTGGAATTTGCCATTGTGTGTACAGTCAGAGGATCCCTCACTTTGAGAAACACACATAAGCCGTGGATTTTTCTCAGGGTGGCTTCTCAGGTTGATTTCATTCATAAGTCAAGTCACTGAAATGTTGAAATGGGGTCTTTTAACCTTCTCCAGGGCTCAAAGCCATATCCTGAAGATTCTAAGGTTCTTAGGTAAAGCAAATAAAATAAACTTTAAACAGGTAATTTTTGTTTTTACTCCAACTACTTTCAAAATGTATTTGTAAAAGACTAATAGGATCATTAAACTCTGCATGGACTCTTTGTTGAGCAAGCAGAGTATCTACACTAGGAAAACCATTATAAGGCACCACTGTGAGAGAAATTGGTGCCCTGGGCTACTTGGTGGCTAAGATATAAAAAGGAAGGCCCAAGGGCTACAGATGCCTTTCTGAAAATATGGAAGAAAACTGATGTCAAAGACAAACTCATTTTTACTCAAATTTTTATTTAAAAATTTTGAGCTTTCTATAGAAAGGGCCCCAAGCAATACAACTCATGATAGATTCAACAGGAAAATAAATAGTGAGGTCCAGCCTGCCAGTCCATGCTTCCCACCAACACCATCACCTTCCCAGCTGACAACAGAAACTGTCTTTGCCTGTTTTGCCTTGAGTTTAAGATTAAAGTAGGTGACACAATGTGGTTAATAATCATATAGAAAAGGAGATTAAGTTCAAAATCAAAACAGCTCTGCTGGGTTTTCCCATCTTCCAGGAAAAACTATTCTAGTGCTTACTTGGTTGGGATGGTGGTGATGGTTCATTTGTTTTTAAGCTTTTGGAATCATGAAGTGATTCCTTAGTGTTCCTATCCTATATAAACTTAATATATTCTGGGAAACTATAGCTTCTATATCTTGTTGTGGTTTTGAACCAAGATTTCACTCTGCTGCTGAAGCTGACTTTGAACCAAACATACAAGAGATCCTCTTGCCTCATCCTCCCCAGAGCTGAGACTATAGGCATGCATGACTGACTGACTGCAGGCATGCATGACTGACTATAGGCATGCATGACTGACTGCAGGCATGCATGACTGACTGCAGACATGCATGCCTGCATCCCAATTGCCCTACTGACTGCTTTATGTTCTTACTTCTGGAAAGTCATTTAAGTCACTCACCCTCAAAACAGAAACTTTTCTGTAGGAGAAGCAGGCAGTAAAACAAACTATAGAATAAAGAAATTCTGCACACCAAAGGAAACCTCAACTATTTAGACAAAGTGCATTTGGAAAAAAAATATGATTAACTATACTTAAAATGCCAGGTGGTGGTGGCGCAAGCCTTCAATCCCAGCACTTGGGAGGCAGAGCCAGGCGGATCTTTGTGAGTTCGAGGCCAGCCTGGGCTACAGAGTGAGATCCAGGAAAGGCACAAAGCTACACAGAGAAACCCTGTCTTGAAAAAAACCAAAAAAAAAAAAAACACCTCAAAAACATTTTCTATCAAAACAAAAATTTTGAAATGCATCATTTAATGTCCCTGACTCTAATATATATCCCCTTTGCACCTATTTTCTCAAAAGCCTGGACAGGGCTGGGTAGACCTGGTCTGCAGGTAGATGATGGGAAACAAAGGACATAAATGGTTGCCTCTTCTGGGAGCTCTCAAGTCTCAGGCCCAGGGACATGAAAGTCATGACTCTGGAGTCTGACTCTTCTTTGATCTACCCAGAGGGGTTGGGGAGGCAAACCTAATTTTATAATTATAATAAGGCCATTATGTCTTGCTTCACTGTCTTGTCTTTTTTTATTTTTTTTAAATACTTTTATTATCTAAAACTCTCCTGGTTTTCTTGCATCTTTGGAGGAAAATAATTCTCTCTGTGGATTTTCACCAACCACACAAGGGAAAGCTTCCTTTGTTTATAGACGTTAGCTTTGGTTTTTCCACAATGGGGAACAGGTAGAAAGTGGCTGAGTAGACATAGAAGAATAAACTTGCTTTGTGTCGTCAGAAGGAGCCATGAAGGCCTAGACGACAAGTGAGGTGAACACCCCCAGACAGCTACGCAAGCCTAAGGATCCCGTGGCCATGGAAAAAACTGGCCTGCCTTGAGAATGAAGCTGAAATTTTAAAACAAAACTTTATAATCATACACCCATTGGCACCAAAAGGGAAAGAGAATGCTAATCCAATACAAAAGAGGCAGGAGGTTTGAAAGAAAAAAAAAGGAAACAAAATAAAACCACATTCTTCATATTATATTCTTTGCTATAACTCTTCCTAACATGAAGCAGTTTCCAAGTGACTTGGCTAGCCTCAGAATATACTGTAATCTTCTATCCAGACAAAGTTGAGGTTATTAGTGAAGTTACACATTAAATGAAAATTGCACTTATTACATTCAAAAGCTAAGACAATCACTACAACACCGATGCTACATTTTTAAATTTTCAACATGAAAATTAATTCCTTTTTATTAATAGGCTCACATGTAATTTTAAGGGTATAAATGTGTCTGAGAGAATTATTTAATATCATGTTAGAATGATTAACCACTTCTTATTAGCACACTTTCCATCTGCAAATACACCCACTTCACATTACTTCCGTGAAATCATTTTCTTAGGAAAAAAGAATACACACGTCTAATAGGATAAATGTGAACTACCTTTGAGTTGAAGCTTGAGCCTCCACATGGCATCCTTCTCAACAATCTAAAACCATCATGCTTAGCAAGATCATGCACCCTAGGAAGGATCCTGACAGCCCTGATACAAAAACTTCCCTCCCTAAGAAACAGTAACAGATATTTAGGGTAACTGGCATTAGCCTGCAGTAAGCCATTATGCTCTATTATTTTCAGAAAATATGGTTGACTTATTATACATTCCTTGGTCTAAAATCTAGCTCTCAAGACCCACCGAACTAGCACACTGAGCAGCTGCATCTCTCACAAGGTTCCGCATTCCACACCCTTGACACACTGCATGCAGAAGTTACATACATACACTAAAAGTGAGAGACAGAGACCTCTGAAGGCATTTCCCTGCACTGTCCATATTTTCACCAACTATGTAAATACTAGCTGATGAAAGCATGTCAATAATGTAGCTGCATTATTGGCCTGGAGACATTTTATTTTACTATATTTTTTGGTGCTGAAACTGGAGATATTTTCAAAGACAGATAAACGTGCTAATCAGTTCAGTAAATAGACTGCTATTCTTTCATTCTGAAATTCTCAGGTAACCTTATTTTTTACTCACTTCACTTCCATTTTATATTTAATTCCCTCTGCTAATTTTTATCTTAAATGTTTGCTATGTATGGTATTTTTGCAGAGTCAGGTAAAATTTGTGTTACTTTTGATTGACAGCCAAAAGAATGGTGGTGTGGAATCTGTCATATTTTACATTCTTTTCCGTTTTTGACGTTACTTTCTTCTGAGAGCCATACTCAGGAACCACATACTGTTGAGCCCCTGGGAGTCAGGCTATGCTAAACCAAAAGGAGATGTCTTCAGAGCTTGATTTGATGAGCGGGGCACAATACTGACCAAGTTTGTGGGCAAGGGGAAGCTACTAGAAATCTGAACCTGTATTCTTGGAACTACGGCAGAATTTTCACAGATTACTACTGGGCTGGGAAGCAACAGTTCACGGCGGGCAATAGGTCTGCCATCGTTCCGAGAGAAGGGCCACCCTTCCCATCACACAGAGCCCCTACTGCATTCCGCATTAGACTAAAATACCCACTTTTCTCCTCAACCCGAGGCTTCCAGACAACAGCTGTGAAAATGCCTGATTCCATTCATGTTTTGACAAGCACCTGGCAGCTCCCTCCATCTCTCGTTCACTCTATCCATCGGAAAAGGCACATTTAACACCGTAAGAGCCCGAGCCCGTTTAAGTTAGCAAACACCTCGAAATGCAACGCTTCCGTAAAGAGTTGAAATGTCAGTCTTACCTCTGGTGGTTTGAATGGCCCTTGTTCTGAAACAAATGTAAAAATTGGCATGGTCAGTGCAGTCGTTCGGTTTGGTGAGCAGCCTTAGCCCGTCCTCCGCAGAGTGGCCAAACACTACCGCTTTGTTTTCTTAACTGATACCTGTAATACCTTTCCAGGGTCCCTCGGGCTGGGCTGGTAATTGTTTTGCAACCCGGGTTCTCTTACCTTATTGGCTTGTCAGGAGAGTGACTCATACTTCTAAATGACTTGTGGCTTACGCTTAACTTTTTCAATTGTTTATTAAGCAATGTCAATCTGGCCTCATAAAACTCCTTTAAAACAAGGACTTGCACTAAATATATATATGCATGATCCTGAGTTGCAAGCCTTTCTTTCAACACATTTGATTTTAACATCTAAACACACTGTTAAATGGTATTGTGTAGACTAGTTCCTGCAACTGCAAATTGAGCCCAGCACAGCATTCCACATGAGAAAATTTCCATTAACTGGTAATCATACTTTTTATTTTAGATAAACTATACTTTGGCTTACAGATAGAAATTTTTTTAAACACCTCAGTCAGAATCCAGTTCCAACATTTTTACTTCATTGTTTCAATTGTTCAACGTTTCATTTTTACTTCAGATATTTATGAACAGACACAGTATCTTTTTTATTTTTTTTTCCTATAGTTTGGTTCCTAAAACTAATTCACACTGGCAGAGTCTTGAGACCCTCAGATGAGTAACCTGGTTGAGCGGCCAAAGGACAGCCGAGTAAGTACGAGCACACACTGCAGATGGAAAACTGATGAGCGCCTTTCTCCTTCCTTTCCCTACATCTAGCAGCATCTAAACATGTTATAACTTCTCCAGACAGAGTCAAAATCCCTCACCACTGAGAGCCCATGCCTGCACTCTTCCCATCCAAAATAATCTCTAAGAAAGGACCTGATGGGGGAAAAAACAGATGCAACCAAAGACAAGCAAAGGCAGGCCTAGATAGGAGCGCTGTGGGATATTTCCTTAAAAGGCTGGGAGAAGCCATGGGGCCAGAGTTCACAGGGACAGCCCCTACCAGGACACCTGGCCTACTGGAGAGGTCTGCTTGCACAAGAACACTGCCTGGGGCAAGGAACAGGAGGTCCCTTTGTGGGCTTTCACTTTTTTCTTTTTTCTTTTCTTTCCTTTTTTCATTTTAAAGGACAACTCCAGATTAATGGCAATGGAAGCTCCATGAGCAGAAAGTCACCTTCTAGAGGAGAAAAGATCAGTCTGCCCCCCCTTTGTCAATTTCAAACCCCATCACCCTAGCTTCACAGATGACTGACTGCCCCCTCTGAAGGTATCTTTGCCAGGCCTGAAATCAGCCTTTACAAAGGAGTATTCCTGGACAGAGACAGAAAGGCTAGCTCACTTCTATTTCTCCCCTATAGAAACACGCATCAGGAGACAGACTATTTAAGACCTAAGAGAGCCAACTGGGAAGGGAGGCTATGAGAGTTCTATCTTAGCCAGCCTCAGAACGTTGGTTAATTGAACTTGGGTTTTCTGGTGCTTGGTTTGGTTTGGATTGGTATGGTTTGGTTTTACCCATGTTTTTATAGTGTGTGTGTGTGTGTGTGTGTGTGTGTGTCTGTGTGTGTGTGTGTGTGTGTGTTGCCCGTATTGGTGGTATATCCTTGTGGAAAAACTTACCTGTGTGTGGTAAAAAACAGAGTTTGATATCTGATGTCTTCCTTCATTGCTTCTCCACTTTACTCTTTGATCCAGGGTCTCTCACTGAACCTGGAGCTTGCCACTGCAGATAGGCAGGCTCACTAGCTAGCAAGCTCCCAGGATCCACTTGTCTCCATCTCTCTGTGCTGGGGTTACTGTGGTGCTCTACCGCATCTGGCTTTGATGTGGGTTCAGAGCTGTTCTAAACTCAGATGTTCATACCTGCCCAGCAAGCTTTTGACCCTCTGACCCATCCCAGCCCCTAAGCTTGTCTCCTTAGAAGTACACCTGGAGTCCCTTCTTCACTGGTGTACCCAGAAAATCCTGTGCGTTCCAGGATGCCCTAAACTACCATCTTCTTCCACTGGTAAGTCAGATGAACAGCCAAAAGTACCAACCATAAGCCATAGGAATAGAGCCTAAGCTTCCCATTGTAAGAAAAACTCAGGCACTGCCCAGAGATCCAGACGTGGAGGCTTCCCACATCTTTCACATTCGGAGTTCATTGCTTACCGTGCACCTTAATTTTAATTTCAAAACATCCCTCTTTTCTGGTTCTGTGCATGGGAGTGTTTTGATCCTTGTAAAGCAGGTCTTTTACAACCTTTTTTAAATGTATTATTTGTTGAGTAAAACTGACACCTGCCCTGTGGCAGTGTTCATCACTCAGCTTCAGGTGGGCTCTTTGGGTGCTGCTTGGGCAAAGGAAGCAATGGGATTAAAGTTTCTACCTTACTATGGGCACAACTGCACCTCTTCCTCATGTGAGGAACAGAAGGCCCTCCTTCCCAAGCCTTCCCCTCTCATGATGTAGGGCTAGCTACAAACAAGACAGTCATTTCTTGGCCCGAGTGTTAGCAACCACAGAACTCGGGAAAGCATAAAGGTCTGGGGTGGCTCAGATCAGACTAATACCACTGAAAAAAACAACTATGACTAGGCTGACTCAGTCTACTCAGTGTGTTCTCCCTCCTTCATTTCCTCTTCTTCTCACCATCTTCTGCTTGCTTGCTTGCTTGCTTGCTTGCTTCCTTACTTGCTTTAGGGTAATGCCAAGATAATCAGTTTTCCTCACCACGCTGAGCTGAGGCACTAAGAATCACTTTATACAAAGCTTCTCAGTGTAAACCAGCTAAGAAAACAGGAAGGAATTCAGAGCTGGATGAGTCTCCAGTTCCAAGGTAACAGCAGTTACATGGTGCTGACCCTTCTCCTTCCCTGTCTATGCCCCATCCTCATGGCCACTAGGGACATGGGCTCCTTACTTCCATAGACTCTTCACAGAGTAGCCAGTACTCTGAACTGGCTCTGTTTGATAAAACACAAATAAACACATTCTTAAAATCTGAGTTCTTATGTGGTCATACCGTATAGTAATTTTCTGTTTTATAATCTATTCTGTTCAGAAATTCTTAGCCAGGATCCTTTGCCCATACTTTTATTTTTTTGACAGTTACAATAACATTAAACTGGACTGACTCCTTTATAGACATAATCTTAGGTCACATAAACATTACTTCAATAAATCATTAATCTATAGTAATGCAATGGTAACATGAGAGACAAGGCCAATCACTGTACTAGTTCAGGTATATTTCAAAGTAAAAGTTCTTCCTGTTGGAAAAACAGATCAAGAAGGGTTCTATGGGAAAGGTGAGCTCATTTTGAAGCCTTCAGTCCCATCCTTTACTGTCTCTTGGTATGAATCCAAATCTATTGTGGCAGGAGGTTGTATTGCTAGAAAACTCTGTATGTGGATGGGACAGCAATTACGTCTTGGATAATAAGGGCTGGTTATCTTCAAGTATTGGCTGAAGTCTGACCTAGAAGGATGGTTGAGAGATGAAGAAAAATCTCTTTTTCTTTGTACCTCTTTTATTTTCTCATGGGAACTTTCTCAGGATAGTTATGCAATTCTTCAAGTTTCTAAAAGTTTTTAATCCTCAACTTCTCCTTATCCTGCAGCCTACTTCTCAGGCTCCTATTGATCAAACTATAAAACGTTCTAACTCTTTCAGGAACCTTTCTAGATGGTGACTTACAGACCCTCAAGGGGTATAACTTGCATTCTTTCATCGTGTCTCAACTGGTTTAATATAATTCTAAGAAGTGGTTGTAACGAAGGTGCTTGGAGCCTTTGCCGAATTCCATCTCCAAAGCCAGCAGAGCTCAGTGGGCATATTTGGGAATGATAAATGATTTTCGCTGAAGTTTTGGATTCACATTCCATAATATGCTTGTTTAAATACCAAATTCAGTCCTGCTCTGTTTGTTTTTTCCAATAGAAGTGGCTCTCAATTCATACCTTATTACACAATTTGTTTTGTCTTTTATCTGAAGTTCTATTTAAGACTAAACAAACCAATGCCCAGTAAGATTGGTTGTCATAAGAAGGGCCGCATAAAAGCAATTACAGGTTTTATAATGGAAGGTACCTAGCCTTCATGACTAACGTGCTATTGCTATGAAACATACAACAGGATTGAACAATGTTAGGAAGATGGTACGTGAATGCTATACTCACTGCTCTGATCTACAGTGGTGTTTTGGAAAAGAACAGAAAGCCACAAGCTATATATAATTCATGGGGGGAACGCTTTGATTTCAACTTGAATTTAATCACACGACAGTTTCCAATTCTTTATTTTTAACAATTATTAATATATCACTAAGCTGACCCCAACTGTCAAGTGAAAAGTAAAATAACTATTCTTGCATATAAAATTGTCTTGATGAATCAAAAAAAAAAATGACTCATTTATACAAAAGGTTTAAGCTCCCTTACACAGAAGCAAAGTCACCTCTTGGTAATGAAATCAGAGACCAAGGCTCAGTTTATGTTAAATTAACAAGATAAAAATGTCTGATGGTAGCAGGCTGAACTAACGTTTTACTCCACAAGTTACACCTCATCTTAAAATATGCAATGCTATTTATAAAAGAGCCTGTAAAGCCGGGCGTTGGTGGCGCACGCCTTTAATCCCAGCACTCGGGAGGCAGAGCCAGGCGGATCTCTGTGAGTTCGAGGCCAGCCTGGGCTACCAAGTGAGCTCCAGGAAAGGCGCAAAGCTACACAGAGAAACCCTGTCTCGAAAAACCAAAAAAAAAAAAAAAAAAAAAAAAAAGAGCCTGTTTCAGATGCCAATTTGTGGTACAGGCTCTAGGTAACAATATCCCAGGTTTAAGTTTTAGGATACCAAGGCAAATTCCTTTCTATTAGAGCTGGCTATGACAGCAGCAGCAGCAGCTGACCTAGATAAAGGAGCAATTAAACAGATAAGCAAATGGGGACCTGCTTCATTTAAACATTAGAGCAGCTGAGGCTTGCATTCTTACTGAAGGAAAAAATACATTAAACCAAAGTTGTCTGCTCCAGTGATATTTGCATCCAATGCTACTCTCTTTATTTAATCTGGAAGATGAAAAAAAAAAAAGTTGTGTGCTGTATTGATCACTATCAGGGTAGGAAGGGGACCAAAGGGGCTTAGTCATATGTTACTGAAGTTTGCAATCTGGGATTAGACCTTCCCCCATGGTGTACTGTGAGAAGGAAACACCACCCTAGAATTGCATCAGCTTTGCAGTAACTTGCTAAGAGTCTCATATAATGGCGCTTATACCTATTCATTACTATCATTGGAAAGTTTTGGCACAGACTTCAGAGCCTGTGTGAGTGGTGATCATCAAAGCTTCTATAGTGAACATGCAGGAGTCAAGTCAAGTTCAACAAAAGATGTAGAGCAGAATTTCCTTCCGGGCCTTTATTTATGTCCATGCAAATCCCCAGGCATTAAGGTGCAAACTAACTAGCCAACCTTCAAATTTCTTTTCAAGTTGCATATTTTGTCTTACTAAAAAAATACATGCATATTTTTCTCATACTTCAGATATACTTAAGGTAATAATCTGTCATGGTCATGTATTAATGTGAATAGATTGCTTCATTCAAAAATGCACTGCATCTCTTGCCAAGTAATTATTATTTCCAGGGTGAATGAAGACTCAATAGATTTGAAGAATAATAGAGCGTGAAATAAAAAAAAAAAAAAAAAAGGTTTCTAAACCAAGAGAAGACAACACCTAAACAATAAAGCTAACTTCCACAACTGAAGGTGTATGAGATCTTTTAAAGCCTGGTGGTTAATGTTTAGCCATATATTGTATTGTTGGAACTGTGTTTATATTGAAATAATTCTATTGTGGGGAAAGTGATAACCTGATTTTAAGTGTCCTACCCTTGGACTTGGAACAAAGGATGGATTCAAAAGATAAGAAACATATTCCCCACATTTCCCTTCACTTCTACACCAAGGCAGATATAACCTATGAGAGAAAGTATGAGGGGCAAAGACAACAATGTTCCCTGGAGTGGAGCCCCAGCTTCCACTACAATCCAGCTTCCCATGTAATTGAGCTGGGGCCATGTATGTGCTTTTCACCAATGGCAGTGATTAAAAAATGTTTGTTTTCAGGACATGTGTGTAAAAAGCTGCCACCCTGTCATGCTGGTAGGCATAGATGGAACTGCACGGCCATATGCCTGGTGGGGGACCTGCTCTGGAGGACCTATGAATTCCCAGTAAACTGTGTGTTCACTTAATTAAACTTTAAAGCTACTAGAGTCTGGGGTGGGGGGTAGGGCTATCACCTATCACAGTACAGCCTAACATTGGAAAACTAAATGAGTCCTACCCTCTAAGCTAATTAAAGAATTGAATTCACATGACCATCTGGTGATCAAGGTGATGTTAATGATTGGCAAGGAAGTAGGATAGGACCTAAGAAAAGGAAGGGCTGACGGGATTGCTAAGGAGAAAAGAGGGAATATTCTATCTAGAGGTAGCAATAAGAGCCAAATAAGAATCCTAATAATGGAACTAGCTGGATCAGGAAGTAGATTTATATGAAAGAAGCTTCCTTTTAAGCACCAGGTGCTGTGTGAGCTGGTTCATTTTTTTTTTTTTTTTTTTTTTTTTTTGGTCTCTCACTAACCTACCCCAGGTGCACTGCCTGGTAATCAATGCTTGGGGCAAAAGTCTTTCCTTACATAACTACTCAGAAAGGAATGTAAAAGGTCTACTTAGTTTATTTCATTCTTAAAGTATAAGCCAGTGAATCACAGAATGAGGGTTTATTTTTATTATTTCATTTGTCTACCATCTTATCAAGCTCTTACCTCCACAAGCATGGAACCCAGTCCTGCATAAACTTCCACACTGCTTCTAGATCTAAGATGATAATGATCTTCAGGGCCCAGGAACCTGACTCATTCATCTGTCTATCACTCTTGTGGGCTATCCAGCCACATATCCACACACCAAGTCTTCCCTGAGGTCAAAACATCAACTGCATATGGTTGAGCCTAATTAGAGAGATCAGCCAGATGGCAATTATAATAAATGTGATAAATGCTATGATAAAGTTAATTATAAGATGGCAGGAAAACACAGACAACTGGTAGACTAAGAAAGGCCAGGTGTGCAGAGTTCCAGAAAGTCTTCCAAGTGGGGTAATATTTGCATTGAGTCTTCAAACTGAACAAAATGAGGAAGGGAAGACTGAAAGAGAAATAAAGAAGATATATGAGAAAAGTAGTTGAAGAACTATGAATAGACAGAAATTCAATGTCAGCGGGGAAAGTTAAGGGATGGTCCAAAGGGGGCAGATAATGACCCAGAACTACGTGTTCTAGCTGTTGAGGGGAAAGCTTGGACAGTATTCTGTAGGAAATGGAAAGAACAGGAGAAAGTGAGTAATATAATAACAATAGATTTTGAAAGACCCGTTCAGAAAGTCTATAGAAGGAAAAAGATGAAAAGCAGAACGAAAAATACAAACAATGAGATTTCCATTTAAATCAATGCTATAGCAGTAGGTTCTAAGCAAGATAGGAAAAGAATAGGTGGGTAAAGAGGGTGAAACACCAGCTTTACACCTGGGTTTGGGTAAGTATGTGGATAAAAAGTTAAGAAAGCATGTATTGAGTCCAAAATGGCTTTGGACTCAGCACTGGAGGTTACTTGAAGGCAACTGGCAGGTGACATGTCAGCTGAAGATGAAGGTGTTAAATCCAGGTTTCAGGAAACATGTAGATGGAGCCAACACTAATCTTCATTAGATATGGGTTGCAACTTAAGTGAGAGAAATAAGTCCGATCTTCAAAGGTTGCCTGTGGGCCAATGGGGTGTGAAAGAGTATTACGGAGACTGGCTAACAGTTTCCAATGAGAAAAAGTGAGAGAGGCAAGGCCTGTGGTGAGATGGCCGGAAGGTGCGAGGATATGTCGATGACAGCAAAGTAGGGATTCTCGAGCCTTCATTGAGACCCTGGTCTACTCTGTCATGCTGTACACCTGTGCTTCCTCACCTCCACACTTCTTTCTGTGTGCATGGCCAATTCAAATGAAAGCTGCATGTTCTCCTTCCACAGCTGTCCAAGGTTTATTACAATATGGATGGCATATTCATCACAGCACCCTGATCTACAAACATGCTCCTGACTCACACTAACCAGCCAGAATCTCCCTGTCTCTTGAGAATATAGTTAGACTAGGTTAAGCTTTGGAACTAGAAACCCCTATAAAGTAAGAATGGGTCTCAAACCATGATTTGTGTTGCATGGGAAATGATTACATAAGCATTTAACTTTGCCTTAAATCAACACTAGTAACTTGTTTTCGATTTGCCTGTTGGGGTCATTTTCCTCAAAGTCAAGTTCTCTAAGCAGTACACTCCACTCCACACAAATTTCCCACTCAAGTAAACCATGTCTTTACCCCCAAATGCACCTTGTGTTTCCTCCTCCCTGCCCTGAGCTTGTGTTGCCCCAGATACTGCAGAAGTTAGGTTAAATGAATTGCCAAATGTGCAATTTCCAAATAGTGAAATCTCAATGCAAAACATGGCATTCAGGGATTCTCAGCAGGCCAGAGAAGAGAGCATGAGAGTAGCTTTCCCATAACCCCAACATAATTAATGTCTATTCTACCGCACTCCCAGCAGATCTTCCAGTTCAGACAGATACTCTATCCACACTGGTCCAGGGATGAGTGCGTTTGAGAACAGAGTTTAATGTCTTCCAGTGTTTAGAGGGCACCTGCTGAGGGACAGGGGAGAAAAGTACTGATGCAGTGATCACAGAGAGCCCCTTCACCCTGAAGATGAGGCCTCTAAATTACAAAGCCTGGTCTGAAAGAAAAGAGAAGCCTGCTAATCAGGTTCTTAACATGTCATACTCCCAGTGAACTATGAGAATTCAGTGCCACTCACTCACCTCTTGTCTGAAGTCTGAAGCAGGAAAGGGCATAAGAAGAGAGGAGAACGTTGTGGATGTGGAAAGTGTGGGGGACTGTAGGTCAATATGGGGATTCAGTGACAGAGACTCAAGAGCCCAAAGGCGTGTGCTCATGTAATGTGGCCAGGGTTTCAAAAACAACCCTTTCTCTGCTTTATGGTAAATTATGAAAACAGAATTTAAAGAATGCTGCTACCTTTTAATGGATGATATCTCTGTATCTCACTATCTGGAGCCTACCAGACACTATCGTTCTTAATCTTCAGTTGCCTTATTTTCAACTCTTCACAAGCCTGTTTTCTTACATGGGGAGGACAGGTGTGGCCACTAAGAACATCTGGCCCTCATCCAGTAATTCAGGACATTCAAATCTGAAACTAGAGGACTTTTGCAAGCATGCTAGCCTATCATAAGCAAACAGTATGTTCACTGAAGAGTAAGATGTGTATGGGTGAAACAATAAAACTAGGTTTTGCCATATCAGGCTGATGGTTGAAGAATAACAGTCATAACGTATAGTATTGCTGTTTATTTCACCACTTTGTAAACTGCTGTGACCTTCAGACTGATGAAAATGGTAACCTTATCTGCTTCACTTTACCTCCTTCAGCAAGTAGCAGAAGCCCTCTGAGCTTACTGGCCATGGGAAGGGCTATTCTAAAAACTAAATACTTTCTGTAAGATATGGCAGTACTCAACACAGTGGAGGTATTCAGTCAATGTCAAGATCTTTGCTAGCATGATTGTCCTTGCATGGCACAGAGAATGGCACATGGGGCCCTCTGAAGTTGTCTACTAAAGGAGCAGAGGGACAGGGCTGTGCTGTGATCTCGGCCCTCGAATAGGTTTCACCTTTTCTACAGCTGTTCATTTTCTGAACTCAGCTCTGAAATAAGATATTTTCTGTTACACTCTTCTTCACATTATCCAAAATAATTCAATGTCCACCTTCTCCTCTGGGAAAATCAAAGGTTGACATGGCTACCTTTTGAACTCAAGCTGTTAAAGATCCTTTCTTGTGTTCAAAAACTCTTCCTGATTTTGAAAGGTCTTATTGATAAAACACAGAGGAACTCAGGGGAAAAGGACAAAGAGAAAGAAGAAGAAAGAGAAAGAATAAAGAGGCCAAAAAAGAAAGAGAAGGGAGACAGCCCAAGAGGAGCAGAGAGCGGCAAAGGCTATTGAATGCATAATTTGCAACGAGCTCATACAACAAGCTATAGAGTGCTATTTTTAAAAATCAAGCAGAAAATGTTTACATAAATCCAAAGGATATATGCTTTGTTTAATGTGGAAAATGATAATGTATTCACTTCATGAATTCTTGAATTAGTCTGTGTAATGTTTGCTTCTGGAACCAATAACGAATCTGATATAAATATTTAAAAGAGAAAAAGTTTAAGAGCTCAAGATAGAAGAATATTTTCTTTTTTCTTTTGTTTTCATTACTGTTTGTATTGGCAATATTCAAACAACTTGGTGATATATTATGGGACTGAGGTAAATGAAAGGAGTGCCATGAAACCATCCAAGTGTATCCTGAAGATATCTGCTTCCAAGTACATATAAAAGTCAAATAAATATTAAATAGTTTAAAACCAAGTCATGTGGAAAAGTCACACAGATCTTAAACAATGTTCTAATTGTACTTATTAATGATGTATTCAAAAAGATATGTTCCAATAAACACATTTTAAGAGTAAATTGGGCCTTAATTGTATTTAGTAAGTTTTATGTCCTCATTAAAAACAAAATCCCAACAATAAACATGACTTACCAACAGAATTAACTCTGCCACAATTGTCTACTCTTCCCAAACATTCTTTGTGTGCTTTTGCTCCACACTTAAAACATAAATAGCCTTGAAAAAATGTTCCCCTGCAAGGTAAAAGTGGAGAATGTGTATTAAAATGTGGAAGCTGTGCTTTGTAAAATCACTAGTCCAAGGACTAGGAAGAGGAGATCATGATGCTGTCCAAAGTACCATCAGATCTCTATCACTATGGGATTCTTGAGGAACCATCACAGGCCCAAGGCCAGCAAGGACCTACTGTGTCTCAAGTGGGAAAGTAACAACTCTAATTCAGGACACCTTTGTAGCTTGCTAAAAAGTCTTAAATACTTAGCAGTTCATTTAGACTAGAAAACAGGCCTGACAAGAAAGCTTACCTCAGGAGCATCTGGCAGACTCTGCAGGACGTCACCCGAGTGAAGGTGTGCATCTTGAAGTCGTGGAAATTGGAGTCTGCGTAGTCTGGCCTTATGTTAGATCTGTGGAAATGGAAAAGTCACTTCCTAAACAAAGTTTCACAACAAAGTGGCAATCGAAGAACAAAGTTCATCAAAACTGCATCAAGAAGAGATCCAATTCAAGCTACAAGGTGAGCCAGCCAGTGTGTAAAGGCTTCCAAGCCCAAAGTCTGCTAGCACTAAAACCTGTGTTGAAGCCCAGTTGTGTGGAGATCTGTGACACAGGAGAAGACTGCAACCTGACACATCCCAGAACCGCAGGTCATAGAGGTCTCTGCAGAATACTACCTTGGTCAGCCTTCTGGAAACCAGAAACAGCTGGATATTCATGTTTGGTGACAGTTTCTTTGAATTGCCATGTCATAAAAATATAAACCTGCTGGTGATATGGGAGGTAAGGCAGAGTGCAGTGTGTCTCTAGAGCTCATCTCTAACAAAGCACACAGATTATGTGAGGGTCTTCAGAAGGGAGTGAAGTCGTCCTCATAGAGAAGGTTGACCATCAATGCATCAATCTGATCAGGAAAATACTTCTTCCTTAACAATCTGCTTGCTTCACAGTCCAAATAAGCCTGAACAAAATCACTTTGTGTTTTGAATTATACCTATGGTATATGCTAAGGCACTTAAAATGCTCATGTATACCTCAAAGAAACATTTCAGTGTACATTTAGCAAATGCTGGAGATAGAGAAAACACTTGCCATTCATTGCTTGTTTAACTTTCACATTAGTCCTGACTGTCTGGCATGAATAACAGCCGTGGCTCACAAATAAGGAAGCACGCTTATCCTAAAGCATTGGTTTCCCCTAAATTGATGGAAATGGCAAAGGAAGAGTTTCTACCAAGGTATGTGTTCTCAGCCACTAAAGCTACAGTGATAGAAGAAAATCAACAATATCTACATTTAAATTGCTAGGGCTTTAAGACTTAATGGGTGTGCTGGAAACAGTCAAATATAGACATTTCTAGAGCACTGTTTGCATTGTGTTTAATCTAGCCATAGCACAGAAAAATAAAATAAAATAAGCCTTAGATGGATATGAATTAGAGGTTCATCTAGAAAGATAATATCTTCTGAGACATTACACACAACATGAGAGACTGTAAGATACGTTTGAGATTCTGATGAGCTAGGATTTCCCCTTTTTATAGAATATAGCATCTCTCAAGCTCACAGAGTCGCAGCGTAATGAAGCATAACACAGGCAGGCAGTCAGGCATCAATCTCTGAGGTACCAGGAGAAGCCTTATGAAAAAACATTCACCAAGGCAATTGGAGTAGCAGGCAGTGATGCAGACGTGTCAGAGAGGTCAGCCTTCCCATTCATCTGCTGAATAGGAGCTGCTGAAAGGAAATCAAATCTGAGGGCCATCTGGGAGTTCTCTGCTACGTGCTTCTGGTGACCTCTCTTTTTAGGAAAATGGTCCAGTGCATGACGAAAAGCATGGCTATTTCCACTATGCTATTTTTTTTTTGTGTGTTGCTGATTAGAAATCACAGTGCCCTTCTTCATAGAAGGATCTAGAAACAAAACTCTCACACTGATGCCGGAAAGTCAGGCACCGAAAGCTGCCTCAAAACCCATTTCCATAGCTGAAAAGGGCTGCTGTTCATTTTTCAAGAAGCATCAAAATGACTCAGTCATCTATACATTGTCAAGCTTATTCTAAAGCAGTGCTTGTTCTAAATTGAAGGAAATAACATTTCCATTCCTGAGAATTTAAAAAAAATCATCCACCTGGAGTTTCCAAATCAAACTAGGTTTCTATCAGGTAGAAAACTGTATATGTAGATCCCCAAGCAGCTAAGAACTTAACTTCATCAGTCTTCATTGGACATGGGTGGCACACCTTTCCCTTGGAATCGATCCAAGTTCTACACAGTAAACATGTATGTGTGTATGCACTTATACATACAAGTACGTATAAGATATATACAAGGTACACATAAGAACACACATGCATGTGTACCAGAGTTGTGTTTAAGTCATTTTTACTTAAAACTTTTACCAGCTAGCTGAGAACAGGCTACCTTTTCAGAAGACAAAAAGCTGAAGGGAAAATTGCAAACACACCACAGGTGTTTTTTGTTTTTTGTTTTTTAATCTTATGATTAGGAAAAAAACTCTGAAAATATTGTTCACAGTAGTTGCCTTAAGGGAAATGAAATTTGAAGTAATAGAACAGAATGATAGGGAGAAACTGTGACTTTTTTAAAACTAAAGCTGAATATTATTTTTTCAAAGTTTCAAATCAAACATTAAAGAATAAACGTTAACTCTATGACCCTGGAACTGCTGTAGAGGCACTATTGAATACAAAAGCACAGTTGAGGGTAGGAATCTGAAATTAGACCACCTGGGCTTAAATCCTCACTTGCAAATCAGAACAGAGTGACCTCAGGTGAGTTGGTAAGTATAAAACAGGAATACTAATAGAATCAACTCAAAAGCAAAGTAATGTATATAAAGTGCTTAAGACATTGCCTGAATCAGAGCTGGTATTCAGTATGGGCTATCATTAATGGAGTGGGAATATCAAGTTCACCGGACAGTAGTGTGATCAGGGTAATGCTTCCTGAGTGGTCAAGTTTCACTGTTTGTCACAATGAAACCCCCAGAGGATCTTTCTTCTCCCAAGACTTCATACTCAGGAAGCTGTTATTCAGTGATGTCCTTTGTACCACAAAGCCAAATATAATAATAATAATAATAATAATAATAATAACTATTGTCATTGTTGTTGTTGTTATTATTTATTAATATTATCTGAGGCAAAGTTTCATGTAGCTCAAGTTGGCCTTGAATTTGCTATGAAGATGAAGATGATCTTCAATTTCTGATCTTCCACTTTTTAACTAGGTGACATGTGTAACTATGCCCATTATATGTGGTACTAGAGATCAAACCTAGACTTCACTCACGCTAGACAGCTAGCCTCCCAACTTAGCTACATCTCCAGCTTCAACAGAACTATTTAAGTACACTAGGGAACAGAATCACTCAATAGAAGGCGTATATGCAAAAAACCCAGAGGATTTAATGAAGTCAACCACATGGCCTGTAGCCTATGAGCTTGTAGAATCCAAACAAAGTGAATCACTGATGAGAAGAGTTGGAAGAGTAGAATGGATCCAGAGAGGCCAGCAAAAAAATCAGGATTGTGGGTTTGAAAAGATGTAAGAATGGTCAAAAATGGCATTTAACCTACACCTCTAATGCACACCACATATTGCCAAGCTCTCCACATGTCTTCCCACATTGGACATCTTACAGGAAATCTGAGCACACTCACCCACTCATTTCATGTCTAGTTACTGAGTAACTACTATAAAGGCTTTTTTCTGAGGATAAAAGAGAAGACAGAGACTTCAGCCCTGGCCTAGAAAGTGAAGAGGGGCGATTTACATGAGCTAAGAGGCCAACAGGGGCAAGGGAAGAAATAAGATTTTGTATAAAAAATTACATCACATTTAGTTGATCAAAAAGGACAACAAGTCTTAGTGGCTATTCCATATCGAATTCCTTGTAGTGAGGCAAGAGAAGACATAGAGAAATCAAAGACGCTGTGGGTTCTCTGCAGAAGAGCATTGAGAAGGAAACAAGTTAGCTCAGTCATGTAGCTACACATAGAGACTTCAACAATAAAAAAAAATAACTTTTGAGAATTTGGATGCAGTCTCACAGATTTCTGAGAAATATGCTCCCATTTTTTCACTTTACACTGGTCCCATTTTTATTAAAAGCAAAGGCAATTAAATGTGTGTTGAGTGAGGTGTGTTCATATTCTTGGCCTCTTCACACTGGACATGCTCTTCTTCCTACCTCACCCCAGCACAGATCCAAGCTGAGACATGCTTGCCTCCCACCAGCCCAGATACCTTCCCAGATCTTAATTCTCCCAACTGCTCCCTGGGCACCTTAAATGTAGCACATATAAAACCCATTTAGACACCTATCTGACATGTCTGATGCATCTAATTCATCTTCCAACCTAGAAATTTCTGAATCACACAATACGTTTCCCTCTCCTTCATACTGTGTTTCTCCTTCCCTAAAACAGTAACCAAAGTCTAAAGATGCATCCTTAAAATTACCCCCTCAGACATTCAACCTTTACATACACACACACACACACACACACACACACACACACACACACACACAACTTTTTCTGTGTCAAATCCTGAGTAAGTAGGCATATTAAATGGAGGTGGTGGTGGTGGTGGTGGTGGTGGTGATGGTGGTGGTGGCGGCGGCGGCGGCAGTGGTGTGATGATAGGTACATAGGTATTAGTGGCCAATTCCCAGTGGAAAGGGAGACTGCAATGCTCAATTGCAGGTATTTTGGCTTCTACAATGTGTTCCTTGATACCCAATGGCAACTTAAACAGACTCCTGAGGAGGTTGTCAACTGTGTAACTTTAAAAGACATCACCACACAACACTGCAAGTTTGTATTACTGCATGTCTCTATGTGACTGAGGACAAGGCAACTGATATCCCCTTCCTAACCTGCCTCTTCTTTAGAGTCAACAAAAACTGAACCAGAAAAATCCATTGCTAGGTACTTACAAATGTTTTCAGTTGGGGAACGTACTTACACTGTACCATTTTCTGCATTTGTTTTCAAAAGTCTGCTCTTTGCCATAATACGAGATGCAATAGAGAAACATAATGATTAACTGAATTTCAGTTAAATGTTATACTTTGTATTGATTTATCTAGACCTCTTCTTTGTGAAAAACTAATATCCTCTTGTATAAAGTCTATAATTTCACACACAAATATATTTTAAATAGTATAGTGATAAATATGGCCATTAAAAACAGTTTTAGGGACTGCAGAGATAGCTCAGTGGGTATCAGCACTTGCTGTCTAAGCATGAAGACCTGAGTTCTGATCCCCAGACCCATGCACAAGCCCGTGCAGCCAAGGGCAGCTCTAATCCCAACACTGATGGAAATGAGGGGACAGGGATATTTGCTGGGGCTTGCTAGCCAGTGAGACTGACCAAACATTAAGAACTCCAGGTTCACTGAGAGACACTGACTCAAGAGAATAGAATAGAAAGTAATAGTGCAGGACCTCTCTGATGTCCCCCTCTGCTCCTGCCTGTTTAAATGCGTGTGCGTGCATTTTTTATTAGGTAATATTATTTTCCTTCTTGGATCTCTGAGGGAGTTGAAGATTAGTTAGTTATAGTTGAAGATTAGTTAGGATAGAAAGTGAATTAGGTATGTTTTGGACTTACCAAAATAGGATAGATAATGGAATTATTTTCTCTGAATTTGTCAAATACAAATGGAGCCGGGCGGTGGTGGCGCACGCCTTTAATCCCAGCACTCGGGAGGCAGAGCCAGGCGGATCTCTGTGAGTTCGAGGCCAGCCTGGGCTACCAAGTTAGCTCCAGGAAAGGCGCAAAGCTACGCAGAGAAACCCTGTCTCGAAAAACCAAAAAAAAAAAAAAAAAAAAAAAAAAAACAAATGGACTAGACATTGTTTAGGTATTTATTACTTGTATATATGGTATATAGTTATTGTACTTTTGTATATAGTTTTTCTTATGTTAGCTATAACCTTTTTCCTTTTCTCTTTTTATTAAAATAGAAAAGGGGAAATATGGTGATATTTTATTTGTACTGAAATGTGATTTTATTTGTATGTTAATAAATAAAGTTGCCTGGGGGTCAGAGCTATTAGCAAGCCATAGCAAAAGCTGGGTGGTGGTGGTGGTGGTGGTGCTCGCCTTTAATCCCAGCTCTTGGGAGGCAGAACTAGGCGGATCTCTCTGTGTTCAAGGATACAGCCAGCATGGAGACACACACCTTTAATCTCAATACCAACCATAGAAGACCTGGAGGTCTGTACAGACAGGTAGTGACGAGGCGGTCATGTGGTTGGGTTTACAACCAATGAGAAGGCAGAACAGAAAGTCTATATAAAGACAAACACACAGGAAGTCAGTCTCTTGGCTGAAGAGGATAGCTGCAGCAGTGAAGGGTAAGGCTCTTAGGTCTGACCACTTGGGCTTTCATCTCTGCATTGGCTCTGTGTTTCTTATTTAATAAGATGGTTACTTCTATATTCACACATGCGCGCGCGCACACACACACATTTTATGTTTAAAATGAACATTTTTCTCTATTTTAACCATAGACTTTAATTTATAAACTACTGCTATATTAAAATAATTTTAGAACACAGAAAGCAAATACTAGCAAAAGGAAGTCACATAAAACAGCCATGACCAATCAGTTACACGGGAAATAATATTATAATCAATTTATGATAACATCTTATCTCCTATCAGTATTATGCATATTTAAAACTCTCCAGTGTAGACAGTTTGACAATTATCCAAAATATATGAACTAGTGATTCCATCCTATTGTGCTTAAAATGAGAGATAAAAGCAAATGTTGGTGATTCAAAAACCAAAACCCTGAATCCAGGCGGCTTTGTCTACTCAAAGTCCACAGATATGTAAAATGTATGGGTAGATATGGGTATTTTTATTGTTCAAATTCAGAAAATTTACATTCTAATTATTCTTGATGAAGATGTTAAACAATTATAATTATTCTATTAAAATATTTTGACTCTCAAAATAATAAGATGGATGTTTCTACTGGATCCTCCTATTAACCTTTATTTAACCTCTGTTACCTATGTAGCAAAAAATAGTTCTAAGTAATACTGCTGAAACTAACCTGTCTTCTAGAGGGTGTTTTAAAAATTTTATTTTAGCTTCAGGATATATATATATATATATATATATCCTCAAAACTTTTAAAATGTGCATACTTAAAACAATTTATCATATTATTAATGAACTCAAAAGTATTGTTCATTTTTCAACAGATGCCAAACAAGAAATTTAACCAAATGTATCATACATAGGAAGTACACATATGTGACCACAGCAATCAGAAGGCTAGGGCAGGAGGACAGGGATATCAAAGGCAGCCTGGGCTACAAAAAGATATCCTGCCCCATAAAAGAGGTAACAGTGAGAAGGTCTTACATGCTTCTGATCAAAATGGCAGCAAACTAGATAGGTATTATGAATAGTAGTTATTACAAATAGTTCTACAATGTGATAAGGGATATCAGAAGGAAGGAAGGAAGGAAGGAAGGAAGGAAGGAAGGAAGGAAGGAAGGAAGGAAGGAAGGAAGGAAGGAAGGAAGGAAGGAAGGTAGGTAGGTAAAAGGCAGATGCAATGGTGTTTGCCCGCAATCCTACCACTTACGAAGCTGAGACAGGGTTATGATTTGCTTAAGGCCAGCCTGGCCTACATAGCAAATACCAAGCAATTCAGAGCTACATAGCTGGATCCTGTTTTCAAAAAGAGGGGAGAGGAAGGAAGAAGCATACTCAATATAAAAACATGCACATTGTAATTGTTATAAATTAAACAAAGTTCCTGAACTCATTATATTACTCAATCTTTCTTTTTTCAAAAGAGCTCAACAATGCAATATGGCAAGGCAGATATGAAGGAAAGATGTTTTTAATATATGGAGAATACCCAAAATTCTCCTTTAGAAATGGCATTGTTGGAATGACTAGGGAAACTCAAGAAAAGAAACTGAAGAGTAATGAAATGAAGGAAAGATAAAGATATCTCAAAATGGCATGCGAACAAAGCCACACACAAATGTCCAGAGCTCACCAGCTCACAATGGAGTAAGATGCATGCGGTGCCTCCACCAAAACTCCCTTAGAATCGTAGATTTAAGGGTAGAGTAGAGCTGGTCAGTGCCCACTGCAAATCATCTCTAAAACAAAATGGGCTATGATGAATGTAAAGATGTTTTCTTACATGAGTAATAGTATCTTCCATCAAGGCTAAAGACAGATCAGGTACAGGTAATCCATAAAGGCCAAAGAAGACCTAGTGTTTCTAAGACAGAGACTGACAGACAAGACCTCTTATTCCCCACACAGCCCCAACTACACAACACATCACTGAGCCAGCTGGACCACTGATCAAGCTTGCTAAAATGCTTCCTATCCTTTTAGAACCACCAACTAAGTAGTAAAGTACATCAGAAGAGGGCCAGCAAGATGGCTCAGTGGGTAAAACATTTGTTGCACAAGCCTGAGAACTTGAGTTCAGCCCCAGGAACCCATGGTAGAAGGAGAGCACTGACTGAGAGTTGTACTCTATGTGTACACCGTAATATGTGCACGAATGTGTACACACATAGGCACATGCACCATAATGGTTTTAGATTTTAAAGATCACAAGAGTTGACCCAGCTGTCAAATCAGAAACACTTCTAAAATCTCCACTTACAAAGAAACGTTCTTCACCTAAGGCTCAAAACGAGACTAATCATTTTGCATCTCAAATGTATATGCTTTTCTATAATACATACATACATATATACACATAAAACATTCAGAGTATCTTTAAATGTTGGTAATTCCTTTCTCTAACGGAAAACTCCAAAGTAAAATCTAAGTATTTAAAAATGGCCTACTCTGTGGAACTGAAGTTGAGTCCCCTATGTCAGTAATAGAAATTACCAAAAACACATCCACATGATCTTTCATAAACAATGCTCAGTTCTTGCTTGTTTCTTTCACAATGTATTCCCTTAACAACATGGTAGACTAATTAATTATGCTGCTGGTTATTTGCAAGGACAAAGAAAATGAAAAAAAAAAACAATCAGGTCCTTCAAAAAACAATTAAAAATAACAGAGTTCAGAAGGAACTTCTTCCTAAGGATCGATAAAAAGAAGGAAAGCAAAAAAGATGTATGAATCACTGCAAGTTTAATTTCTTATATTCCAAATCACGCAGTCTCTTCTCCAGGGAAATGAATAAAGATGTCCAAAATACCAATAAAAAGAAGATAATGTTTGGCTCTGAAAAATAGTATTTTCTTATCTATTATATATTGCATTCCTTCATTTTATTCAAAGCTGGTTTTGTAGTAATTTCAAATATACATCCATCACTATGTTTCAGTGACATTTCAAGGAAATTATTGAATTAAATGTAAACTCAGTTAAGTCTATAATAAATTTACAGTGGAAAATGTCAGATTATGGGTAATTTGGGATATATTTCTTATACACTTGAAATGACGGGGTTTTTTTTTTCCATCCAACATGGTCTTTCTATTTTTACTTTCTTAATTACAAAATCAGATCTGTTATTCCTGAGGTAAAAGGCCAACATTCAGGAGAAGGAGAAGGAACAAGGACCTCATTTGTTGTTATCCATTGTGTGACTCAAAATTGATGAGGACAAATAAAAATGTACACATGTACATTTTGATAGGTTCTATTGATAAAAGGAAGGAAATCACTGTATGTTGGATGTTGATTCTGTTATTATTTTTGTCACCATAAATGCCAAATATTTAGTAGAAAAATTAGAGACCTTATCAAGGTAGAGAGGACATATCTACCACCTCAAAAATGAATAAATGGGAATAAAGCTTTCCTTGTATTAAGCATAGTAAAACTTCTCTTTGCTAAGAATACAATTTATTTGTTCATACGATAAACAAATGAATTGAAAATTTATTATGGGCTAGCCATTTTAGAACTCTGGGAACACAACGGTGGACTTATTTATCTGAGAACTATAATCATGGATTTCTTGTTTAGCCAGGCTATTGTGCTTTATTTCAATTCTCCCAGTAAAATGTATTGTCCATTTGCACATCAGTGAGTACAAGAGAGGGAAGAAAACACAAAGAGAGGTATCTTGGTGTTCATGTTTAAACAAGATATCTTGCCTTCTAGGTAAGGACTGGTTTCTAAGGATTCTTACAGATTTTCATTCTCTGACCCAACACACCAGTTACATAATTCAAACACAAAAGATGACGTGAATTTAAGCTGTAGAAAATTTTAAATTATGACATATGAAATTGGCTATTAAATGTGTTTGAGAACAGTATCGATATTGTTACCAGGAAAGCTGTAAGGAACAAAAGGAGGAAGTGACAGGCTTTCTAATGCTTCCCTTTAAATGTCTAAAATAATTATGGGTGAAAAAAGACCTTTAATCAACATTTCATCCTCTACATACAAAGCCTTTTCCTGTTACTTTATTATTTTAACTTACTTTTTAAAGGGTTTCACACATGAGCATTGAATTTATATTATTTCTTCCCTTCCTCCCCTGCCTTCCTCCTGTACCCACTTTTCAAATTAATGAGCAGTTCTTTTATTGGTGGAAGTATTAAGGCAACTCTATGTAGTTAAAAGGGAGGTTGATTTCACAGACTAACTTACAAGTAAAGGGATAGGTTACAGGGTCCGGGAGAGGTGGAGTGCAGTCCAGCGGTGTTCTCTGGAAGACTCTGCTCGGTCTACCTGGTCTACCTCCAGCATCCAGGATCCAGGAACCAAGAGAGCCGGCACATCTGGATCTCGGGACTTAAGGGCTCCTCTCTCGGCCCCACCTCCTAGGCATGACAGTTATGGGAAGCCTCAGTGGGGGTAGTACTTCCAGGTCAAACCTAGAACAGCTACCCATTACATTCTTTATTTATTATTGTTACATATGTGTGTGTAGATACTAGACATGTATACAAAATTATAAATTGAGAAGGATTTCAATAAATTCATCATAACTTAAGTCTACTGTAACCCACCAATATCAAAACTTACTCTTTGAAGAAAGCTTTAAAATGTTAAATCCACTTATTAAAGGATAGTAATCATATGTGTAGTAATTTGCAAACCTTATTTGATAAAATGGCCAATAACTATATTTTTTAAAGATTTAAATTTGTTTATTTTAATTTTGTAGAGTGTGTGTGTGTGTGTGTGTGTGTGTGTGTGTGTGTGTGTGTGTGTGTGTGTGCCGGCACCATGCCATGTGCATGCACACAGAACTGGAGTTACAGCCAGGTATGATCCATTTGACGTGGAACCAAATATGGGTCTTCTGGAAGGGCAGGAAGCAGTCTTAACCATTGAACTACCTCTCCATCCCCAAAAGACATGTTTTAAAGGGTTGTTTGTTGAGATTCAAGGCTTGGCAGGACATATGGGTTATAAGGTACCTGTCTCTTTGAGCTCCCCACAAGCTGAAAACACAAGACTCAAATTCAACAACCTATGACAAGATAATCTGAGCAGGACTTAGGGTCTGCTTGAGTCACTTCCACCACAAGAATTAGAGGTCAGCAAAAGACAGGTATGCGAGGTCTGGCGGCTGTCTTGTTACGGGAGTGATTGATGGAGGTGGGGCAGAAGTGAAACATCAGCGATTTGTGTTAGAGTCTGGAAAGGAGGGACGGGGGTTCCAAGGAGAACCTTAGGCAAACACTTGTTTGGGGGAACAAATTGTGAGGTGTTGACCAAAGTTTTAGGATAGATTAAAAAAAATGGATAGGGTCATTAAATCAAGACCACACTAATATATAAGAACTGAGTTAGAACTAGATAGGTAACAGGGCTAGAGAAAGACATTTAGGAGATAAATTAAGATAATGTGATTTGTCTCAAGACACCTGTTTGGCAGTATGTCTATCCTAGTATGTTAGGCGTTCTTGGAACAGGGCACAGGCTGCTACAGATGTGGTGGTTTGAATGAGAATGGCCCACATAGGCTCATATATTTGAATGCTTGGTCCTCAATTGGTGGAATTGTTTGAGAAGGATCAGGCAGGAGGCGTGGCCTTTTTGGAGGAGGTGTGTCACTGGGGGTGGGTTTTTCAATTAGCTCTTCCTCTGTGTCTCTAACTTGCGGATCACATACAAGCTCTCAGCTACTGCTCCAATGCCATGCCTGCCTGTCTGCTCCCATGTTCCCTGGGAGTCATAGATTCACCCTCTGAAGCTGTGATCAAGCCCCCATTAAACACTTTCTGCTATACGTTGCTTAGTTATGGTGTCTCTTCACAGTAACAGAAAAGTAACTAAGACAACAGGTGAATATGAGAGCTGACAATACAACCAAAGCCCAGAAGGCTTCCAGTGGTGGGGCAAGATGGAGTGTGTAGAAAGTGCTGAGAAGGCAAATCACCTCCATGTACAGGGCCAGCAAACATGAAGGGGCAGGGGATTCGACAGGAAAGGACTATGGCACAGAAAAAAAACAGAAAGAGCAGGGAAAGAAGAAGAGAAGCACAGTGCAAGTGGTGCTTTCAATTTAAGGGCAGGTAAGTGCAAACAAATGCAGACACACCCACCCATGCGCAGACAGCATCCACCTATGGGAGAAAACAGCACTGCCCTTGTGCCCGCATGAAGCCTGGGGGAACTTGAACCTTCTGAGCAATGTTTCTGAGCCTGAAAGAAACTCGATGTCTCCAACACTAACTATCCACCCTTCAAGCAGGAGTCCCAGATAACTTCTACTCCCTCTAACCCCAGAGCATTCAAACTGTTTCTTTCTAGATCCATCCTACAAAAATAGGATGGTAACACTTTCCAAATATGTCTAAGGAAAACTAATCCAAACCTGAGACAGAGTTGTGATTGCAAAGAATGCCTTCTTGGGACATGAAGGCAAGTTAGTTTTAGGATCCACAAACCTTTGGTTTGAATTGGGCATGATATCCCAGTGAGGTTCCCATATGAATGCCAAAGAATGAGTAGGAAAGGGGTATTTCAAGGCAGCCTGTTTTCTGCGGAGATAGTTGTGCATAAGTGATTCAGAATGTTCAGATGCACAAGCCAGCCTCACTCTCCATTGTCAAGTATCAGATTGATCCTCTACTCCAGTCTTTCTGCTGAATGTTGCTTTTTACCCCCTCCAAACTAATTACATTAGAGAAACTCAGACTAAAATATTCTGCAAAGCACACTTTTCCCACTATCCTTGTCAATGAACTTCAAATTGTCTTGTGATTTGGGACTTCCTCTTCTACAGTGTCTATCCATTTTGAAATAATTTAAAGTCCCAAATGAGACAAAAAGCATACAGAAGAGCAAAGCTCAGGTGGCTACTCCTAAAACAAAATTCACAACAGTCTGACTGGCACCATGATAATCTATCAAAAATTCTCAAAAGTGTTCTCAAGACATCCTAGCAAAAGGACTTCAAAATATTTATCGAGTACCTACTGTGTACTGGATAATATGCAATAAAAATAGGATTAAGTCTCTGACCTTAGAGGGTTGTTTTCCAAGAGGACTCAATCAAGCCCTCAAAGCCTTCCAGGTCCCAGCATTAGGAAAGGCTGAGTGATGCGTAAGCTTCAAGGTGCCTCCCCCAATATAATAGCTCCCCTCAAGGTCTTGCCTCTTTTCCCAGCTCAAGTCTCATATGTCCAATTTTCACCACAGCCTCAGAGTTCATTGTGGCTTGTGCCCACAACATATAGTACTCATGGGGCTTTTTTCACAACCAAAAACCAAACAGCCCATAAAAGTCCTGTGGCTGAGCCAGGGGCATGGCTTAGTGGGTAAGAGTGTTTGTTGAGAAGTATTAGGACTTGCGTTTAAATCCTGGCACCTATGTGTTAGGAAAAACTGAACATGGTTAGGAACATGATTGAGGGGTAGAAACAGGAATATTTGAGGGGCTTGATAACTACCAGCCCCTAGCTCCCATTTACTGAGAGGAATAAGGCAGAAATTGGTAAAACCAAACATCAAATTCTTCCTCTGGCCTCCTAGTACATGTATACCCCAACACACCCACACACCCCCACACCCCCCCCCCCCCCACACACACACACACGAGCTTGCACATACATTCCCCTGCCACACAAATACAAATGTTTCAGCTACACTCAACCCTTAAGTGAACCCTCCCAGACCTCTAGTTCTTTTCAATTTGCAACGGAGTTTTTCTGAGCCTGGGTCTCTTCGCAAACAACCTTTAGTGGATACCTGTTCTACCTACCTATGACCTTGAAGTACCAGCCCCTGGAGCATGGACTCGGGGCTGCCCTTAAGACCTGAGATGCCTGTAGGCCTCACCTGTAGGCCTCGCTCTTCTCTCCCACATGGGCTTGGATGGTGCAGACTGACTTAGGTGACAGACCAGCGTGGGACAGTACCTCAGCCTTCCAGGACCCTGCTACGATAGATTCTCCTATTCCGTTTAGTGAGTTTTCTTTCCTGATAAATTCCTTTTACCCTTTAAGCAGACTCCCTTAGATTTCTCGTTACAACATCCAGCTAAGGGAGACACATGTGAAACATTAAGACACAGTGCTCTTCGTAACTTAATCCTGACAGAGTCTCTGAAACCCTTACAGATTGAATTGCTAGGAAAATCTTTTGTTATAATAATATTGTTAACCCCGATTTCCACATGTTTGTGATATCCTGAGCATCATTTGTTCTAATGAGATTGTTCCTTATAACCATATTGGCCAGCTTCAGAACGGGGGGGGGGGGGGGTCCTGTTTCCAACCACATGATCACAGGGTTGGAATTCTATCCCAACTTTCAGAGAAGAAAGAGTTACTGAAAATTAATGTGATCAGTCTAAATACAGCAGATGGGGAAAAGTTCTTTGTTTATTTCCTATCATATACAGAAAGAACCCTTAGCATCATTAGATATCCTGCTATTACTAAGATTATGTCTTTGGCCTCAGGAATCAGAACCTGTAAGAACTGACCAAACAGGTTCACAGTCATTGTACAGAACTGTTGACCAGAATCCTGGCACAACACTAATCTGGAAGGAAGGATGGAATTTCCAGCATCCGCCATCACTAAGCGCTCAGGATATCTAGAGCACACTGACCCACTGCTTTACATGACTTTTCTCATATAACTTTGCAAGCAGCAGACAAAGCACTGGTATCTTCACTTACAGATTAAAAAACTGCTGCTTAGCAGGCTTCAATAATTTTCTAGGGGTCACAAAACTAGAAAAAAGTGTCATGCATGATTCAATTATTTCCTATTAAATTCCAAAGTTAATGCTTTCAAGTGTTCTATGACCTTGGAGTTTAATAAAAAGAGAACTTTAAGAGGTCCTGGTTTCTAGGGATGTTCATGGGGGCCATTGCTGAGACAATGAGCAGAATAACATCCGCAGCCCATGAGAACATTCTACAGAATGTCTATTTATGCCTATGGTCACACTAACCCATTGCACTCAGCTGTAACCATAGGATGTTCCATTCTAATCATCTCATCACAGTTCCATTCTAGTTCCCAGAAAGGCATTCAGTATGACAAGCAATCTTGGGGCCATGTTTCTGGCTGGTGAACTGAAGCTATATTAAAATGATCAGCTTCATAGAGCAGCCACAATTGAACAGACCCAACTCTCTCTAGAGTCTCATGATATACTGGTATAATTAAATGTCGCTATCAGTCATCATACACAGGTTGCTTGTACTGCCCAACCCCAAGACAATTAATGATGCCTTTCATATTTACACATTTCTATTGTTAATATAGCCATTTTCCAATTTTTGTTTGTCTTTGTTTTTTGATACAGGGTTTCTTTGTGCAGCCCTGGCTGTCCTGGAAGTCGCTCTATAGATCAGGCTGGCCTTGAACTCAGAGATCCGTCAGCCTCTTCCTCCCAAGTGCTGGGATTAAAGGCGTGCATCACCACTGCCCAGCAGTAGAACAAATATAATTCTTAATCAACAAAAAGCTTACATGAAGACTAAATGAAGAAGACATATGAAAAACTGCAATGCACGTAGCAGAAGACAGGAAGAGACAAAAGACAAGTGAACAGTGCTATCCTGTTTGCATGCTACAAAGCACATGCCATGAGATACTTTATCTCAATTTTGTGACTCCCAAATGATAGCTCAGTGAATCCAAGCAACTTACCCAAGTCCATTAAGCAATTAACACACAGTGTTCTTAGTCACCTCACAGTATTAAGTACTTTGGAGATGATAATGTGGGTCATGAAGAGAAACATGCTTGAAGTAGGAAAATTATATCTCTACTATTATCATCCCATCATGGGCTCAAAAGAGACCCATTTACTTCAAGGTATCCTTAAGTACTTACCTCTCTGCTGCAAATCACCATTCCTTCTCATGAATATTTTTCTTCCCTATCACTCCAAATGCTACCAATCTCTGTAGTTTAGGTCCCATCTCATTAGCCCATTTGTTGATTAACAGGGTTAGTGGTGCCCAATTTTACAGTTCTTTATAAATTCAGCATATTAACTCCCTGAATGAAGTGAAGCTGGCAAAATTTCCTCCCAGTCTGTGGGCTGTCTGTCTGTCTGTCTGCTCTGATGCTAATGTCTTTTGTTATGGAAAAACTTTTAAATTTCATGTGGTTCCTTTTGTTGATTCTCAGGAATATTGTTGGGCTACTGGACTTCTGCTCACCAAGTCCTTACCTTTACCTAGATCTTAAAGTGTATGTCCCATGTTTTATTCTCAGTCTTGAATAACAAGGAGGTATTCCCTAGCACCTCAAGAGAGTCAGTGAAAAATATCAGTCAAAAGTTCAGAGGTCTAAGGGGCCCTGCTATCTTCTGCAACTGACAGGAATTCATTCTGGTTGCAGTAGGAGACATAATGACAACATAACACTGATGCTGGATAAAGGCCAGATTCTAGCATCATCCAGGAATCGTTCCTCGTTCCAAGGGCCACGAACGTGCACCAATGGCTCCAGGAAGACAGCCAGGTCCTATTTACTTATATTAGACAGAAAACTCCCAGAAATAATGTTACAAAGCTGACTGAATCCAAAGTTCCGTAGAGAAGGTGAAAAGGTTTCAAGACCTGAACTAAGACGATGGCATTGGGAATGAAAACAAACAGTC